>NC_133779.1:54547110-54670476 GCF_003597395.2 Chelonoidis abingdonii | reverse complement strand
TCCTGAGCGGCACTACATTCCTCCCCTCCCTCCCAGAAGTTGCACTCCTGTCTTAAGTGCCTCGGGGAATCGCACTTATCGTCTAAGTGCCCCACTTGCAAGGCTTTTAAGCCGCGCACAAAAAAGGAGCGGGACATTAGGCTGCGACAGCTCCTAATGGAAGCGGCGTTAGCACCCTCACCTTCAGCACCGAGTGCAAGCCAGCAGGTGAGCAAGGCCGCCCCTCCGGCACCGAGCTCGGTCGGCACGCCTAAAGCTTCCCGGCACCGGCCGCAGACGGCACCGAAGGCAACTCCGCACCGCTCCCTCTCCCCGAGGTCGAAGTCGGCTAAACGTCAGACGGGCTCCACTACGCCCGCATCGCAGACAGAGACTGCGGCTAAGGCAGACCGCCCGGCACCGATTCCGGCTGTGGCGCCGCCTAAACCGGTTCCGTTGACTCCAGCCCCGCGTGGGCCGTCGAGTCCGGCGCCTGGAAGCTCCCCAGCACCAGCCGTGGTAGAGCTGACCTCGCCGTCAACTCCGGAGACGTTCTCGGCGGCTAGAGACCTAATTGCCATGACAGACCCGGCACTGCCCGTACCCCCGGCACCGCCGGTGCGCGTGACGCCCTCCATGGGAAGCCGATCTTACCCAGGCCGTCGTCTCTCACCGTGCTGGACAGCCACTGCACGAGGTCTCGCTCTCGTCTCCGTTCAAGATCGCAGCGTCGCTCCCGCTCCGGACACAGCTCGACTTCGCGGCACCGCTCACCCCGGTACCGTCGCGCTCGCGGCACCGCTCTCAATCCCGGCACCGCTCGCCCCGGCACCGCTCTCAATCGCGGCACCACTTCCCACGGCACCGATTGAGCTCCCAGCACCGGTTCACCTCAAGGCGCCGGTCCGTCTCTCATTCGCCGTCCTGCTATTCGCGGCACCGGTCGAGCTCACGGCACCGTCACAGGCACCGTTCCTCCCGGAGCAGATCTCGCCATAGGGGCTCGAGATCCCGGTCGACCTCCCGGCACCGGGCTGGTCGCAGGTCCCGGTCTGGCTCGCGGTATCGCTCTGCGTACCGACACCGGTCCCCACGGGCCCGAGGTGCAAGATCGATTGGCACTTCAGCGCCAACGTTTGCTGCTCCTCCATGGCCGTCCCGACAGGCGTCTGGCTCCTCACAGGTGGACAGCTACTATGACCGGGACCGTGATACCGAGATGCCCACGGGACTTTTCCAGGACGTACCTCCTCAGGACGCAGGGCCTCAACAATGGTCCTTTTGGACACCCTGGGCATACCATCAAGCCCAGGGTGCTCCCCCGGTCCCGGCCCCCGCTGCTGCTTCAGAGCGCAGAGCGCTGGAAGCCACCATATCCCGCCCTCCTCCGGTCAAGTCAGAGGAACATATCGCCCATCCTCCGGACTCCCCTGAGCATCTGGAGCAGGAGCCACCACAGGAGCAGGGTGCCATCCAGGACCCTCTCGTTCCCGGGGTATCTTCCTCCTCTTCCCCGTACGAGGCTGTGGCAGGGACCTCGTCTTCGGGACCTCCACCAATAGACTTAAAGGCCCACCAGGACCTTTTTCGCAGGGTGGCCCTTAATATTAACCTCTCGGTGGAGGAAGTTCCGGAGGTGGAGGACTCGGTAGTGAGCATCCTAGCCGCAGATACCCCGACACGAGTAGCACTGCCGTTCATCCGGACCATCCAGGCTACTGCTGACACTCTCTGGCAGTCCCCAGCCTCCATTCCGCCGACGGCTAAGGGGGTCGAGAGGAAGTACATGGTACCCTCCCGGGTGTACCAGTACTTGTATGTCCACCCTCCCCCCTCCCCTTTAGTTGTCCAATCGGTCAACGAGAGGGAGCGCCATGGTCAGCAGGCGCCTGCCCCAAAGTCCAAGGAGGCGAGGCGGATGGACCTTCTGGGGCGCAAGGTGTATTCGGCAGGTGCCCTGCAGCTCCGAGTGGCCAACCAGCAGGCTCTCTTGAGCGTACAATTACAAATACCTGGGGTGGAGGTTGGCCGTTACTTGAACGCCTGCCCTGACTCTCGCAGGAGTTTGCGGCTTTTCGTAGAGGAAGGGCAAGAAAGTCGGCAGGACCTCTCTCCAACCTCCCTTGATCGGCCAATTCGGCTGCCAAAGGACTGTGTTCCTCAAGGCATCAATGATGAGGCGTATCTCCTGCTCCAGTTCTTCACAACCTACCACCAGAGCACAGTACACCATCCAGGACTTACCCTTTGAGGGCAAGGGTTTGTTCTCTGACAAAACTGCTCCTCGGCTAACAAAGCCTAAAGGACAACAGGGTCATCATGAGGTCACTCGGGATGCATACCCCCCGTGACCCAGCGTAGGCCCTTTAGACCCCAACCCCGCCGCCCGTACTTCCACCCCGAAACAGGCAGGACCTCAACAGGAGGTGAGGGCAGGGTGGGCGAAGCGCCCCCACACAGAATCCAGGCCCCCACCACGGGCAGCTTTTGAAGGTGCGCCGGGGACGCTTACCAGCCTCGGCACAGGATCCTTTCCCCCTTTCTCCAACCGCCTCTCCTACTTCCTCCCGGCGTGGTCACAACTTACTTCCGACAACTTACTTGGGGTGCTACGCACGGTGAAGCAAGGATACCACCTCCAATTTGCTTCATCCCCGCCTTTCCACCCCCTTCCAGCCCCTCTTCAGGGACCCTCTCAACAGAGCAAATCCTCTTGCACGAGGTGCAGTCTCTCCTCGCCGCAGAGCCATAGAGGAGGTTCCGGTACCCGAGAGGGGGAAGGGGTTTACTCCTGCTATTTTTTAATTCCCAAGTCCAAGGGAGGCCTCCGGCCGATTCTGGACCTGCGGGCACTCAACAAGTGGCTACTCAAGTTGAAATTCCGCATGGTCTCCCTAGGAACTATTATCCCGTCTTTGGATCCTGGAGACGGTACACCGCCGCCCCTCGACATGAAGGACGCATACTTCCATATTGCAATCTTTCCCCACAGGAAGTACCTTCGGTTCACAATCAACCAGCAGCACTTTCAATTCGCTGTCCTCCCTTTGGCCTGTCTACGGCCCCGAGGGTATTTACAAAGTGCATGGCAGTCGTCGCCGCACACCTCCGCAGGCAGCAGATACATGTGTTCCCCGTATCTGGATGACTGGCTCATCAAAGGCGCCTCTCAAGCCCAGGTCCGTCAGCACGTTTCTGTGATCACGGACCGTCTTCACCCGTTGGGCCTCCTACTCAACGTAGAGAAGTCCACGATGGTTCCAACTCAGAGGCTGGACTTCATAGGGCGACCCTGGACTCCTCCCTCGCCAGGGCCTACTTGACCCAGGCCCGCTTCCAAGCGATCACCTCGATCTATGTCCGGCGTCTGCAGGCATCTCCTCTCACCTGGCTCGCACCTGCCTCGGTCTGCTGGGGCATATGGCCGCATGCACTCACGTCACCAAGTACGCCAGGCTCCGCATGCGGCCCTTTCAAACGTGGCTCCACTTGGTCTTCCGCCCGAGCAGGGACCCCATGGACGTGCTGGTCACGATTCCTCCGGTCCCTACGCTCCCTCGACTGGTGGCTGGAACCGTCCCTGGTTTGTGCGGGGATGCCCTTTCATCCACAGCAGCCGTCACTGAACTTGACGACGGAACGCGTCATCCCTCGGCTGGGGGGCCCATCTAGGTCGCTTGCGGACCCAGGGCCGCTGGTCAGCCCAAGAGATCAGCCTCCATATAAATGTCCGGGAGTTTGAGAGCCCGTCCGTCTGCCTGTCAGACATTCCAACAGCATCTTCGTGGCCGTTGTGTTTCGGTGTTCACGGACAACACAACGGCCATGTACTACATCAACAGGCAAGGAGGGACCCGCTCGTCCCCCTGTGTCAGGAGGCCATTCAACTGTGGACTTCTGTGTGGCTCTCCAGGTGGACCTAGTAGCATCCTTCCTTCCGGGGGTCCGGAACCCTGGCGGATCGGCTGAGCAAGGTCCTTCCTCTGCCACGAGTGGTCAATAAGGCCGGACGTCATTTATTCCATCTTCCAGAGGTGGGGGTTTCCCCCTCGTAGACCTGTTCGCCTCCCACTTGAACAGGAAGTGCAGGAGTTCTGCTCATTCCAGGGTCTCTCCCCGGATCGATAATGGACGCGTTCCTTCTGCCCTGGAACCATCGTCTGCTTTATGCCTTCCCTCCGTTTCCCCTGGTGCACATGGTCCTGCTGAAGCTCCGCAGGGACAAAGCGCATCTGATCTGATCGCGCCTGCGTGGCCAGGCAGCCCTGGTACACCACCCTCCTGGATCTGTCAGTGGCCGCTCCGGTTCCCCTCCCCCTGCGTCCCGGACCTGATCACACAGGACCACGGGAGGCTTCGTCATCCGGACCTGCGGGCCCTCCACCTCACGGCGTGCTTCCTGCGTGGCTGAACACTGAGGAGTTGGGCTGTTCCGCTCCGGTACAGCACATTCTCGTTAGTAGCAGGAAGCCTTCCATTCGTCAGACGTATGTAGCCAATGGACTCGCTTTGCAGCCTGGTGCGCGTCTCGGGATGTTTCTCCATTAGAAGCATCGATCCCGACGACCTTAGACTACCTCTGGCACCTGAAGCAGCAGGGCCTGGCGACTCCTCTCTGAAGGTGCATCTGGCAGCTATATCCACCTTCCATCCGGGAGAGGGTGGTCATTCCGTATTCTCTCACCCAGTAGTCTCTCGGTTCATTAAGGGCCTGGAGCGTACCTATCCCCCCGCTCGTCACCCCTGCCCCTCCTGGGACCTCAACTTGGTCCTAAACAGGCTTATGTTACCGCCCTTTGAGCCACTCGCGACTTGTTCGCTCCTCTACCTATCGTGGAAGACGGTCTTCCTAGTGGCATTACCTCAGCCAGGCGGGTCTCCGAGATCAGAGCCCTCACTGTGAACCCTCCGTATACTGTCTTCCATAAAGACAAAGTCCAACTGCGACCTCATCCGGCGTTCCTCCCTAAGGTGGTGTCTGCCTTCCATACTAGCCAGGACATCTTTCTCCCGGTTTTCTTCCCGAAGCCTCATCTTCTCGGCGAGAACAGCAGCTACACACCTTAGATGTGCGCAGAGCGCTGGCTTCTATATTGAAGCCCTTCCGGAAGTCTCCGCTGGGCTGTTTTGTGGCGGTTCGGGAGTGGATGCAACCAGGTCTGCCAGTCTCCTCCAGGGAGATTTCCTCCTGGGTACTGCCTGTATCGCCCGTTCTACGAGCTAGCTCATGTTCCTTGGGACGCTTACGGCGCACTCTACCAGAGCTCAAGCTTCCTCAGCGGCCTTCCTGGCGCAACGATGCATTCCAAGAGATTTGCCGTCTGGCGACCTGGTCATCGGTCCACACTTCGCCTCGCACTTGCGTTGTACAACATTTCGGAATGACGCAGCTTGGGGCGGCAGTACTCCAGGCTGCTCACGTCTCGCCCGACCCTCCGACTAGGTAAGGCTGGGAATCACTAACTGGAATGGATATGAGCAATCACTCGAAGAAGAAAACAAGGTTACTCACCTTTGTAACTGTTGTTCTTCGAGATGTGTTGCTCATATCCATTCCACACCCACCCTCCTTCCCCACTGTCGGAGTAGCCGGCAAGAAGGAACTGAAGGGTGACCGGGTTGGCTGGGGTATTTATGCGGTGCCATGGTGGTGCCACTCCAGGGGGCGCCCAGCCAACCCGCTGAGTGTTGCTAGGGTAAAAGTTTTCTCCGACGGCTGTGCATGCGGCGCGCACACACCTAACTGGAATGGATATGAGCAACACATCTCAAAGAACAACAGTTACAAAGGTGAGTAACCGTCTTTTCTAGCCTCTCTTCTCAAGTGGACACACATTTTCAAATCTGTCCTGCAGAAGGCAGCATTGCATGCAGCCTAGGGAGCCCTCAGAGAGCAGCCAGGCATCTTGGTAACCAAAGCTGCTCAGAGGCTGTTTCCCGCCAGGGCTCTTGCACTCTGGAAGTTAATTTCACAGCCCAAAATGTCTGAAGCGCAGGGACCCTGTTCCACACCACACCCACAATGTGGGGATGCAGTTCAGCCCCGTGCAGAGGCTGGGGGCTGCAAGGGCATCATGCAGGCGAGCTTCTCCTTGGCCAGGCCGAACCCAAACAGCTGCTGGCACTTGACACAGGGAAAGACCCCGCTTTACAACTTTCGCTGTAAATACACAGAGGTGTTTGTAACGAGACCCCCTGCTCAAAGAAAGAGCAAGGAGTCCAGGCTGGAGGTGGAAGTGGGATGGCCAGTGATTCACTGGGGAACATGCTGAGTGGGGGAAGGGGTTCTCTGGAGTGCAAATCACTGTCCCCTCTTTTCCATTATCCCTGATTATTTGGGTCCTACAGGCAGAGTCAGGGTCAGGGCCTCCTCCCCTTGTTTCCTCATTCCTCCTCCCGCCCCCACGGTTGCCCCTCACCTGCAGGCCCAGGGCCTGGACAGAAGGGGAACCCTGCCTGGTGTGGCAGCGGAGAAGAAACCCTTTGGGTAGTAAACACAAAGTACTATACTGAATCAGCGGCTTTGTATGCAGAAACTTGAGAAAGCTCCTCGTAGCCACAAGACTACACCCCCAGGTAAAGATAATACATGCAACAATGTTTAAATCTCTCTCTGAAAGCAGTTTGAGGGTTGTCTTGGAATTCTATAACATCATATGGAAAAAAAGGAGTAATGGAAACATGCAGTAGTAATTCCAATGCGAAAACCAGGCAAAGTAGCCACAAAAGTGGATGCCTATAGACCAATTACCCGCACGTCCTGTCTGGGTAAAATTGCACAGAGAGAGAATGGTGAATGAAAGATTAGTTGCCTATTTGGAAAACAATGGCATAATAGATAAGGAGCAGAATGGTTGTAGCAGAGGAAGATGTACCATTGATCCCATTGTTTAATTAGGTATAAGGCACAAAGGTTTCACGAGACTGATCTTTCTAGATATCGAAAAGGCGCAGGACATGCTGTTGTACAAAACAGATGGTCTAGAACAGGGGTGGCCAAACTGAGCCTGAGAAGGAACCAGAATTTACCAATGAACATTGCCAAACAGCCACAGTAATATGTCAGCAGCCCCCCCATCTGCTACCCCACTCCAGCCCCCAGCGCCTCCCACCCACTGGCAGCCCCGCCAATCAGTGCCGCCTCCTCCTCCCTCCCCACACCTTCTGCCCACCACAATCTGGTGAGGAGCAGGGAAGAGTGAGGACATGGCAGGCTCGGGGAAAGGGGTAGGGGCCTTGGGAGAAGGGGTGTAGTGGTGGCAGGACCTGGGGCAGAGCAGGGCATTGACCAGTGAGCATCCCACAGCACATTGGAAAGTTAGCGTCTGTAGCTCCTGCCTCAGAGTCAGCATCTATGCAAGGAGCTGCATATTAACCTCCGAAAAGGCGCACGAGGCTCCGGAGCCACAGGTTGGCCACCCCTGGTCTAGAGATACAGGGAAGAATGTATGGGTAGATTAGAGAGACAAGGTGGGTGAGTAATATTGTTTGTTGGACCAACTTCTGTTGGTGAAAGAGACAAGCTTTTGAGCTACACAGAGCTCTTCTTCAGGTCTGGATAGATTAGAAACTTTTTGAGTAAAAGGACCATGCAGGTGAGAGTTGGGAAAGTTATATCTAATGTACTGTGACAGGGTCAGCCAGATGGCTACAGGAGAGTGTTAGAAGGCAGATATATTAGTCCCAGATTAAGCAGATCCCTTTTCCCTGGGTAAAGTAACAGAGGCAGTTCCAGAACAAGAAGGAACTTGCTGGAAGCAATTAAGGCAGGCAGGCTAATTAGGACACCTGGAGCCAATTATGAAGAAACTGCTAGAATCAATTAGGACAGGCTGGCTAATCAGGGCACTTGAGTTTAAAAAGGACCTCAGTTCAGTTTGTAGTGTGCATGTGAGGAGCTGGGAGCAAGAGGCACTAGGAGTAGGAAGGTGTATTACTGGAGGATTGCATCTGACTAAGTGGGGTATTCACCCATGACAGCTAATGCTCCAAAACGTCTGTTAGTCTATAAGGTGCCACAGGATTCTTTGCTGCTTTTACTGGATGATTGAGGAGTATGAGCATTATCAGACACCAGGAGATAGGTCCCGTGGTGAGGATAAAGAAAGTGTTAAGAGAAGGCCATGGGGAAGTAGCCCAGGGAGTTGTAGCTGTTGCACAGCTGTTCCAGGAGGCACTCAAGATAGCTGCAGTCCACAGGGCCCTGGGCTGGAACCCAGAGCAGAGGGCGGGCCCAGGTTCCCCCCAGACCTCCCAACTCCTGATCAGACACAGGAGGAATAGACCTGGACTGTGTGTTCTACAAGAGGGGAAGGATTCTGGGTTGTTCCCTGACCCACATGGTGAATCTCTGAGGCGAACAAATCCACCAATAAGTGCAGGACCCACCAAGATAGAGGAGGAACTTTGTCACAGTACATAACGTTAAATGGTACACCACAGGGAAGGGTTATCAGCCCGATATTTAATATTATGATAAATGATCTCCCAAAATGAATAAGTACTGGGGTAAGTGTCATTTCAACAAGGACAAGTGCAGAGTCCTGCACTTAGGACGGAAGAATCCCATTCACTGTTATAGACTAGGGACCGAGTGGCTAGGCAGCAGTTCTGCAGAAAAGGACCTAGGGGTTACAGTGGACGCGAAGCTGGATATGAGTCAATGGTGTGCCCTTGTTGCCAAGAAGGCTAACAGCATTTTGGGCTGTATAAGTAGGAGCACTGCCAGGAGATCGAGGGACCTGATCATTCCCCTCTATTTGACATTGGTGAGGCCTCATCTGGAGCACTGTGTCCAGTTTTGGGCTCCACACTACAAGAAGGATGTGGAAAAATTGGAGAGTCCAGCGGAGGGCAACAAAAATGACGAGGGGGCTGAAGCGCATGACTTCGGCAGCACACCTGCGGGAGGTCCATCGGAGCTGCGGGACCAGCGACCGGCAGAGCGCCCCCCATGGCACGCCCCCGTGCTTGGGGCGGCGAAATGTCTAGAGCCGCCCCTGGGAACACCGCTTCTGGGCCCCAGCAGCAAGCACAGGCTGGTGGGACCACATAGCGTTGCAGGTCTGGGATGAAACTTTCGTAGGTGTAGGGCCACTTCCACGGAAGTCAGGCTCGGGGCAGGAACTGGCAGCCTCCCCCGGGTGCGAGGCGTGACCCCCCCGCCACACCGTGCAGCAGGGCCGCGGCTCCCGCCGGGATCGCACTCACCCTCCCGCCCCCGAGCACTCCCTCTGCGCACGCGCCCCCAAGCGGCCGTTCTAGAGTCCGCTGCTCCCACGCCTCCACGGTACCGGTCTCTCGGAAGTGCAGCTCCCCCGCCCGGACTTAGGCGGAACGAGCCTCCCTGCGAGGGGGAGGGGCTGGGTTGGTCACTTCCGGCTGACCCGGAACGTTCCACCCCGTGACTCCCGTCGCCTAGGAGAAGTCGCGGGCTCTGCGGTTGCCATGGCGACCAATCAAGGGCCGGAGGAAGTGCCTGCGCGGAGCGGGGAGCGGGGCGGCCGCGCAGAATAATGGTGAGAGCCCGGCCAGGCGCCGCGGGTCCCGCCATCCCGGCCGGCTCCCCCCGCAGCGCGCTGGGCGGGACCTTTCCTCTGACCCCTAACGAAGGGCCGCCCTCTTCCCCGGCAGCCCGACGTCCGCGGGATGGGCCCTGTCCGGACCGCGGGGCTCTCCCAGGCGGAGCCTTCAGCCCAGCGCCCCCGCACGCTGCGCTCCGCTCCCTGTGCCCGCGTGTCCCGCCCCCGCTGCGTGGTGTCACCCTCCCGGCCCCCACTGCTCCCGCGCAGGTGCCCGGGCTGGACGGTGCGTGTTCGCTGGGCGGCCCCCGTGTTCCAGGCCCGCTCCGAGCGCAGGGGCACGGCCGCATCTGGCGCTGGGAGCGGCTGGCACTAACCAGAGCTTCGGTTCTCTCACTGCTCCGCAGCCGGCCAGCGTGTCTGGCTCAATGAGCGCTTCATCCGGTGCATCCACCAGGTCCAGGACCCGCACTCGTTACAGAACCAAGGCCGTGAGCTCAGAGGTGGACGAGAGCCTGTTTGGAGTTGCCAAGGTGAGGAAAGGAGCTTGTGTAGGCAACCGTCCCACCCCTTCAGTCTGTGCGGTATCGATCCCCCCCCTACACAATGCAAACGATATTTCAAAAGCACAACTATCATGTGTAACCACCCTGGAAAGAAACAAAAATGAACTTGCCCCTGTTAACTGCCTTCTTTCCTTGGGTGTAAAGGAGCTCCACTAAAGCACCTTTCCAACTCCTTTACTGATGAGACTCAGGCCACGTCTACGCTACGCGCGAAAATCGATTTTAGATACGCAATTTCCGCTACGAGAATAGCGTAGCTGAAATCGAATATCTAAAATCGATTTACTTACCCGTCTTCACCGCGCGGGATCGATGTGCGCGGCTCGCCATGTCGAATCCGGAACTCCGTTTGTTTTGGTGGAGTTCCGGAATCGATCTAAGCGCACTCTGGGATCGATATATCCCGTCCAGATCAGACGCGATATATCGATCCCCGAGCAATCGATTTTAACGCGCCGATACGGTGCGTAGTCTAGACGGGGTGTTAGGAAAGGGACTGTTTGAGGGCTCTTACCGAAAGAGGCTTTTATAGCCTGTGCTGTCATTATAGGCAGGAGTAGTCAGCCCACAGGTGGCCCATAGCTTGCACTCATGGCTCCACTGCAGTCTGGCTTTGAAAGAGTCACTTATTCCTAATTAAATCTAACTGTATTTTAATTTCTTAGGCCCAGAGTCACACAGGGATTTAAGTGCCTAAACCCCAGATTTAGGTGCCTGTGCCCCAATTTTGGGCACCACTGTGATCTACAAAACACCTGCTGAGCTGCTGTTTAGCCCTGTAGACATCTAAACTCCCTTGACACCTGTTTTCACTGTAAAGATTTCCCAGATGCCTATGGGTCTACCTGCCTCTGAGCATGCACACTGCTGCCTCACTCTAGGTGTCTGGATGCCTGAGCCCCATTGCAAACAAAAACCAGGGGAAGATAGTTGCTCCTCCACCTATGGTGCCTGATCCAGTAGGTGTGCTTAGAGCATGCCTACCACATCAGGCATCATTCAGAATCAAGGATGAGGAGGTAGCAGTGGTGATCTTACAATTTTTAGCACACTGTTGAGAATGCTCATCTGGGACATGGAGATATAGGTTGAATTCCCCTCTCTGTCTGATGGGAGGCACTCTCAATCTCTCCTGTTGAAGCTGTTCCACTTAGGATAAATAATTGAAGAGTCACTGGAGTAGGGAGTTGGAATCCTGGATTTCCCACCTTCCTGGTGGGTTTCCTAGCCACTAGGCTACAGAGTCATTCTCATTCAGTTTTTCTCTGGTCTAATGATTATTTAATTAGTTAATCCAAAGTTGAATGTCTTCAGCAGGCAAGACTGAGAAATCTCCACATCAGACTATCACATAGCCCCTTGGCTGGGCACTTTCCTGAGAGGTAAAAGACCCCTGTTCCAATCCTTGCCCGTCCTGCCCCCTGCAGATAGAGGGAGGAACTGAACCTGAGTCTCTCACTGCCGCCTGGGTGAGTGTGCTGACCACTGTGCTAAAGTTCCAACACTACCATGCTTTATTTTATATGGAGTTAGGTGGGTGCCTAATTCAAAAGAAATAGTTCAGGTGCCTAAGCCGCTTGACTCCAGGAGAGGGATGTGCAGCTCTACAGCCAGTGCTTTTAGGCACCTAACCCTGAAAGAGGCGGGGCTTAGGACACACTCCTCTTGTTGACATCAGCCATTGGTTAGTTTAGGTGACTCCCCAGCTAACGTGCTCGCATTCTCAGGCTTCTGCCTCTCCCTGTTTGTGGTACAGGGAGTCCCAGCACCTAACTTAGGCTTTGTAGGTCTCATGGGTTTGTCCAGTGATTTCCTGGATGTCTAAAATGTAGGTATTGCAACGCCTAAGTCTTGTTATGTTTCTGGGCTTTCTTGCTTCTAAAGCCTTGTTTTCACTAATTTAAAAAAGGCGTGGGGTGTTTTTTGTCTTTGTTTTTTTTAAAGCTCGGGGTAACTGATTCATCTGAGTTGTCTTCATGGGGTTTTTACTTTGGGATAAGGCCCTTTGGTCAGATCCACAACCCCAGACTTTGGCATTTAGACTCATATCCCCAAAGGTACTTAGGTGTTGCAATGCCAATTGTTAGGTTCCTGGAAACACTGGAAGAACAATGGTATCCACAAAGCCTGAGTTAGGCCCCCAGGCTCCCAACCTGCTAGGCGAGGAGTCACCTAAGCTAGCCAGTGGGAGATGCTGACAAGTCACAAGAAGGGTGTGTCCTAAGCCCCACCGCTCTCATGCAAGTCCAGACAGCAACCAAGGCCGTCCTTAGCCATAGGCAGAATAGGCAGCCGCCTAGGGCACCACTAGGTCTGGGGGTACCGCTCTGCAAGAGCCTGAACAGACGGGAAGCAGTGGAGCATGTAAGAGCAGGGCTGCTAGGTCCTAGAGAGAGCCGAATGCAGCACAGCCTCAGGGAGGGGATTGGCTGCTGGGGTCTCTGGGAAGGGGTGGGGGAAGGAAATCACCTGTTGAGTGTGACTCTTTTCACCTGGCGTGAGGTGAGGCAGGCTCGGTGCCTCTGGCAGTATCCTTTGTTGTCCCCCATAACGTCCATTCTTCTCCCCTCTGCCCCACAGAGCACCTCCCCTGTTTCTCCCTCCCCCCCCGCCCATGGAGCACCCCTCTCTTCCCCCTCCCCTCCATCAGGGCTGAGTTGGTGAGGTGCTGGGGAGAGGGGAGGCTGGCTGGCTGCCTGCTGAGGAATGAAAGTGAAAGTAACTCACTTCCTCGACAGGCAGCCAGGATTGGAATGGTTGCACAGGGCTGGGCTGGGGATAACCAGATAGCATGTGCGAAAAATCAGAACGGGGTTGGGGTAGGGTGAACAGATGTCCCACTTTTATAGGGCCAGTCCCCAATTTTTTGATCTTTTTCTTATATAGGCTCCTATTCCCCCACACCCCTGTCCTGATTTTTCACACTTGCTGTTTGGTCACCCTAGATAGGGGTAATTAGTGCCTATATAAGACAAAGCCCCAAATATCAGGACTGGCCCTATAAAATCAGGACATCTGGATCTGGTCACCCTAGCTGGGGAGCGCCTCTCCCCCGGGCTGGCAGCTGCCAGCGATCCATCTCATCTGGGAGGAGCTGCACAGGGCAGGATGAGCTGCTGTGGCTCCATGGGTGCCCAGTCCCTGAGATCAGATGCTGTGCTAACTTCACCATGGTCCATTGGGCTGGCGGTGGTGCCCATTGGTGTGTGATTGGACCTGAGGGTTTGCTGCTGCTGTTGCCACTCTGCACCCCAAGAGGTGGATTTTGGGGTCCTGCAGTTTTCTACCTATCTTCTCCTTTACTGCAGCTGTTGGACCAACAGGCTGGGGGGGTGAGCCAAGCATGAAAGCAGTACTATGTTGCCATTTAAAGTGTCGTTTAACAACTTTGTTTGCCAAAAATGCTTGCTAACAATCCGGAATTCAATTTCAATATTTTTTTTTAAAAATCAATATCTTAGCCAAAAAACAGAAAATTAAGTTGTTGATAATTATTTGTGACAAGTTTGGTATTGGGAAGGGGGGAGTGGGCCAGTTTTCAAAAAATGTTGACTGACTTTCCTATAGCCCTGTTACTGCTAAATAGAGCCCTCCAACAATGTAATGTGCTCATCTCCTTACTAGTGTATAGCGCAGGGGTCGGCAACCTACAGCACACGTGCCAAAAGTGGCACGTGAGTTGATTTTTGATAGCACGCAGCGGCGAGCTGAGCGGTTCAGCCCGCCACTGCTCTGGGGTTCCGGCTGCTGCCCCATTGGCACCCAGGGTCCCGGCCCCCAGTGCCATTCAGCACCCACTGCTGGCCTGGGTACCCCCAAGGAACCCCAGGCTGGCAGCGGCTGAGCATGCCAGCAGCTGAGACCCTGGCTGAGCCACTCAACCCACTGTCGGCCTGGGGTGACATTCACTCAGCTGGCAGTGGGCTGAACAGGACTAAATTCAACGAAATAGGAAAACAAGAGCAACTAATGACAAAGTGCAAGAACCTAGAGTAGTGGTCCCCAACCTTTTTCGTCTGGCGTGCGCCAGATGAAGGACCGTGGTGGCGGACAAGCATCTGCCAAAATGATGCCAAATTTCGGTGGCATTTCAGCAGATGCTCGTCCTCCGGCCAATATGTGGGTGCACTGAGAGGCCCCTGCGGGCGCCGGGGCACCTGCAGGCACTGCTTTGGGGAACCCTGACCTAGAGAGCCTCCTGAAGCACAGTGATAGTTTTGATTTAAATGGACTTGAACTGTACAAAAAATTGAGTTGTTGCCACATGCAAAATCGATGATGGACATTGTACAGTTTATTCATACCAGCAAACTTGTTGACATATATCCTAATGTGTACATTGCCACTCGTATTCTACTAACTATTCCTGTAATAGTAGCATCAGGAGAACGGAGTTTTTCAAAACTAAAGCTCATTAAAAACTATCTCTGCTCTACAATGAGTCAGGAACACTTAACTGGTCTTGCTATTCTTGCAATCGAACAAGGCATCACTTTGTCTTTGTCATACGATGACATTATTACTGATTTTGCAGCCAAAAAAGCCAGAAAGATTGCTTTTAATTAAAAACTAATCCTTGTTTCAATACCTCTTCATATAAATTTCCAATAAAACGTTGACAAATTAAAAAAAAATATTATTTGCACCATTCTGTCAAATCAGGATTTTTTCTATAGTGCTGTTTCTTTAGTGCTTGTCCATCAGCATTACAGTGAGCTTAATTAAGTTAAACTGGTTTTAATAACATGCATGTGGCAAGTTTTCCAATACTGTAAGCTTATGTTTGTGTTGCTAAGAGCACGACAGGCACGGGGGCACCAGTTTAATAATCTTGCCTCGGGCACCATAAATCTTAAGGACGGCCCTGACAGCAACTAACTCTGTTCAGCAATGCACAAATGGGAATCTGTCTCCTGAAGTCAGGTGGTTTAGGATCCTAAATAGTGGTGGTGCTGCTGCTGCTGCCTCCTTCATTGTAACTTTTAGCCTGGTAATTGAAGCATTCACCTAGGATGTAGGAGACCCAAGTTCAGTTCCCTGCTTTGTCTGATGTAGAGAAAGGATTTGAAAGGGGGCTGGGAGGGGCCAGTCTAAGGATATGAGGAGGAGGGATTTCCCCTCTCAAGTGTCTTAGCCATTGAACTACGGGATATTCTGATGTGGGTTCCTCCATCTCTCCTGTTGAAATAGTTCTATTATAATGAAAATTATTGAATAATCTCAATAATTAAATATTCATCGCACAGGGGTTCTCAGACTAAGGGTTGGGACCCCTCAGGGGTTGCGAGGTTATTACATGGGGATCATGAGCTGGCAGCCTCCACCTCAAATATATAAAAAAGTGTTTTTAATTTATAAGGGGAGGTCACACACAGAGGCTTGCTGTGTAAAAGGGGTCACCAGTACAAAAGTTTGAGAGCCACTGTATAGAATCATAGGAGCACTGGGCCTTGAGAAGTTATAAAGTCCAGTCCCCAGTGCTGAGGCAGGACCAAGTAAGCCTAGACCGGGGCAGGCAAACTTTATGGCCTGAGAGCCGCATCGGGTTTCTGAAATTGTATGGAGTGCCAGTTAGGGGAGGCTGTGCCTCCCCAAACAGCCAGGCATGGCCCAGCCGCCAACCCTTATCCGACCCCAGCCCCTACTGCTTGCCTTCTGATGGCCCTCCCGGGACTCCTGCCCCATCCAACCCCCCATTCCCTGATGGCCCCCTGGGGACAGTGATGAGCTCCCAAAATCCTAAAAATCGGTTCCCTGCCAGGTCCACTCGCTCCGGGTTTTCGGCGGCATTTTGGCGGCAAGTCCTTCATCTGGAGCAAGTGAAGGACCTACCGCCGAAGTGCCCCTGCTTCTACCGCCCCGGCTCTTTAAATAGCTGCTGGAGCCCTAGGGAAGTGACAGGGCTCCAGCTGCTATTTAAAGGACCGGGGCGGCAGAGGGAGCTGGACCCCCGACGCTTTAAATAGCTGCCGGAGGCCCCCCATCCCTGCTATTTAAAGGGCCGAGGCTCCCCTGCTTCTACCACCCCGATCCAACATGGCTGGTTTGGGCTAAAACTTTCTATTTGGGCCTCACTCCCAAGATGATTCTTTCAGAGAAGACTAAGTAAAACCCTTTTGGCCAGTCCTGGATTAGGAGAGCAGAGGTATTAAATGTGGGTAAATGAACAGTAACTGCCCTTTCAAACTTCAGGCTTCCCAAGAGGCTGGTCCACAAGGAGGAGGAGTCCAGCTTTATCTGGGGAATGAGCACTGGCCTGAAGTCTGGGACTTGCTGTATTACAGGCCAGACTAATGGCAAAAGAGTCCCGGACAGATTTATGATCTGATACCATACAAGCCTCCAGGCTGATATTGATGATCAGTGGGGAGTTTATTGTAGTAATCACTTTAGCATTAATTGAGTTCCTCAATATGTGTGACAGCACAGAGTAAACACAGCCACCCCAATGAGTTCCATGGGAACTAGAGGACTGGCTGACTCAGTCACAGATAGGAAGAAATGACACTGTTTTCTTTGTGTTAAAGGGTAGGTAATTCAGTGCTAACACTGTTATTTCATCATTCACCACTTAGACACTATATTGGCAGGTAGATTATATTAATCTTGAGAATTCAGACACAGACAAGTCAGGACGATCCAAAGTTACAATCCCCAGAGCAGCATTATCTTAGCCACATTGCACATCTATTTCTAGGCATGTGTCACAGGACCCAGTCTGACCTCTCTGGGTCTGTTTCCCCCGTCTGTAAAATGGGCATAATAATGTTTGCTTTGCCTCATGAGGATGAATTAGTCTGGGTTTGCAAAGAGCTTTGAGGTACTGCAGATGCAGCACTATTCAGTATGTTGCATTCACCACCTGGGATCATTCTGCATTGGATCCATCCCAGCACCACAGTCCATCTCTGATCTCCAGGAGTCATTATGTGCCATATGGCTCAGTTAACTCTGTTCTGGAGGCCATCACCTTTCAGTTTCTTGGGTTTGTGCATTTGAACTTTTTACCTCCATTAACTACCTCTTGCACTGATACTTGTTTTTGTATCAGAAGACAGCACAAGTGCCTTCAGGCTTGTCTAGCTGAATCACCGCTGGAGTGTGCTGGATTGTTCACTAGGTGGCAATGTCAGCTCAAATGAATGGGGACAGGACCAGCTTCAGGGAAAGTTATTCTTTGAAAGGTTCATTTCTAGGGCTGAATTAATCTATTCTGCAGGATCCCGTGCGTGTGACAGGGGCTGGGTGCTTGGCTCCTAAAGAATCCAAACCTCCAAATGATCTCCCACTACCCCTGCTACTCATTGCCTGCCCTTGGGAGAATTGGGCCAACTCGTCCTCACTCCCTTCTGCTTTTAGCTTCTGCCAGGCCCCATACAGAACTAGAGAGGGGGATAGGCCACCAGCCCCCCCAAAGTAATTACAGCTGTTCCTGGGGCATTAGGCAGGTGGATTGTGAACAACATCAACTCAGTTCAAGCAATTGTTCATGGCACCTAAACAGCTGTTAGGAGAGAATATCCTTCAGGTTCTGGTGACTAGGGCTAGAAAGAGGCTGGTGTTTGGCTTGGATTAGAACCAGGTGAAAGGCTTCAGCTCCTATTCCCTGACCCAGCAGTCTGTCAGGGTGTTTGCAAGAAAAGGTCATTAATGTTCTGTGGTAAGTTAGTGCTTGGGATCATTGCTCTCACAATGGTACAGCCATGCACAGGAGCCAGGGAAGAGACACATCAGGATTCCAAAGATGTGTTTTGTGTGGGGAGTAATGAGCAACCCTGAGAAGACCCCATTTCTCTTTCTTTCGTTCTTTCAGAACCTCCAGCGATCATGCTCTGGCAGCCCCCTAGTGATCCTACGGGATGTGCAGACTGTCCAGAAATCACCCTCTGCCTGTGGCTGGGGCCACAAACCTGAGACCATCCGCCTCATCACCAGGGACCTCATCCGTGATCTCATGTAAGCCGGCACCTGAGCCTCTGCTCTGAGGTTGTGTCACGGACCCCGTGGGTCTGCGTGCCTGTCCCATGAAAGCACTACAATGCTAGTTTAGCCCTTGCTGCATAGCCTCCTGAAGATGAAGCAAGTGGCAATGCCCTGGAATGCCTGGTTTGAGGTGTGAAGTGAGTTAGGCATCGTGGAGTCAGTCAGAGAGCACTGTTAGCACTCTGGTCTGTAAAGCTCCCTCCCTCAATGGCCACATTACAGGCCCATCTTGTTCAGCCAATAGTATATGCAGGACAGGAGAAGCACAGAGCATCTTCTGGACATAAGCAAACACTGCCTATATATCCCCGTGTGTATGAAAGGCAGCGTGAGCACAGAAAATAGTGCATTGTCAACACCCAGCAGACAGGGCTGTGGATTGCTCCAGGAATGTTTTCTAAGCAGGACTGAGATGTAAAAGAAGGGCCATGAGTACTCATTAAAGAACCCACAGCACTTCGCAAGAACAGGGCTATTGTCTTGGCCACATACCAGTTCACACAATTATTTTCTGCCTCTCTAAATTTTCCCTGCTGTTTTAACTGCATGCAGGATTCTTCTTCACCTCCTGCCTTAAGCTGTTGTGTAGTGTTACTGTGCATTGTTAAACAGCCATCGCGTCTCACTCCAGAGGTGGGTTCATTTTTGTGGTAGGTGACATGATCCAAGGCGCTCTGGTTAACGTTTTCAAGGGTGGCTACTGATGTCGAGCACTCCAATGTTTTGGGCACCCAGTTTGAGACCCC
Organism: Chelonoidis abingdonii; assembly: GCF_003597395.2. Taxonomy (NCBI): domain Eukaryota; kingdom Metazoa; phylum Chordata; order Testudines; family Testudinidae; genus Chelonoidis; species Chelonoidis abingdonii. The sequence continues at coordinate 54,651,681 of NC_133779.1, read as the reverse complement.
TGGGAACTGACTTCTAGAGACGCTGAGCAGCCAGAGCTCCAACAGAAGTCAATGAGAGTGCCTGAAAATCAGGCCCAAGCTGTCTCAGGCTGGGCACCCAAACACTGAGGCACCTCAGGTTAATGTGTCATTTGACAAGGTGGCTATTCTAGATCCTCAAGGATGAAAGGTTCAGAGTACAGCAGTGATATCATCATTACTTTTAACCATTCTTTGAAGTGTTTTTGGAATCCAGTCTGCTGCTGTCGTCTTTGAAGAAATGATTAAGCAGGTATCACTATATGGGTGGATGAAAGGCAACATATAATAATACTAATAATAATTATTAAATACTTAGCACTGAACATCTTCAAAGTGCCTCACACAATCTCTTCTATTCATGTTCTTATACCGCACCCATCACCATGATATCTGAGTAACACACAGAGTCATTTGTTTCTTACAACTCCTCTGGGAAATAGACCCATATTATCACATTTTACAACTGGGAAAATGGGGGCACGGTCAGCTTCCCCTAGGTCACGCAGTGAGTCATCTGCAGAACTGAGACTAGAATTCAGTTGCTTCTGTTTCCGCATTCTGTGCTCATTACAGGAAACTATACTGCCTTATATAAACATATTAACCCTTTAGGGGTCATTTGTCAGCAATGTGTGTCGCATGCAGGTGTTTTCTGTTTCCTGGTTAGGACAGTGTCCTTATATTTCCCTGGTGTCTTTCTATCCCTAGAGACTCAATACACTTTGCAATCTTCACAAACTGCCATACAAACTAGGCACAGGGATTACATCATCCATTTCTGAAATGCAAACATCACTGGGGTGAAGGACAATAGCTGTTTGACAGTGCACAGCGGGGCTGACCTGCTGAGGACAAGCAGTGAAGATGTTCGTGTCTCCTTGAAACTGGTGAAAGCACCAGGATGACAGTTGAGCTACTTTCACATAAAGTTGGGAAATTCAAGTCTGACTCTGAAATGTTTTGAACTTCTTTTGCCAGGGGTCTAGCTCCACACATAGTTTTTGTGATTCCAGTCAAACTCATGGGGAGTCCACAGGAAATGACCTGTTGGCATCATGCTGTTACAGATGCACCTTGTGCTGTTTGGTACCATGAGGTTCTATCCTACCTCCATATGGATCAAATCCAGTCCCTGGAGGAAAGCTGGCCTATAGGCTTTGGGCTTGGGCTTAGTCATGATTGTCTTTGTACAGTACTGCCCCTCTCTTTCATGTGCATGTATGGCATCTGCAGAGCAACATTCTATAGATGCACTTACAGGTCGATAAGCCATTTCAAGGCCTCCCTTCTGTCATTGTGGATATCACCTAGTTCACCTTTAAATCCGTGTTTGGGGTTCTGCATTATGATATGTTCTATGGTTTGGATGTTTGCCCTGGAGTTGCATGAAGGGAAGTCTTTGATTTTCTGCACTTACACAGTATCACTGGAGATGTCTAAGCACCATCACTCTTGTAGTGAGGTTACTTTGCCCAGTGTGTGATTGCATCATGCTGCTCTCACTAGGGTTTGGGGCTCTCCCTTCCCCACAAACCTGACAGTGTTCCTCCTGAAGCACCATTGCCTACTCCCCATGCTAGATTAGGCCCAGGCAATTTGACCCATATACATAAAGGTCCAGTTTTGGGTACCAAGGCAGTTCACCAAATCCCTGCTCTGCTGCTGCCAACCCTGTAGACACCTACAGTGTTCATTGTAAAAGTTCCCAAGGCACCTAAGTTTTTGCCTCTGGCCATGGACACCGCTCTCATAGGTGTTTGGGCACCTGTCTATTTCCTAATGTGATCCTCAAACCTAGTCTGCCTGCAGGACCTGCTCTGTTCGGTGTGTTCTGAGCATGCCTAACTGGCCAGGGAGAGGGGACAAGGAGGAACTCCCCTATACCCGTTAGTGCAGTGATTATGTACCCACCTGGGGTGTGGGAGACCCTGATTCAATTCCACTCTTTGCCTGTTGAAGAGAACAGATTTGAACAGGGGTTTCCCTCCTCTCAAGTGAGTGCCCTAATCACAGGGCTGTTGAGTGTTCTGGGGCCGGGCTCTCCATATCTCCTGGTGAAGGTGTTCCACTTTGTATAAATAATGAAATAGGCATCGGGCCAAAGGCATTGCCAATGACTTTACACCCAAATCCCTTCTCCACCTCCGGCACAGGATGGCTAAAGATTGCAAGGGAGGCCTTCTTCCTCTCCCATTTTGTATGGAGTGGGGCGCGTGCCACTCTTCTTGGAAGAAGTGGCTTAGGCATGTGACTCCAGGGGAGGGAACCCAGATGTGGATCCTAAACAGAAATAGGTGCTTCCTGCTAGCCTGGGCTGAGGAGCCTAAGTCCCGGAGAGGGATGGGGCTTAGAACACACCCCTCTTGTCAGTATCTGTGATTAGCTAGTTTAGACAGCTCCCCGCCTAGCGTGCTGGCTTTGGTGGATCTCATTCTCAGGGACCTATCTCTCCCCATATATTGTGTAGAGAGCCCAGGAGCCTAATTCAGGCTTTGTGGATTCCACTGGGTGGCAGGGTGCCAGATCTTAGGCATTGCCATGCTCAGCGTGGCAGTGCCCTTTGTGGATCTGGGCGCTCTCGTGTGTGTGTCTGCTGACTCGCTCAGTCACTCACACAGTCCTTCCATGGATCCGGTAACCCCTATTGCAGACAGCACCGCAGGGTCTGATCTCCGCACAGGAAACCACCAGGCATTACCCAGGCTGACATGTGGTTATGGGGAAGTGTCTACGAGGTCGGGGGTAGGAAGAATCAATGTCAGTGACTCTGCTGTCTGTGCCTTGCTCATTTGTTCTGCCAGTGTTCCTGCAGAGGACCCGTCAGGAGAATCCCTCATTATGAGCCCAGAGGATTTCCACCGCATTAAGACAGCATCCCGAGTCCTGACCAAGGAGGAGCGCGAGGCCAGCATAGCAGCCCTCAAGGCAGAGAAGGAAGCTGTTATAGTATGTGTCTTCTGTCGCTTCCTTTTTGTCAGCTGGTTTGTAGGCAGATTCGAGGATGCTGTTTGAAATGACAATGTAGGGTTGACTTTGTGGGGAAAGGCTCGCTGAAGGGGCTATGGCAGCCACCCCAGGCATTCCTGGTGTGCTGGGTCCAGCTCTTGCCTGCAGAGGCCATTGGGCTAGAGAGATGAGGAGGTGAGTGTGATGTTCCCCTCTAGTGTTGTCTGGACCAGTGATCTGCTAGGCCACTCCAATCCTTGACTCTGGGAGCCAGCCTCACCCTGCTCTGCTGTGAGAACCCCACTCCTGGGCTGTTCACACACAGCCTCTGGCATGTAAGCTGCTCCCAACTACTTGCAGGCGAATGACACTAGCCAATATCTCCGGTCCAGACGCTCCGTCTTGCAGTGTCCAGTTATGCCTGGTGGATGCTGCAAACTTACATAAGTTCATCAATTTAACAAAGAAATTGATATGTACCAGGCTTGTTATCCCAAGGGGAGCCTCTGACACTGCAAACCAAACGCACTGCTTGAGGTAGGATAAACAAACAGATTTATTAACTATAAAGATTGATTTAAAGTGATTATAAGTCAAAGCATAACAAGTCAGATTGGTCAAATGAAATAAAAGCAAAATGCATTCTAACTTGATCTTAATACTTTCAATGTCCTTAAAAACTTAGATGCTTCTCAGCACAGGCTGGCTAGTTACTTTTCAGTCGGGCTCTCCCCTTTGATCAGAGTCAGGTGAGCATTACCTCATTGCATTTCCAAACTGCCCAAAGGAAAGAGGTGACTCCCTCAAGGGTCTAACAGATTCTTTTGTTGCTGCCTAAGCCAGTGTCCATTGTTCCTGTGAGGCTGGGCTGGGTTTGTCCCATCCATGCCCTGATGAGGCATGAACTGCCTCTCTGCTCTTGGAGAGTTTTTGCATGGGCTTGCTTTAAGCCATGAGGATACATTTTCAGCCTGATAACTATATACATGAAATTATAACCTATAACCTTACTATAACATTACTGTAACAATTACTATAACTTCATTATAACAACCGTGCTCAGTGCATTATGATCCTTCCAAAGACACCCAACGTGACAAACTTTGCATTGGATACCACACAATCATTTTATAAAGATGAATGTGGGGGTGTAGGGTGTTTCCCCGAGGTACAGCGTGTCACAGTGGGGTGCAGACTGCAAGGATGGGGTGGGGTTCTTGACCAGCCAGGCCCCAAACCATGTAGGGCTTTATAGAGGAAGCCCCTGGGCAAGCTCATGTCTGTGGGCCAGCAAATTGTTTATGCTGCTAACCCCAGACTGCTTCCCTGTCAGGGGAGAGGGGTCATTGTGCTCCAGAATGACCCCTGGTAGCTCCTAGCAATTGGCCGAGCTCTGGAAAGAGCTCTCCACCCAAATGCTCCCAGCAGCAGAGACATGGGTCCCAGCGTAGAGTACAAGTTCCAAGGGAGCAAGCCCAGGCTCTCTGATGGAGGGGTGTAGGGATTGCCCAGCCCCCACAGTTGATATCCCAGTGAGAATCCTTACCCCGTGGGGGGTGGGGAGACTGCAGTGCTGCAACCTCAGGAAGTTCTGGCAGTGGAGAGAGTGGCCCATTTAATGGACATGGGTGGCTGATACCAAAGTCAAGGATCTCATGTAGGAAGGAGCCTTCTGCACAGAGCCACTGGCTCATGAGCACAGGACTGGGGGGGAATATCGCAGAGGCCATGGTTCCAGGTAGCTCTCCTTCCTTGGACACAATAGGATTTGAGCATCTCCCTCAGCAGTGCTGCCTCCTTGAAGCTCCCCCTGTGCAGGTTGTCCCCACCCAGGTATGGTGTCATGGTGGTGCTGGTCCAGAAGACTCTGGCTTGTGGCAGAACTGGAGTAAGGGCTCCTATGGCAGAGTCAGCCAGGCTCTCCAGTGCCAGGAGTGTGGTGTGGGGATCCCTCTGTCAGCAGCCCGCCTTTCCTCTCCAGGCCGGGGTGAATGAACGCAAGAACACCATGAAGCAGAAGGGGATAGTGCAGAAGAAGAAGGAGAAGCTGAGCGACCTGGAGGAGGAGGCCAAGGAGCGAGCCCAGTATCTGTTGCAGCGGGCCAACAGGATGCGCATGGAGCAGGAAGATGAGGTCAAGGAGCTCAGCGAGGTGGGGTCTCGGGCTCTCTGCACTGCAGTCTGCCCCTCTCCCCAGTAACTGGGCCCTTCTGCGAAGCAGGTCAGCACTTTACCCACTGACCCATGGCACTCAGAGCCAGGTTTATCCAAAACAGGGCAAGCTCAGTCCTGCCCTGGAGGGACCCTGTACAGGGAGAGGGAAGCTGAGTCTTCTTGGCCCCTGTGCGATGGCTGTCAGGGAAGGTGCCTGCTGTAATGGTGCAGATCATGACCTGTCTACAAGGAGGGGGACCAAGACTCATTCCACATGGTGCCACTGGCCAGCCATCTGATAGCATGGACTTACGGTCTCTACTGACCTGGGCTGGATATGTACTGGTTACCTGAGGGGGGAAGCTCTTTGAGTCATTACCAGCCGCCTGTGCCGTGCAGTTCCTTCTGTATTCAGATGTGAGGAAACCAGGGTGCAGAAATGCTAAGTGACTTGCCCGAGGGCACACGGTGAGCCAGTGGCATAGCTGGGAATAGAGCTAATTCTTTGCTCTAACCACTAGGTCACTGTCTCTGTTTCTTTCTTCTTGGACTGTCTCTCCATGCCCCTCCCCCATCTGCAAGGTTGAGCCAGTGTGGTTCTTTGTCCCCACAGATGATCTTGAACGCAAAGTGTCAGGCGATCCGTGATGCACAGATGCTGGAGAAGCAGCTGATTGAAAAGGAGCTGGAGGAGGAGGAGAAGCGCCTGGACCAGATGATGGAGGTGGAGAGGCAGAAAGCCACCAAGATGCAGGAGGAGCTGGAGCAGAAGAGGAAGCAGGAGCAGATCAGGTGATTCTGCAGCACTGGGCAGGGCTAGTCATAGTGCAGCCCCTCTCCCAGCACTTCCAATGGAAACCAGGGGAAACCTGCCTGTATGGCCATGGGGTCTGGCTGGCAGAGCAGCTCTCAAGGCAGGTTTTGCAGGCATTTGTGCTGGGGACAATATGATGGGCCACTCATGTCTCCCTGCCAGAGATATTGTTGTGTCCTGTTCCCAGAGGGAGGCAACATATCATCAAACAAATAGAGAAGAACCAGCAGGAGAGGGCTATGAAGGCGGAGCAGCGGGATCAGGAGGCCCAGGAAATGCTGGATTATCTGGAGCAGCTGCAGATGGAAGACCTGAGGGTAAGAGAGAGACAGGTGAAGTGTCAGAGATTGATTCTGAGCCTGTCCAACCACTCTCTTCTCACTCTCAGCAGCGTAAGTGAGGAGGAGCTCTGTTGCCAACCCAGCACATGTGAGAGGAGACTCAGACCCCAGCTCTCTAGTAACCCCTGGGGCCAGGGGAAGGGGCAGCCCAGAGCTAGTTAATCTCACGGTTGAGGACTAGGGGAAGCAGACAAGGAGCCCACTTGGAAAGTGAGCAATTAGCAACAGGGTCCTTCTTCAACCCCACCCCAGTAGCTGGCTCCTCTGTTCCTCCTGGTACATGGTACCAAGAAGGCTCCAGGCAAATGCCAAAGCAAGAATGGGCTGAGAAAGAGTCTGTGCTGAGGCCATCTTCCTGGGGTCCCTCTCTGATGGACACCTTGCCGTTTACTTTTCTCAGGACATGGAGCACAGACATGAGGAGAAGATGAAAATTCAAGCTGAGATTAAACGTATCAATGATGAAAACCAGCAGCGTAAGGAGGAGCAGCTGGCACAAGAGAGGATGGCTGACCAGCGGGTGCTGGAGTACCAGAAGCAGAAAATGGTATGTTCTGTGGGCAGCAGGACAAGAGACCAGGTGGCATTCCTGCCCAGTAAACTGAGGCTGCATGTTACTGTGAAGGTTCTGCTCTAGTTCAGCCAGGAGTTCTGGGCCAGGTGCAGAAATTATTGGGTGGGGGATGAGGTTCCCTGGGCAGTGCTATGCAGGAGTTGAGACTGGATCATCATAATGGTTTCTTCTGGCATTAACATCTGTGAATCTATCAGCAAGATCCATCTGTGCTGATGGATGCTGGCATGTCCATATCCCACAGGCAGAAACACACATCTGTATGAACCACGTTTTCTGGTGCATGAGCGTAGTTCAGCTGAGAACAGAGGGAGAATGTCCGGTTAGCTAGATGCTGGCTCCTGTAAGGAGTCCAGAGAAGAAGGGGAACAATTTATTAAGGGTTATGGTGGATTCTCCATCACTGACAAGTCTGGATGTGTAGCTAAATATCTGCTCTAGGAATTATTTGGGTGAAGTTCTCTGGTCAGAAATGTGTGTGTGAGCGAGAGACAGAGACACCAGGTGTGTATGATGCTGTGCGCCTGCATGTGGTGGCGACGGGGAAGGGTTACTGGTGACAGGCCGGGTACAGCTTGTTGACCTGGCGCTGTTTGCCTGGCCCAGGCACGGGAAGCAGAGTTCGAGGCTGAACAGGAGAAGATCCGTCGGGAGAAGGAGATGGAGACGGCGCGTCTGAGGGCATTGCAGGAAAAGGCCCAGGATTACCAAGCAGAGCAGGTAACACGCCTCTCACTCCCCTGCTTCCATCCCAGCCGAGTCAAAATCTCAACAAACCCAATGGGAGTAGCAGAGGAATGGTTCCTATTGCTAGACCAGTCCCTAGAGCCCTAGTCGTGTAGAGGGCATGGGTGGGGCGCATCCCCTGGCCAGGATACCTGGTCAGAGTGCATTACATCTGCACTCTCCAGAGCCAGTGGGCAGAGGGACCAAGCAAGGGGCCTGGGGAGATGCTGCATTCTCTTTACAACAGACTTGCATCTAGCAGCATGTTCCCCTGAGCAAACTCCTTCCCCAGCTCCAAGGATTTAGCAGCTTCCCTTCACACAGGATGTCTGTCCCCCTTGCTGGAGCTGGCAAGGGGCTAGCAAGGGCTGCTGGGACAGAGGTATGATGGAGAAGCTGGAGCTTCTCTTCTCCGCTGGCGGTCCAGCCAGGAGCTGTGGGAGCCTCTCACTCCACCCACGCTGCTCTGAGGAGGGAGATATTTCAGTGAAATGCACTGAGAAATGGACCTTGTTAAACCAGTTGTGTTGCTCTGTTGAGGCACTATGTTGTAGAGCAGCCTTCCCTTCTCCTGCCCTGGGAGGAGGTCTCAGCCCATCCCTCACCTTGGCAAGGGACCAGGAATGATGCTGTTGCCTCGCACAGTTCATGGGGGTCTCACAGCAAAGCAAGGGAGACATGAGAAACCTGTGTCCACAAGGCTCTAACCTGGGCTGTGACAGGGCAAGGGACCCTGGCTGAGAAAGCTCTGCTGTTTGTCCTGGAGAGGCCACCCCAGGAGCACAGCCAGATCTTGCTGCCGTAATGGGGTAGGAGGCAGGTCTCTCAGGTGGCCTCAGCCCAGACCTGTGGAGATCTCACCAACTCCGCGGTGGACCCACTAGAACCTAGTGGTATGCACTCATAGAATATTGGGGTTGGAAGGAACCTCAGGAGGTCATCTACTCCAACCCCCTGCTCAGAGCAGGACCAATCCCCTTGCTCAGGAGGTGGCTGCAGAGGCTCAGCATTAGACGAGTGGCTGCAGCATCCTATGGATTGGGCTAGTCAATTATTTTTTGTCAAGGTCGAAATTTCTTGTTCAAGGTACAGTCCAGGTCCACACTCCAGGGAAAATTTAAAAAAATAACAACAATAATGATAATAAGTGAGTAAAAAGATTTCAGGGTCCATTCAAAAGTGTCTAGGGGTCTGGATTTGGCCCACAGTCTGCCTATTGACTACCCCTGTTATAGATTATCATTGGCTCTGAAGGACCATGAGGACCCTGAGGCTGTGAGCTAGGTGCCAGCATAACTCACAGATGGCTCCAACCCACTGTTCTGTATCTTTCTTCACTCCATTCAGCTCAGATCCCAAGTCTAACAGGGTTTCTGTAACGTCCAGCACTGTTGCCTCTGCTCATGCTCAGCAACTCCAGCTGGGTCTGTCCTGCATCAAGAGTAGGAGCATGCACATAGCTGGACACTGCTGGGGGGCAGGAGGCCGGGCAGAACCCAGCTGGCTCCTCTGTAACTCAGACAAAGGAAGCTCAAGGTCCTGAGCAGCAACAGGGGCTGTCTGCCCCGCATCAGGTGTGTGGAACTGTACACACAGCGCAGCTAGGGTCCCTGCTCTGCTTGCAGCAGGAGTCAGTGCTCTCCCTTTCTGGCAGGATGCGCTGAGGGCCAAGCGGAACCAAGAGGCCACCGAGCGAGAGTGGCGCCGGAAGGAGAAGGAAGCTGCGGAGAGGAAGGCGGAGACTGAGGCCATGCTGAAGAAGAGTCGGCTGGAGCAGATAGCCCACAAGGAGCACAGCCTGGCTGTGCAGGTGCAGCGGGACCGCAATGAGTTCGAGAGGATCCTCAGGTAGCACAGGTGGCACTGGTGGAGTCACTGATGTAGTAACTGAGGTCTAGCCCTGGAGAGCCAGGTAGTTCAGGGCCCGAGTTCCCAGTGATGCTGCAAAGTGCCCCGGTTGCACACCTTCCCTCTGCCCCGTCCAGTGCTGAAGGGACTGGGGCTGATCTCCTGCCCCCTCAGCACCAGGGCTTCCTTCCGAGGCTTTTCACACCATGGATTGCCTTTAGATGGACAATGGTTTTGTGGATCTTTGATCACATGATCAGAAAATTCTACCCAGCATGCACTGTGTCATTTCTGCCCCTCGAGCTTTGAGCAGCATAGTGGGAAGCGGGGTTCTGTAGAAAATCTCCCTCTGTATGCCAGTCTCACGCTGCTCTCTGGCTGCTCAGCCTGGGAGATGGGCGAGCACATCAGCCAAAACTCTGGGCCTGAGCTGCCTGCTCAGACTGCAGTCAGCCTTGGACCGCACTGGGAGCCTGCCCATTACAGACCTGTCTGGGGAGCCCAGTTTCCCCCTTGAGGCTACGGTGGGAGGACACAGCCTGGGCAGTCAGCAGCAGGAACAAGGAAACTCATGTCTGCATGGGAGGGTGCTTAGCGCGAGAGTGGGGAAGTGAAACTGGAATGCATCAGGAGGAACTTATTACTGCGGCATGGATAAGAGCCTTGAACAGAGGGTTATATGCCCTTCGAGCGCCACTGCTGGGGCGGACAGCAGTTCAAGCACAGGGGTCATGCAGCCCAATGTCTCCATGCAGAGCCCAGCGGGATCAGATTGAGAAGGAGCGGAAGGAGCAGGAGCGGCGTGCAGCCCTGCATCTGAACCATGCTGACCAGGTGCGGCGCCAGGTGCGCGAGCACCAGCAGAAGCAGGTGCAGGAGCGAATTGCTACCTTCGAGGAGGGCAAGCAGCTGAAGGAAGAGGCACGCCGGCGCAGCGAGCGCATCAATGAGATCAAGAGGAAGAAGATGGAGGAGCTCAGGTGAGGTTACAGGGCCAAGCAGGAGGCCTGTGCCTGGGGAGTCTGGGCTCCTGGGCTGGGCTGGGCTTGGCATGACATCAGCCCATTCATAGTGCTGGGCAAGGCCATGGATATGGAAAGGGCTTAGAGCAGGGATTCTCAAACTGCGGGTCAGGACTCCTCAGGGGGCTGTGAGGTTATTACATGGGGGGGTCACGAGCTGTCAACCTCCATCCCAAACCTTTGCCTCCAGCATTTATAATGGTGTTAAATATATAAAAAATTGTCTTTAATTCATAAGAGGGGGTCACACTCAGAGGCTTACTGTGTGAAAGGGGTCACCAGTAAAAAAGTTTGAGAGCCACTGGCTTAGAGAGTCACTGCTCACACAGCACAGTCCAGCAGAATACCCTGTTACGCTTTGGGGTGCAATCCAGACCAGTAAGGGGTTGTGCCCTGTAACTCTGAATGCTGTAAGTGCTCTGCTGCCATAGTTCACAACCCAGACACCAGACAGGCATGCGATATCTTCCCCTTGTTCACAGAATGGCTTTGTTACCTTTCAAGTAAATGTAGCTTCATTGTCTCTGCCTGATGATGAGACTGGTTAGACAAGTGAACACGCAGTTTGTGGTCTAGACATGCTGACTTCCCAACCACCTAGTGAGCTTTAATGGTTCTGTTTACCACAATTGTAAATTGCATCCCATTGTCACCAGTCACTGCTTCATTGGTATGCCAGCCCTGGGCAAACCTGTTTCTACTTTGTTCAAATACAGACTTTAAAACATAGTCCCAAGGGACTTGTCACATATATTCCACAATGATATTATTGACCTGTGTATTAGTAGCTTTTCAAATGATACCCCACAAGGATAGTTTAATCATTGCCATGGGCGTAGAGTGTGAATTCAGGGGTGTTTAGGGTCACAACCCCATCCCTGCTTTCTCTCTCCATATCCATTTGACGGGTTACATCACAGAACCCCCCTTGGGAACTGCCAACTGATGTGCCAAGACTACTTCTGCTCCTGATTTCCCTGCCAGCTCTGGACCCCAGAACCCTGTCTTGCTGAGCCAGACATGCCTATCTGCTCCAGCACAGACCCAGGGTCTGAATTACTTGCTCCAAAGCTGCAGACTTAACTGAAAGCAACATACAGAAGTGTGCTTGTCTTTAACACTCAGATGCCCAACTCCCAATGGGGTCTAAACCCAAATAAATCCCTCCACCATACACACATGGGATGGATCACCCCGTGGAAGAGGCAGCAGATTCCCTCCAGCTGGTGCCAGCCCCCAGCCTCTTGGTCAAACAGAACCAGCCCCATCTTCATGGTGACCAGGCAGCAGGGCGCCAGAGGGACAGATTTAAATTCCATGAAGAGGCCCCCTGCCTCACCAGCCCGAGGCCCCAGTGATCATGGCGAGCAGGCTGGTAGTGCCAATGTGGCCCTCCCAGCTGGCTCTGTGGGACCTAGGAGAGAAGGGAGCTCGTGCCGTGGGCCAGGCCCATAACCCAGCATTCTGCAGCAGAACCTTGGGGCTTTCTGTGACATCCCTTCCCTTGTTTTCTTTGTTTCTAGAGCTGTCGGCCTGCCTGAGAAGTACTGTGCCCAGGTGGAGCGCCGAGCCCTCATTGAGCCAGCCTCCGTGCACTGAGGGTCTCCAAGGCAGCATAGCCCAGCCCAACTTGGCTCCACCGCACGGCAAGGATTCGCAGCCCAGCCTCGCCAGGGGCCTAGATTGTATATGTTGTTAGTTTCTGAGAATGTTTTTATGAATAGAGTATTTATGGAGGTGTTTGATGTCCTTCGCTTTGCTGTGTCCCTGAACCAGCCCCACAAGGGGAGGAGGGAACAGCATCCCCTCTCCAGCTTGGCCCAGCTCTATGGGCTGTGGAGAGTGGCTCACCCATGCTCACCAGGTGAGAGGGACGCATTAGTGGGTACCTCCCCTCCGCTTCCATGGAGGGGCTTGTGTCAGGTCCTGGACTGGCACATGGGTGGTCCAACCGCAGGCTTCCTGGGTTACTGTGGGCAAGGTGTATAGGCATTTTCTTCACTGTGCTACAGTCCTCAGCTCTGTTACAAGGGGCTCCTCAGCTGGCTTGCAGCTTGAGGCCAGAGCCGGACCAGCCAGTCACTGGCAGCCGGGAAAAATCCTGGTTTGATCTATTCCCATATCCCCATGTCCATCAGTAGAGAATGGGAAAGGCTGGAGTCGTGCTCTGATGTCTGAGAAGGGCAAGAGAATCCATATGCTCCTGAGGCAGCCCTGGAAATGCTGCTGGGCCCGTGCCCTCCAGACAGCGTTGGCTCCGGACCCTGCTAGGCCCCTGCCCTCCGGATGGCATTAGCTCCAAGGGAGAAGTCCATGCAGGACCGTCACCCCAAACAATCTTTTGGACAGAGTTAGATACAGCACAGGTGGGTCCCTTCCTTGGCTTGAATGTGACTTGATGGTTCTCAGCTCAGTTCCAGATCCCCTAGCATCGAGCAGTGCTCCCTGGGCTTTAATAACCCTTGTCATTAAAGCTGGATGAACAGTGGAGCAGCTGCCAGAATACCATCAAGAACTCTCAACAGGCTCATTCTCCCAGTACATCCTGTCCTTGGCTCCCGATTCCCACTTGGATGGCTGACAGTCCCCGCACAGCCCCCTCCCCCCCGTGTGCTCTGTAGTGCTGTAGGGATTGGTGCTGAGAGCAGCACTAGAGTTAAAGTTGAAACCGGATTTTCCTTTGCAGTCTAGTTCTGTTCTGTTATCAGTGTTTTTTGGAACAAACTTTTGACGTATATTCTGAGAACGGACGTACTGAAGGGAGTCACACTGCATGGGAAATTGGACTGGCGCCAAGTGCAGCAACAGCAGAAAATCCCTGAGTGCAGATAGAGTCCTCCCAGCTGTGCTGCTCAGGAATGCCAAGAGCCAGTGTCTCAGGCACAGCAGCGTACCCCATGGAGCACTTTCTCCAGAGGAATCAGTGACGGAGAGGTTGGGTTTCAGTGGCAGCCGTGTTAGTCTGTATCAGCAAAAAAGGGCGAGGAGCCTGTAGCACCTTGGAGACTAACAAATGTATTTGGGCTTAAGCTTTCGTGGGCTAGAGCCCAATTCATCAGATGTATGAAGTAAAAAATACAGGAGCAGGTATAAATACATGAGAGGATGGGGATTAGGGCAGGAAGTTTTGCCTAACTGAAGGCTCCAGGCACCCATGTCCCTGGCACAGAAGATTCTCCAGCTGCTCCTCACAGCGCATAGAACAGCATCTGCCTGTACCCCAGAGGTGATAAACCTTTGCTGTTACAGAGAGGCCCGGGCCCGGGCCGGGAGGAGGAGAGGGAAAGGAGAAAGAGAGCAAGCAGGGAATGGAAAGATGAGAAATCACCCGTGGGTCTTTGATAGAGGGAAGCGCAGGCTGGCTTGCTTCCCTCCTCTGGCTCCTGCAGGTCCAGCTCTGTCTCCATGTCCCAGAACAGCATAGTCCTGTAGACGGCATCAGGGTGGGGCTGAGATCTCAGCTGGTGGGCCTCTCTCTCCCTCTCTGAACGTATGGTGAGGATGGCGTTGGTCATGGAGGTCAGGGTTGGTCCTGCTGAATAATTCAGAGCAGAGTGATAGACACAACAGATCCGAGAGCGTGTGAATCTCTACAGTGTCTTACAGGCCTCAATCAGCACAGGAGCCTTGGAAAGGCTGTGCCCCTCTCCTGTGCTGGGACAGATGGGGACAGATTGGCACAGGCTAGAGCAGCCTGAGGGCTGCCCTAAGTAATAGGCTCTCTAAACATTGTGGCAGCAGAGCTTAGCTTGGGTGCAGGACGCTGTAGGCCATGTCTCCTGTCCCTGAACGCCCCCTGTGCCAGTAGTTTTGCAGTGGTTGCACAGAGCTGGGAGATCCAGGCCTCTCTGCATAGCTTAGCAGGGGCAGTGTGTCCCCAGAGCGAGGGTCAATCCCTCCCAGAGCCCAAAATGTCTCAGACTTGTCTGTTATAATAGGGCAGGGAATAAGGCCTGACTGACAGTCACACAGAGGAGAGCATTGAGGTTGTCTGGGCTAGGAGGGTAGGGACTGTGTATGATAGAAGAGGTGCTGTCGATAGGTCCATGGCTTTAGAATATGTTTGCTGTGGTGCTGGGTGTTGTATCACTGTCCCTTAGGAACTCTAAGTGCTTTTCCAGAAGAATTTATGCTTGAATAGCCACATGCCCTGTAGCACCTCGTGACCTCTCACGAGCAGATTCTCCCTAGCAGGAATTGTGCATCAATTAATTCCTCAGTAGGAGATTCCCTCAGCCCTGTATATTGTCGGAGAAGTTAGAGCCAGATGCTCAGAGACGTATGCACCAAGCGTTCTCAAAGAAATCCAGCGGAAACAGCTACCTCCCTCTATAGGCTCAGCCCATTGACTAAGAGCCGGTCGCACTAGCCTGTTGTGCCACAGCGATGGTTTGCTAAGATAATGGGAAGAAGCAGGTGGTGTGAGGCTTGTCGCTGGCTTTTCTCCAGGAGGCTATTTCTGCATCCAGGTGGAGTTTGTAGAGAACTCTATAAATGGAACAGCTTGGAGAAAATGGAGGGAAGTCGTGACATTCATCTACAGAGCCCAGGTTACAGAGCTCTGCACTGGGGCTTGGTGTAAACTGGAGGGAGGAGAGGTGGAGGAATGCCAGCTCTTTGAGGGGGATGTCTCAGCAAGACCATTAGCAGCACATTAGGATAGGGACCCTTAACAGAGGTCCCTATCCCCACCACCCAAACTCAGCCTCAAGTTGTACAGATGCAGCATCATGGAGGTGCCTGTCTGGGCTCCACAGCTCAGTTTGGGCCGAGTTTTGCACTTACAGCAGGGATTCAACCACTTTGTTACTGTGAAAAGTGTGAATTAGCCTTCAACATGACCGCACATGCTCTGAGTGTGGAACGGGTTTTCTCCAGGACATCTGTTAACTAGTTTGAATAAAAACTAATTAAAAATGGCTCCTCTAAGATTCTGAGAACTGTATGTCAGACCTTTTCTGTCTGCAATGATCTGAACAGAATAACCCTAACTCTTCCAGCTTCCTGGAGACAGGACACACTGAAATCCTGCACATTGACCATGTTTCTGACCATGTTTTAGAGGCAATGGCCATTTTTGACATTACTCAGAGTGAAAGTTTCTCCTTCAGCAGAGGCTGGCCTATAGTTGGTCAGAGAATGCCTTGAGCTGCCCCATTTCAAATTGGGCTGCCATCTTCTAATTGTTCTCAATGAGGCCGAAACGTCAGGTGCCCTCAACAGAAATGTCCATTGCCTCCATTTGCTGGCTCTTTGAAGGGGTCCTGAATCTGCTTCCTTGCAACACAGGATGCTGCTACCGTTTTCACTGAATGCAGCCTGGTTTCATTCATACCGGAAGCAACGGCAGCTAGGAACCATTTTGAAGGAGGGCCATTCTTCATAGAATCAGAGAAGATTAGGGTTGGAAGAGACCTCAGGAGGTCATCTAGTCCAACCCTCTGCTCAAAGCAGGACCTACCCCAGCTAAATCATCCCAGCCAGGGCTTTGTCCATCCAGGCCTTAAAAATCTCTAAGGATGGAGATTCCACCACGTCCCTCAGTAATCCATTCCAGTGCTTCACCACCCTCCTAATGAAATAGTGTTTCCTAATATCCAACCTAGACCTCCCCCACTGCAACTTGAGACCTTTGCTCCTTGTTCTGTCATCTGCCACCACTAAGAACAGCTGAGCTCTATCCTCTTTGGAACCGGCCCCCTTCTCAGGTAGTTGAAAGCAGCTATCAAATCCCCCCTCACTCTTCTCTTCTGCAGACTGAACAAGCCCAGTTCCCTCAGCCTCTCCTCATAAGTCATGTGCCCCAGCCCCCTGGTCATTTTCATTGCCCTCTGCTGGACTCTTCAATTTGTCCACATCTTTTCTGTAGTGGGGAGCCCAAAACTGGATGCAGTACTCCAGATGTGGCCTACCAGTGCTGTTTCCATGTTAGACTATCAAGGTTGGAAGGGACCTCAGGAAGTCATCTAGTCCAACCCCCTGCTCAGTGCAGGGCTAATCCCCAACTAAATCCCCAAGTGGCCCCCCTAAGGGTTGAACTCACAACCCTGGGTTTAGCAGGCCAATGCTCAAACCACTGAGCTATCCCTCCCCCCTAATAGTAATTGGAGATATACCAATCTCCTAGAGCTGGAAGGAACCTTGAAAGGTCATTGAGTCCAGCCCCCTGCCTTCACTAGCAGGACCAAGTACTGATTTTCACCCCAGATCCCTAAGTGGCCCCCTCAAGGATTGAGCTCACAACCCTGGGTTTAATAGGCTAATGCTCAAACCACTGAGCTATCCCTCCTTTATAATTTAATAGTTGGAGATATACCAATCTCCTAGAACTGGAAGGGACCTTGAAAGGTCATTGAGTCCAGTCTCCTGCCTTCAGTAGCAGGACCAATTTTTACCCCAGATCCCTAAGTGGCCCCCATTTTGCAACCTCTGATGAACTTTCAGTTACAAAAAATAACAGCAAAAAGTGACCATTCCCCCTCAATATTTATCCTCTAAAACTGACGCAGGGACGGAAACGTGTGCATGGGGATGTGTGATTGTATTCAGGGGGTGCGAGAGGGAGAGAGAATATCCAAAACTTTCTTTCGGGCTGGAATAGCCAGGGCAGCTGGGAATGCTCTACATGTCTCAGCCAGCAGGGACTCCTCCAAGCAATCTGGACTGCAGCCAGGCATGCCCTTGGGGCTGCACTGCGACAGTGGGCAGGTCTCAGGCTCTGAGCACAAAGAATATTTGTCCCCCCCATCCCCTGCTTTTCCTCTTCCCCCCCAAGGCCCCTGCCCTGGCCAGAAGCAGGGCTATGGTAAGAGCTGCCTGAGGAGCCCTGAACCCTCCACCTGCCCAGGGCAATGGGCCCTGGAGGGCAGAGACATGGGCCAGGGGCTGCTCTCAGCCCCCCTGAACTGCTGTCCAGGGCAGGTGGAGGATGTGGGGCTCCCCACAGCTGCCTGGGCTCCCTGGGTGGCCCTTGCCACAGCCTAGGGCAGTGGTCCCCAATATGTGTGACATGCCCCCTAAAGGGGCACAGAGAAACATGTCTGGGGGGCATGGCAGGGCCTGGGTCAGCCTCCATGGGGAGTTGGGAGGGAGCACTCCCTAGCTCCAGCCATGGCTTCGCTCCTGACCATGCCCCGAGCTGCAGCTACAGCCCCACTCCTGGCCCACTCCCAGCTCTGGACCAGGGGAGCACCCAGCCCAGTCAATTATACAGGTGCACTGGGTGCAGCATCCCCATGCTAAGTCCAGAGCATTTCACACCCACTCGTGCTCCCTTCGGCCTGGGAACAGAGGATCCAGCCTTGGTAAGGGTGACCAAAGAAGTTTGGGAACCACTGGCCTAGGGTGACCATATGTCCTATTTTGGCCCCAGTTTGGCCTCTTGTCAGCTTGATAATCAGTTGGCAAGAGAAAATGGGACAAATGCCCAGTTTTGCCAAAAAGGGGCTCTGGGATGAGTGGCAGGGCTTGGTTGGGGGAGTGGGGTGAGTGTTGGGGATTGAAGGGGGGCAAGCAGTGGGGCTTGGGCCAACCCCACATATGGAAGCAAGGGGGCTTGGGCCATAGGGTGTCCAGACAGCAAATGTGAAAAACTGGGACAAGAAGTGAGTGGTAATAGGAGCCAATACAAGAAGAAGACCCAAAAATTGGGACTGTCCCTATAAAATTGAGACATCTGGTCACCCCAGTGGGCCAGCTCCGCTCAGGGGGTGGGGAGGGGCTTAGGTGAGTGGCTTGGGCCAGCTCCTCATGGTGGGATGGGCGAATGTGGTCATCCTACCACAGCTGGGCTCAGGCTTCTGGCCTGCCAGGGTGTGGGGCCTCCGGGGGAAGAGGGGGAGCAGGGATAGGGGCCAGAGTTTTGGTGCTTTTGTGGAGTGCCGTCAAATTGGCTGGGGCCTATGGGCACACATCCCATGGGCCCATTGGTAATCCACCATGGCCTAGGAGACGCAGACTGCGCCATCCGGTAATAGGACTGCCAGTCTCCAGGATCATCCTAGAGTATCCAGGAGTAAAGATGAACCTTTAATTAAAGGTTAAGTTGTGTGATGAAATCTCCAGGAATACATCCAGCCAGCACTGGCAACCGCAGCTGGAAACGGGCACCGTCTTGCGGCAGCAGGCCCAGCTCAGGCAGCAAAGGGAAGTGGGGGCTCCACCCTTGTTCCCCCAGACAGGCCTCTAGAGTGGACACCACTTCTTGCTTCACTCATGTGCGCCCCCACTGTGCACACACTGTGTTCTTGCCCCTATGCATGCCCCCATAATCATCCATATGTCCAGCCCTGCCCCATAGGGAGCCCCCTGTCTCACTCCTGCATCATCCCCCCCCCCATGTCCTGGCCTGCAGGTTCCCCCTGAGTGGGGTCTGTTCCCACACTGCTGCCTCATAGGAACTCTCCTGCAGTTGTTGCCCAGGCTGTTTGCCCTGTGAGCCATCCTTAGGCTGCAACTTCCACCCACCAGCCTCATTATGGAATTCTGTCGCACCTTATAGACTAACAGACGTTTTGGAGCATGAGCTTCATGCTCCAAAATGTCTGTTAGTCTATAAGGTGCCGCAGGATTCTCTGCTGCTTTTACAGATTCAGACTAACACTGCTACCCCTCTGATACTTGACAGCCTCATTATGTGTATCCTGCACCTGCCCCATTCCCAGACTGCAATACTAGGGGTGCAACAGCTGATTCTTGGGTCCTGCCCTTTGGGGAGCTCCCAGCCCATGCTCCTGGCCCTTCTGTTCAGCTGTCCAGTCTCTGCTCCCCACAGGCTCTATGCCTTGCCTGCTGGCCAGCCAGCCTGTGTCCTACTGCGGCAGCTCCAGTCCTCTTCTGCTGCTGGGGTGCAGAGAACCCCTTCCTTAGCCTTAGCCTTCTGCAGCCCAGGAGAGCCGTGGATCTGTTCCCCCACCCCTGCTGACAGCTGACCTGCCCACGGGGGAGAGAGAAAAGCAGTGAATCTGCAGCTCCACAGCTTGCTCTGAGTAATTGCTGCCTTTCTCCGGTGCTTCTAAGGCACCTGTCGTGCTTGTGCCAATTCTCTGCACCCTGCCCAGCCAATGATACTAGTGTGCTGGCTGCAGCGTCCCCACGCTGAGTCAAGAGCATTTCGCACCCACTTCTGCTCCTGTCGGCCTGGGAACAGGGGATCCAGCAGCTCAGTGAAGGGACGCTCCTGGCTGGAATGAGAGGGCTCTGCCAGCCCAGGTCCCAAGGACAGCGCTGAGTTGGGGGAATAGTGCCGCTGTCTGTGGGTGAGAACAGATCTAAGGGTCAAAGATGCTGCACCTCTCTGCAGCTCCCATGACATGGGACATATTGCAGAGTGGTGCAAAGAGGGCATTGGGCTCCAAGGCTTTGGGGTTCTATGCTTGCCTCTGCCACTGAGCTTAGATTTATTTATCCATGTGCTTGCTCGTGACAGGAGTCCTGCCTCCATGCGACAAAGCCACAGGAAAGCTCTGAGGTTCCCAACACAGCATCCCAAACCTCTGCCACTACCTGCGGCTGGGTGCAGCTCCCCATCTGAAATAGCCACTGAGTGTCTGAGGGAGCCAACCAACCTCTGCCACGCCCAACACCAGCTCAGCCAGCTCACGCCATCCATCCCTGACTCAGCCAGGCTGGGGAGCGGGGAGGCTGCCCAGGCCCCAGACACCGGGATCTGCAGAGCTGAGTGTCATCCAGGTAGCAGCAGCACTATAGCCCAGACCCCTTCTACTCCCCCAGCAGCCATAGCCTCCATATGCGGCGGGGAGCGGGGGCAGACAGACTGGGATGACAGGGAGAGACCTCCAAGGATGAGTCTATCTTTTCAGTTGCAGCCCTCACTGGGGAAGCAGGAGGGTGCAGTGGTTAGAGGGCTGTAGCCATGGGGAGAGCTGCATTCGCATCCCTGCTCTGCCACAGCCGCACTGCACCACTCACGCTGAGTCACTCAGGGCTAAATCCACAGAGGGACTTAGGCGTTGCAGTGCCTGGCGTTTAGGTGCCTGCTTGCCTGAGCCGCCTGACCTGGCCGTTTGGATGGATTAGATGGGTCTGTAACGGGCCTCTTCCCAGTATAGGCTTGGTGTCATTGCGCCATTCCCGCCATTGTAAACCAAGTCCTGTGTTATTCCCAGCAGAGCCAGCCTGCTCAAGGGGACCTGCTGGCTTCCTCTTGCTGAGTCATTGTCAGCAATTATAAGTAATCACAGCGCTTGTTCTGTGCAAACTGTTTGATTCTTAAAGTAAAAGCAGTACAGACCCTACAGGTATGTGAGGGCCCCTAGCCCTTCAGCACCCCATCCATGCGCTCGCCTTGCTGGTTACAAACTCATCACAGCTTCAGCTCAGAACAAGCTGTGACGAACTAGGAATGTTCTTAATGTTTTCTCTGAATACTGTGTTGGTGCCTCAGTGTCCCCTGTGCAGCTCTTAATATCTAGGTGGTGGAATAAGGGTGTGTGATTGCTGCATAGCAAAGGGCCAGTGCACCTGAATGCCTGACACTCTGTCTCCTAGCAACTGATGCCCCCACCCCCCACAAAGGTGCCAGCTAAAGGTGTTGGAGACAAAGAGATCAGGTGACCTCCTGGCCTGGGAAAGGAGCTGAGCAGAGAGGAGGGGCTGGAAGGGGTTGTTAGTGTAGAGCTGGCTGGGGACAAGGAGTGAAGTGCAGGTGTGGGGGTCTGGCTCACTGCCCCCAGAATGGACCCGGCTGAAGGGTCCGGTTCGCTGTATCTACAAGCTCTGTTTTAGATCCTGTTCCTGTCATCGAATAAACCTCTGTATTACTGGCTGGCTGAGAATCACGTCTGACTGCAAAGTGGGGGTGCAGGACCCTGTGGCTTCCCCAGGACCCCACTGGGGCGGGCTCGCTATGGGAAGCGCACGGAGGGGCAGAGGATGCTGAATGCTCCAAGGAGAGACCCAGGAGGTGAAGACGTGAGCTTCTTGCCCTGAACAAGTCTGCTCCGAGGGAGAGGAGGCTCCCCAGAGTCCTGACTGGCTTTGTGGGGAGCAGTTCCAGAGCAGTGCCCAGTGACTCCGTGACACAAGCACATGCCTTTAGTCCTCTCCTTAGCCAGGTCAGGGAGCAGAGAATTAAACAGTGCGTTTTCCTCCCCGCAGCATAGCTTCAACAGGGAGTCTAAGTGGGCATTTCCATTATTCCCCTTACCCCCAGGTACTGCCTAGGAAATCTGCTTCACAGTGTCGTTCCATAAAGCCCATTGACATTCCTAATCCTCCCAGAGACTGCGGGTAAGGTAATACAGTAGCTTTAAACTTCAGAAGTTGGTCCAATAAAAGCTATTACCTCATCCACCATGTCCCTCTAGAGATTACATTAGTGTCCCAGAGAAGGTAGCTGCGTAGAATTGCACAATAACACATCCCCAGCTGCATTGTTAACACAATGGACCCCATGGTATTAAGCCTAACTCAATAACATTTAACTTAATTCAATAAAGTGCCTTCAGTCTATTGTTATCTGTCACACACGGATTGAACGTGGGCAGGACAGGCACCGTCTCTTTGCTCTGTGTCTGAACAGTGCCTAGCATAGTGTGGTCCCAGCCCAGCACTCGGCCTCTAAACTCTATGGCAGTGGTTTCCAAATTGTGGGGCATACCCCCTTATGGGAGCATGGAGGAAAGTTTGTGGGATTTAGGGGGGTTTGGACCAGCCCCACAGGGTTGGGGAGGGAGCACCACCCAGCCCAGCTCTGCCCCCAGATCTACTCTGGCCCCTCCCTCAGCCACGGCTCTGCTCATGGCCCTGGCCCCAGCCCTGCCCCTCCCAGCCCCCAGCTGAGGCTCTACTCCTGGCCCCAGTTCCTGAGGGAGACAGGAGTAAGGGGGACATGACATGAAAAGTTGGGGGCCCATTGATCTGCAGTAACACAACTCGATAACTAATAACTGAGCTGTGCCTGGCTCTGGAGCACCTTGGGTCATGGTGGTCTGTGCCCCCAGGCCTGGCTGCAAGGACCTTGGGGATTTCTTTATGTCTGCAGCTGCTGGGGGCCCCATGGAGGATTCTGGGGAGGGCAGGAGGCCAGAACAGATTGTTGCTGAGCTCAGGATCCAGAAGTTGCTCAGCCTTGTGGTGCAACAAGGAAGAACTTTGGGATGAGAGTCGTCAGCTGCCCCCCAGAGAGTGAAGCCCCATGAGTGTGAGCCTTGCAGAGGGGTGTGGAGCAGAGGAACTGCCAGGGCATCAGAGCTGGGCATGGCGTTCCTCCCAACAGTCATTCTGGCTTCCCCACAAGACACTTCTCAGCAAACCAGATCTATTCTGGGCTAGATAAATCACAGACGCTGCAGAGCATGTGGCTGGCTCAAAGCCTTCACGTGGATCCAGCCCTCTAAGGGTTAAATCAGAAAAAATGAGCTCCCTGCTGGGTCAGTAACTGGAGCAGCAGGTGGCCCAGCAGAGTGTTAATAACCAGACTGTGGCTGAGTCTGGCTGGAGGAACAGGCTGGGCAGCACTGAAGGGGCTGGTTCTGCATCACTCACAACCTGGGCATGGGGCCCATCTAGGAAACCACAGACCCAGGCTGTGCCCAATGCCCAGGGCAGATGCTTTTACTGAGCAGGAGCCTGGTCTCACTGCCTGTGCTGGCAGTGGGAGCTGACAAGGCGGGTGGATGGTGCTGCCATGGCTTGGATTGGCAGGGGCTGGAATTCATGGCCAGTTAGTTAATGCCCAGGTGCTATGTGGCAGCAGGGTCTCAGGGCTGGACCCAAATCCTTGGATTCAGGAGCCCCTACTGGCACAGATTCTGCAGCAGCTGCAAGAGGTTTTACTGGATCTGATGTACAAACAAAGGCTGCACCCCTGCGGTTTATCTTGAGATGCAGATGAGATCAATTTATCTCCCCACACGCTCAGCTTTCAACGTGCTGAGGATCTTTGTATCCCAGACTCAGAACTGCAGAACTGTTTGGTCTCATTCCGCTCACATTTCTAAGGGGTTTTTGTGACCAGGAGGGCTGGAGTTATTGTGGAGGAGCTGAGATTCTGTGGCAGGGAGGGTTTTGTGATTAACCCCACAGCTACAGAAATGACAGATGCCACAACCCCTGATCAACTCTCATTTACCCCTGTACAGAACTCTGAGGGTTAAATGACAGGCATTCTTAGCCTAGAGTTAGGTCAGCCCTGATCACACCCACCCCCCCAAGCCAGCACTGAAGAGGGATCCTTACTGTCCTAGCCCAGAAACAGGGTGGAAGCAAAATGAGGGGGGGAGGGGACTCTCAGGACTGCAGTGGGACCCATCATGGAGGGAAGCTGCTGTAGCTGAGGGTGGCTGCAGAGATTAACAATCAGATGCCATCTTGGAAGGCCATGGGAGGGCTGCACCCAGCTGCAGTGCCAGGCTTTGGTGGCCGTCAGGTGAATTCTGCCATGCTTAAATAAACCAACATGGGAATTAAATACAAGTGCCCGGAGCCTTAACAAGGGGAAGTCAAGGCCATGGAGGCACTAACTACACTGCATGGGTGTGCTGGGAACATCAGCACATGTGGGGCCACCAGAGTCAGGCCCTGAGCATCAAGCACAAGATTGTAATTAACAAGCAAATTGCACCCTAGGCATAGGCGTAGTTTGCTCTATTGGGGGTGGGAGGGATGGGAGGGAAAGGGCTTAATCATACGTGTAGATCTACTGATCGTTAGTGGTGGTTACATTACAATGTACCCAAATCACAAATACAGTTTACATTCATTATTTAATCACCTTTTTTTTATTTTAACTTAATTATTTGCCATGTTTACCAGCTACTACTTAAAACATCAGCATTAGCTCAAGAACAAATGACTGAATAAACAGAACTGAGCACTTCCATGTAACTATGAATCACGTCTCCCTGGTTTGAAAGTTGCATAAAGATTGTCTTAATATAGAAATGCTGTATTTAGCTTAATGTAGAAGCAGTCGTCTTTCCCGATGGTTAGCTATCCTCGGTTTTAGCTACACTACAATAATTTGATGGATCTAAGTTAAAACAGAGTCATATTTTACTGAAGTTAAAACTTTTAAAGGTCACAGAGTCACTTTTCCATAGGTGCTTTGCATCATCCTATAACATCTAATAGAAAAGTATATCTGTGCTATAGCTTTTTAGAGTAATTTCTCAAGATGCTTGTTTTAATTCCCATTGAAGTCAATAGGAGTCTCTGGTAAGGTCTACACTATACACACACTGCGGTAACATAGTACTGAG
This sequence comes from Chelonoidis abingdonii, assembly GCF_003597395.2. NCBI lineage: Eukaryota > Metazoa > Chordata > Testudines > Testudinidae > Chelonoidis > Chelonoidis abingdonii. The sequence goes on along the minus strand of NC_133779.1, from coordinate 54,627,013 downwards.
GGGTGTAACAAATTCATCCCCTGAGCGATGTAGTTATAGCGACCCTAACCCACCGTGTAGACAGCACTATGGTGGTGGGAGGGTTTCTTTCTCCCATCGGCTTAAAGCATCCTCCCCAGATGTGCTACAGCGGGTGGGCAGGCTGGGCAGCCCAGGGTGGATATTCAAGAGGGCGCCACACTGATACATCCTACCCACCTGACCTGCCAACAGCAGGGTTTAGGGGCAGCCAGCCAGGTGTGGCAGCTTCTGGAGAGGGTAGGGTGACCAGCTGTCCCGATTTTATAGGGATAGTCCCGATATTTGGGGCTTTTTCTTATATAGAGGCCTAGTACCCCCCATCCCGTCCCGATTTTTCACACTTGCTCTCTGGTCACCCTAGGAGAGGGTGGACGGACTGAGCTGCAGGAAGGGCGGGGGGGAAGCTGGAGCAGCCAGGTAACTCCGCTGAAATGGGGGTTCCCCTCCCCCTGCTGCTCCTGCCCCCCCTCTGCCCCCACTCATGGAGCCACCCTGGCCAAGCTCAGGACCTGGAGCCTGGCTCCTCTGTGCTGGGGAGGAGGTTTGCTGATGTGAGGGTGTCCCCCTCTCTCCCACCTGTGTACTTGATCTCTGCTGAGCTGAGGTGGGGGCGAGGGGGAGCGTATCTGTGCTGGTGCCTCTGTACCTGGAGTGGGAGCTGCTGGAGCTGCTGTTCAGGCTCCTAACGCTCTTCTTAAACAGATAGCATGCTGACACACTCACTGTGACACCCACCCACACCCACTCTCCCAACACACACACACACTCTCACACACACACTTGCACACTCCCAACACACACACACTCTCTCCCTCACACACACTCCCCCAACACACATACACACCCAACACACACTCACATGCATACTCCCAACACACACACACTCTCTCCCTCACCCCCCCAATACACACACACATACACAAAACACACACACACTCACTCTCTCTCCCTCACACACACTCCCCGTAACACGCACACCCACACCCCCCCCCACACACACATACTCCCAACACACACACACTCTCTCCCTCACACACACGCCCCCAACGCAACACACACACACACACATGCATATTCCAACACACACTCACTTTCTCTCTCACACACACCCTCCCCTCCAACACACACACAGACTCCCAATGCACTAGGGTGACCACTCATCCGAGCACCCCCGCCCACTCGGGGCTGGCTCAAGCTGCTCACCTGAGCCTTCGTCCCTGCGCAGGGTGCAGGCTGGATTTGGGTGCGCAGCAATGCATATGGTGACCATATTTCCCAAAGGCTGGGGATGGCACTGCTGCTCACCTGAGCCCTGCCTGCCTCCTGCCGGAGTCCTCCCGTCTGCCTTGCGCAGGGCTGGCATCGCCGCTCACCCTCACACATGTTCCTCCACACCCCACTTTTTTTTAAAGGTGGGGATTTCTCCCATTTGGTCTTTCGAACTGATCCAATTGGCAAGAGCAGATGGGACAAATGCTCACTTTTCCGAAAAAAGTCAGAACAGCCTGGACAGGGCTTAAAAAAGGGATGTCCCAGCCAAAACGGGACATATGGTCACCTTACAACATACAACACATACTCCCCCCATCACCACTCCTCTAAACTCAGAGCTTGGCATTCGGCCAGCACCAGCCGCCCAGCCAGTGCCGAATTTGTAGGGGGGTTAAGCCCCGGCATCTCTTTAAATACAAATTAAGCACTGGGGAGAGGCAGTGGGGCCTGAGGGTGATGGGGGCAGTTGTGGGGATCAGGGGCAATGGGGGGAGCTCTGGCGGTCAGGGACAATGGGGGTGTGTGTGTCCATGGGGCCAGGAGTGCCAAAATACAAGTTCGCCCAGGGCACCATTTTCATTAAGGTCGGCCCTGGGCACAGCTACATCACTGCAGCTGCACCAATGTAATTTTCAAGTGTGGACCTGCCCTTTGATGTCTAGCTCTTTCTATGGGAATTAGACGAGCCTCTTGGTGTTGCTAAAGGCACCTGTTGGTTCCATTCCTATTGATTCTACACAACTGCTCCATTTGTGTCCAGTGAACCTGGATCCATTTGTCAGCGAGGACCTGAAATCAGACAAACTTTAGTTGCACTCAGCTTTCAGTTTGTTCCCCAAACTCCAGGCAAACATGCAGGAGGGGACGAAAAGGGAAAGCAACATCAACAAACAAGATTTGTGCAGCCACTCCAAACTGAGATCGCTAGCTTGCACATAAGTTCTCCTTATGGTACCCATATCTCACCTTCTGCATGAAGCAGATCTGCATGCATCGCTTGCCACAGGGTTAATCACATTTTTAATAACCACTTTGTATTTATTAACCTTACTAAACTGAAATGAACTCCTCATATGACATATGTCAAAATATGTCTTTCAGAAAGATTTTTCTCTTTCCCTATGTCACCTTTTTAGAAAGAAATACACTCTGTTCTCCTGGAATGGCACACATCAAACAAACCCATTGCTAAAGCCTGTCCGCAGCCCCTCCACGCCAGGGTACCAAGATAGCAAGCGAGAGGGACAGTCTCACACGCATGCCCAGCCCTGGCCCCAGTCCAGGTATGGGACAGGCAGGCTGAGCCTGGCAGTGTCCAAGTGTGGAGGGGCTCAGTGTGGGGGGATGCAGGTGTGGGGGTGAGATGGGTCTGTGTGGGGCAACCTTGTGTGGGTGGCTCAGTGGGGGGGTCCGGATGAAGGGGGAATCTGGATGCATAGGGGCTCATTGGGAGGTTCTGGGTGCAGGGGGAATGGGACTCTGCTGGGGTGGGTTGAGGTGAAGGTGGGTGGGGCTCAGGGGGAGTCCCAGGGGTTCGGTGGGGGGCAGCTCCCCATACAGCTGAGAAGCAATGAGGGCAGCTCACTACGGCTGAGAAGCAATGAGGGCAGGAAGTCAGGGGAGGGATGTAGAGCTTCCTGAAGCTGGGAGAGGTTCCTGGGAGTGGGTCTGACTGGCCCCAGGGGCTCCCAGCAGGGGAAGTCCTGTCGTCCTCTCCCCCACACCCCCAGCCGGGACTAGCAACTGGACCCTCACCTGGGTTGGGAAGCAGCTCAGGCGCCTGGCTAGCCTCGGTGAAAATGGCCACAGCCCAGGTGGGGAAACTGACCAGCAGGCACAGAGCTCCTGGCATCACCACTCCCCCGACCCAAACGTTCCAGAGCTAAGGGAGAAATCTGGGAGCCCCCCCCATGCATCACCTCAGCCTCCTATTCAGTTTGGGGGGGTGACAAAGTGGGACTGTTCTTAATGTTTCCTCTGAATACTGTGTGGGTGCCTCAGTTTCTGGCCAACACTCTGTCTCCTGGCAACTAATGGCCTGGGCCCTTCCCCCCTGCAAGGGGATGCTACAGGTGTGGGAGAACAAAGAGTTCAGGTGACTTCCTAGCCCAGGAAAGAGAAAAAGGCCAGAGAGTAGGGGCTGGAGGGGGTTTCAGTTTGGAGCTGGCTGGGGATGGGAAGTGAGGGCAGATGGGGTTGTCTGGCTGAGGGGTCTCATTCTCTGTACCTGCAAGCTCTGTTTTAAACCGTGTTCCTGCAATCTAACAAACCTCTGTTTTACTGGCTAGCTGAGAATCATGTCTGACTGCAAAGTGGGGGTGCATGCTGGACCCTCTGGCTTCCCCAGGACCCCACCTGGGTGAACTCATTGTGGGAAGTGCACGGAGGGGCATATGCAGAATGCTCTAAGGTCAGACCTAGGAAGGTGAAGCCGTGTGAGCTTCTTGCCCTGAAGACAGTCTGCTCCAAGGGAGAGGAGGATCCCCAAGTCCTGACTGGCTTTGTGGGGAGCAGTTCCAGAGCATCACCCGCAGGGCAGGCTCTAGCTTTTTTGCCGCCCCAAGCAGCGAAGCAAATTGGGGAGGAGATCAAGGCGATTGGCAGCACTTCGGCGGCAGCTCAATCATGCTGCTTCATTCTTCTGCGGCAATTTGGCTGCAGGTCCTTCACTCTTTCTCTTCCTCTTCGGCGGCACTTCGGCAGCAGATCAAAGAGCAAGAGAGGGACCGAGGGACTTGCTGCTGAAGACCTCACCGTGCTACCCGTTTCCATTGGCTGCCCCAAGCACCTGCTTCCTTCGCTGGTGCCTGGAACCGGCTCTGATCGCCCGGGGACTCTGTGACAGGGAGCAAGGCCCTCCCATGTCCCCCAATCTCTGCCTATGTCCATAGGACTGAGCCTCACTTTACTGCTGCCTTGCCCCTCCTGCCTCCCACTGTCCTTGCCCCTCCTGGTAACATGGCAGCTAGGCAGCCCAGCTCTCTGGCAGAGGCCAGTTCTGCTGGTGCCATCTCAGGATTGAGTGACACTTGGGCTGATCAGAGCTGGGCAAACCAGTTACAAAGCTGTCAGTCCCAAAGGGCCAGAATCACAAAGGGACTGAGCAGTATTGAATTTGTGCTAGGGCTTGCCAGGGCTGAGCCCCGGTCTTCTGGGCCTGGCAGTTCCTAGTCCCCACACCTCTGGCCCTGGCCCTTCAGAGTCCCAGCACCTCTGGGCCTGGCAGTTCCTAGTCCACGCACCTCTGGCCCTCGCACTTCAGAGCCCCAGCACCTCTGGGCCTGGCAGTTCAGAGCCCTGGCACCTCTGGGCCTGGTAGTTCCTAGCCCCGGGACCCCTGGGCCTGGCAGTTCCGAGCCCCGGCACCCCTGGGCCTGGCAGTTCAGAGCCCCAGCACCTCTGGGCCTGGCAGTTCCTAGCCCCAGTACTTCTGGGCCTGGCAGTTCCTAGCCCCGGCACCTCTGGGCCTGGCAGTTCGGAGCCCCAGCACCTCTGGGCTTGGCAATTCATAGCCCTGGCACCTCTGGGCCTGGCAGGTCAGAGTCCTGGCACCTCTGGGCTTGGCAATTCCTAGCCCTGGCCCCTCTTGGCTTGGCAGTTCAGAGCCCCAACACCTCTGGGCCTGGCAGTTCCTAGCCCTGACACCCCTGGGCCTGGCAGTTTATAGCCCTGGCACCTCTAGGCCTGGCATGTCAGAGCCCTGGCACTTCTGGGCCTGGCAGGTCAGAGCCCCAGCACCTCTGGGCTTGGCAATTCATAGCCCCGGCACCTCTGGGCCTGGCAATTCATAGCCCCGGCACCTCTGGGCCTGGCTATTCATAGCCGCAGCACCTCTGGGCTTGCAATGTCAGTCATGAAAGTAAAAAAGTTGCTTGAGCTCTGGCACCTCTTTATTACACATTAAGCACTGAGACAGAGGCTTCTAAAGATGCAGATATGCACCTAGGACTAGGTTCACAAAGGGGATTAGGCACCTGCCTGCCCCATTATGTGCCTACGTCCAATGTTTAGGCACCTCTGACATTCTCAAGACCAGCACTCAGTGGCCACCTGACCCTGAAGGTATCTAAGTCCCCCAGTACCTAAGTTTCTTCTGGTTGGCATATGCAAAGTCCTGATGCCACCCCACTGCAAATGAGCAGCACAGACCCCTCGCTAGTGCCTAGGACCCAGTGGGATTCTCAGGCCAGGCATTCCCCTACCTAGCTCCCCTGCACACAAGAGAGAGCTGGGGTGAGCAGGTCCAGCATTTATCAGTCTTGGGTGTGTACGTGTGTGTCTCCAGAGGACCCAAAGGCCTGGGGGTTGTGGCCAATACAGCTTCAAATCCCTGTACTGCCTTAGTTGGAGCAGTGATTTAAACCTGGCTCTCTGACATCCCGGGAGGACCCTGATCTCCTAGCAAGGGAGTCCTTCTCTCTCTGGGCTAATGTCTAGTGAACTACATACAAAGTGGAACTGCTCCAACAGCAGAGATGGAAAGTGTCAGCGACCAGGACCAGGGCAGTGGTTACAACAGGTATCAGTAGTCAGGAGTCAGAGCCAAGGATCAAAGCCAGAGTCTGAAGTCAGGAATTGGAGCCAAGGCTCAGAACCAGGCTACCTGGAGTGAGACAAGGCAAGGGCAGGGCTGGGTCCAAGGCAGAAGCAGGGTTGGAACAAGGCTGGGAAACAAGCAGGAGCAGAAGCTACCACAGCCGTGGGCAAGTGCTTTGAGCAGCCACTGAACTGCTGCTACTGCTGGGCTTAAGAGCCGATCTGCTGATTCTTAAAACCAATCAAACAGGGTAGCCAGTTAGGTAGCCTGTTATAGGCCAGCTGTGTTCAGTAGCCTGGCTCTGCTGCGGCCCTGATTCCTCCCCACCCCTCGAAGGTGCCTCCAAGGGGCCATGGGCCTGATTTTGCAGAATATTTCCAATGGAACTTTTGCAATAGATCCGGAGTGTGGATGCTGTCTACTGGTTCCCCAGACCCAGGGCTGGAGCACATGCAGAAAAAAATTAGTGGGTACTTAGCACCCACCGACAGCCGGCTCCCCTCACCCCCCCAGTGCCTCTCGTCTGCCAGTGGCCCCACCGATCAACTTCTCCCCCCCTCTCCCAGCGCCTCTCGCCTGTCACAATCACTGTTCCACTGTGTGCAGGAGGCGCTGGGGAGGAGAAGAAGGAGTGGGATGGGGCACTCTTAGGGGAGGGAGCGGAACTGGGTGAGAAGAGGTGAGGCGGTGGTGGGGGCTTGGGAGAAGTGATGGGATGGGTGTGGAGCCTGGGGCGCAGCTGGGGTGGGAAGAGGCAGGGCAGGGCAGGGCAGGGGCTTGGGGGAAGGGGGTGCCTGGGGGCAGGGCCGGAAGGGGGTGCCTGGGGGCAGGGCCTGGGGCAGGGCAGGGGATTGAGCACCCCGCAGCCCTGAGAAAGTTAGTGCCTGTGGATTAGTTAGGTTGAGTGTTGTTATGATTAGTTAGCAGAGTAGGGAGAGGATAATTTTCTCTTCTCTTTGACTCTCGGGGACTTGTTTTCTTCTGGCAGGGCATCCCTGACTCTCCAGGCTTCAGAGCTTGCCTCTCCTGCCAAAAGGCCGTACTGGTGAGCAATGGTCACTCTAAGTGCATCTGTCGCTTGGGAGGGTCCCACATCCCCCAGAAGCGGAAGTCTCAATTCAGGGCAAGGAAGAACAGCAAGATTAAGCTCAGACTGTTTATGATGGAGTGCTCCGTTCAACCAGCATCTGAGCCAGGTCAGGAAAGACCCTGCCCCGCATGCCACATCTGTCTCTGGATAGATCGAGCACCCCCCCTACTTCAGTGCAACCTTCCACTAAGAAAGGGGAGACTTTGGAAGCATCAAGGAAAGCTTCCAAAAAGAGGAGTGTGGACTCTCATATTAAGGAGCCAGCTCTAAAAAAGACCAGATCCCTGGTGAGATCTACAGTCTCCAAAGCTTTGACTTCTCAGCTGGGTACCACTGAGTCGAAGGACTCCTCCTCTGTACTGGCAGAACCTGACTTCCTGGGGTGCCAAGGGAAAAGGACGCGGCTCTGATAAGACCTTGGTACCATCTTCAAGCAAGGAGGGTAGGCATAGACACTCAAGATGGGCACTGTCAAGTTTGGTCCAGCCCTCAGTACTGTTGTGTTCTACCCAGCTATCAGTACCCATGCCTTGTGCCCAGCCATCAGTATCTAGGCATTTGGTACCTTCAGCATTGAGCAGGCAATAGCACCAGGCACTGATAATTATGTTATCATAAAAAAAAGTCCTTGTGGCACCTTAGAGACTAACAAATTTATTTGGGCATAAGCTTTCGAGGGCTAGAACCCACTTCATCAGATGTATGAAGTAAAAAGTACAGGAGTGGGTATAAATACATGAAAGGATGGGGGTTGCTTTACCAAATGTTAGGTCAATCTAATGAGATAAATCAATTAACAGCAGGATACCAAGGGAGGAAAAATAATTTTTGAAATGGTAAGAGAGTGGCCCGTTACAGACAGTTGACAAGAAGGTGTAAGTAACAATAGGGAGAAATTAGTATTGGGGAAATTAAGTTTAGGTTTTGTAATGACCGAACCACTCCCAGTCTTTATTCAGGCCTTATCTGATGGTATCTAGTTTGCAAATTAATTCCAGTTCTGCAGCTTCAGGTTGGAATCTGTTTTTGAAGTTTTTCTGTTGAAGAATTGCCACTTTGAGGTCTGTTATTGAGTGACCAGAGAGACTGAAGTGTTCTCTTACTGTTTTTTGAATGTAATGGTTCCTGATGTCAGATCTGTGTCCATTTATTCTTTTGCGTACAGACTGTCCAGTTTGGCCAATGTACATAGAATCATAGAATCTCAGGGTTGGAAGGGACCTCAGGAGGTATCTAGTCCAACCCCCTGCTCAAAGCAGGACCAATCCCCAACTGAATCATCCCAGCCAGGGCTATGTCAAGCCTGACCTTAAAAACCTCTAAGGAAGGAGATTCCACCACTCCCATGAGGGAAAACCATTCCTGCTTCACGCACCCTTCTAGTAAATTTTTTTCCCTAATATCCAACGTTAAATCCTCCTCCACTGCCACCTGAGACATTGCTCCTTGTTCTGTCATCTGGCTACCACTGAGAACAGTCCTAGATTCCGAATCCTCTTTGGAACCCCTTTCACGGTGTTGAAAGAGCTATCATCCCCTCATTCTTCTCTTTGACCAGACTAAACAATCCCTTCCCTCAGCCCCTCCTCATAATCGATGTGCGTCCAGTCCCCCTAATCATTTTTGTTGCCCTCCGCTGGACTATTTCCAATTTTTCCACATCCTTCTTGTAGTGTGGGGCCCAAAACTGGACTCCAGATGATGCCTCACCAATGTCGAATAGATTGGAATGATCACGTCCCTCGATCTTCTGGCAATGTCTCTACTTATACAGCCCAAAATGCTGTTAGCCTTCTTGGCAAGAAGGGCTCACTGTCGACTCATATGCAGCTTCTTGTCCCCTGTAACCCCTAGGTCTTTTCTGTCTAGCCATTCAATCCCTAGTCTGTAGCAGTGCATGGGATACTTCCATCCTAAGTCCAGGACTCTGCACTTGTCCTTGTTGAACCTCATCAGATTTCTTTTGGACCAATCCTCTAATTTTTCTAGGTCCCTCTGTATCCTATCCCTACCCTCCAGCGTATCTACTCCTCCTCCCAGTTTAATGTCACATGGCAGAGGGGCACTGCTGGCACATGATGGCATATATCATCAGTAGTTACTGCAATGGCTGAGGAATCTCTTAGAAGGAAGGTAATATGGAAGGTGAGCGTTCAGCTGTTGTAACCTGCACAGGTTGTGCCATGTTTGTCTTTCTTCCACAGGACAGAAGTGACTTTGTCTGTACAAAGTGCAAGCTGGTCTCCATACTGGAAGAGAAGGTTCATGGTCTGGAGAAACAAGTATCGACGTTGCATAAGAGAAAATGAAGATTTCCTGGACAGACGTCAGGATATGCTTCTACGGGCACAACATTCTGAAGAATCAGAGCAGGCTGCGCAGCGGGGACAGAGGGACGGTGAAGAAATTTGGCAGCATGTGACCTCCAGAAGAAGAAAGTGGAGCGTCCATGTACCAGCAATGCAGATAGAGGTGAGCAACCATTTTCATGTTCTCTCCACAGGTAGTAATGCAGAGAGTGGACTAGATGATACATTTGAGGGAAGGGAGCAGAAGGAGACTCCACCGATTGGAAGGCATGAGATGCACTGTCCTAGGGATGGGGGTTCCACGGCCACCACTGCCAAGACAAGGAGGCGTGTGGTGGTGGTCGGTGATTCCCTCCTCAGGGGGACTGAGTCATCTATCTGCCGCCCGACCGAGAAAACTGAGAGGTCTGCTGCTTGCCAGGAGCTAGGATTCACGATGTGATGGAGAGACTGCCGAGACTCATCAAGCCCTCGGATCACTACCCCTTCCTGCTTCTCCACATGGGCACCAAAGATATTGCCAAGAATGACCTTGAGTGGATCACTGCAGACTATGTGGTTCTGGGAAGAAGGATAAAGGATTTGAGGCGCAAGTGGTGTTCTCGTCCATCCTCCTTGTGAAGGGAAAAGGCCCAGGTAGAGACCATTGAATTGTGGAAGTCAATGAATGGCTACACAGGCAGTGTGAGAGAGAAGACTTTGGATTCTTCGACCATGGGATGGTGTTCCAAGAAGAAGGAGTGCTAGGCAGAGACGGGCTCCACCTAACAAAGACAGGGAACAGGATCTTCGCAAGCAGGCTGGCTAACCTAGTGAGGAGGGCTTTAAACTAGGTTCACCGGGGGAAGGAGACCAAAGCCCTGAGGTAAGTGGGGAAATGGGATAACGGAAGGAAGCACGATCAGGAGAGTACAAGAGGGGAGACTCCTGTCTCATTCTGAGAAAGGGAGATGATCAGTGAGTTATCTTAAGTGCCTATATACAAATGCAAGAAGCCTGGGAAACAAGCAGGGAGAACTGGAAATCCTGGCACAGTCAAGGAACTATGATGTGATTGGAATAACAGAGACTTGGTGGGATAACTCACATGACTGGAGTACTGTCATGGATGGATATAAACTGTTCAGGAAGAACAGGCAGGGCAGAAAAGGTGGGGGAGTTGCATTGTATGTAATAGAGCAGTATGACTGCTCAGAGCTCCGGTATGAAACTGCAGAAAAACCTGAGAGTCTCTGGAAATTTAAGCTTAGAAGTTGGAGCAACAACCGGTGATGCGTAGTGGAGTAGCTATACAACAGAACAGCTGGGGATGAGATGAAGGGAGGCTTTTTCCGGCAACTAACAGAAGTTATAGATCGCAGGCCTGGTTCTCGTGGGAAACTTTAAATCACGTCCTGATATCTGCTGGGAGAGCATTCGTGGTGCACAGACAATTCCAGCGAGGTTTTTGGAAGTGTAGGGACATATTCTCTGTGGCAAGTGCTGGAGGAACCACTAGCGGCAGAGCTCTTCTTGACTTCCTGCTCATAAACAAGAGAAGATTAGTAAGGGGGTGCAAAAGTGGAGGGAACCCTGGGAGGCAGTGACTGAACTGTCCGAGCTTCACGTCTTGACACAAGAAAAGGAGACAGCAATAGCAGGACCCGGACTCAGGAAGCAGACTTTGACTCCCTCAGCGGATCTGATGGGCAGGAGATTCTCCCGGAGAATAACTTAGGGGAAAGGTCCGTCCAGGAGAGTGCTTGTATTTTAAGAAATCCATTATTGAGGTTAAGGAAAAAAAATACCCCCCCCCCCTTTGTGTAGAAAGAATAGTAAATATGACAGGCGACCACCTTGGCTTAAACGTGAATCCTTCTGATCTTAATCAAAAGAAGCTACAAGAAGTGGAAGATTTGACAAATGACCAAGAGGAGTATAATAAAATAGTTGCTTCAGCGCGACAGGAGTGAAATCAGGAGAGCCAATACACTTGGAGTTGCAGCTAGCAACGAGATGTTAAGAGTAACAAGAAGGGTTTCTTCGGGTATGTTAGCAACGCAGTAGGAAAGCGTGGCCCTTATATAATGAGGGAGGCAAACATAGTGAAGAGGATAGTCGAAAAGCTAAATGCATCTATGTTTTTTGCTTCTGTCTTCAAAATCGTCAGTCGCGACTGCTGCACTGGGAGCCACAATGGGGAGGAGAATGACCACCTTCTGTGGGAAAAAGGTGGTTCAGACTATTTAGAAAGAATGGGATACGAACAAGTAATGGGCCGGATGCTTGCATCTGAGAGGTGCTGAAGGACAGTTGGCGCGAATGTGAGCCCAGTGACCATTATCTTTGAAAACTCATTGATGGGGGAGCTCCGGTGGACTGCGAAAAAAGCTAATGTGCTGTTCCTCTTTAAAAAAGAAGAAGAGACGGATCGCAGTGAACTAAGTCAGTCAAGCCTCATCTCAGTCCCTGGAAAAATCATGAAAGGTCCTCACAGGAAACCATTTGATGCACTATAGAGGAGAGGAAGTGATCAGAACAGCCAGCATGGGATTCACCAAGGGAGAGTCTCCTCCGACTACACTATGCCTTCAATGAGGAGAATCAATTGGTCTGTGGATAAGGAAAGCATGAATGTGTATTCTTTGAGCTTAGCAAAGCTTTGGGATATGGTCTCCCACAAGTATTCCTTGCCGAGTGACGTATTTGCATCACCGTACTACAAGACAGGCCAACAAAGAAAGTAACAGAATGCCACTAGCCTCACCTACAGCCCCCTAAAAACCTCCAGCGCATCATCAAGGATCTACAGCCCTCACAGCTGCGAATACAGGCCAGTGCCTCGCTTAAGACAGCCCCCATCCCTGAATAAATCTCACCAGCAACTACACACACACAACAAAAACCCTAACTCAGGAACCAAACCCTGCTACAAACCCCAGTGCAAACTCTGTCCACATCTCTATCAAGGGACACCATCATGGACCTAACCACATCAGCCACAACCATCTGGGCTTGTTCACCTGCATATCTACCAATGTGATATATGCCATCTGTAGCCAGCAGTGCCCTCTGCCATGTAACATTGGTCAAACTGGACAGTCTCTATGCAAAAGAATAAATGGACGCAAATCTGACTCAGGATCATTACATTAAAAAACAGTAGGAGAACACTTCAGTCCTCTCAATAACAGACCTCAAAGTTGCAATTCTTCAACAAAAAACTTCAAAAACAGACCTCAACTGAAGCTAGAGCTGGAATTAATTTGCAAACTAAATTAAGACCCTGAATAAAGACTGAAGTGGTTCGGTTCCATTACAAAACCTAAACTTAATTTTCCCAATACTAATTCTCCGTACGTGTAACTCCAAACCTCTTGTCACTGTCTGTAATGGGCCACGTCTCTTACCACTTCAAAAGTTATTTTTCCTCCCTTGGTATCCTGCTGTTAATTGATTTATCTCATTAGATTGACCTAACACTTGGTAAAGCAACCCCCATCCTTTCATGTATTTATACCTGTTCCTGTATTTTTTTACTTCATACATCTGATGAAGTGGGTTCTAGCCCACGAAAGCTTATGCCCAAATAAATTTGTTAGTCTCTAAGGTGCCACAAGGACCCCTCTTTTTTTTTTGTTTTGTTTTTTTTGCTGATACAGACTAACATGGCTACCACTGAAATATGATATCATAATAAGAATGTTACTATTATATGTTATATGAATAATATGTTAGTAATCCTGATAATTCCTGATATATTCCTGATGTGATGTGATATATGCCATCACGTGCCAGCAATGCCCCTCTGCCATGTACATTGGCCAAACTGGACAGTCTCTATGTAAAGAAAAATAAAGGTAAAACACTTTCTATTACCTACTATAACAAACTATGTTAGATTTAAAGCAAAGTTTCTCACCACATGCTTCCAACAGCATCACTGATCCAACTTTCAGGACAGGACCCCTCCCTCAGAGGCCAATGGCTGTTTTGTCTTTTCAGGTGCAAAGAATGAGATGAGCAGGTGGGAGGTCTCTTGGGGGTGTTTGCACCTCCTTTTTATAGTTTCAGTCCTACTTTGAAAAGCATTTCCAGCTGAGAACCAAGAGATCAGGGGTCTGGTGGAGGAAGGAGACCTCATGCTATTTCTTTGCTAAGATGCAGGTCTCTTTGTTCCTGACCTCATTTCTTGCCAAAGAATGGCCACTTGATAGGCGATGGCCCATTAGCTTTGTTGACACTGGGCTGAGGCATCATCTTATCGTTTGTCTTTGAGAAACTGGTTTATCCACTTCCCAGACTTATCTGGGGAACACACTTCAGTCATGATTTCAGCTTACATTCATTATTTTACACATTATGTTTCAACATGCATTTTACCATGATATTACTGATCAGCAAGTTATGTTTTCAAGTGATACCTCACAAGGCATGCCTTGTACCAAGATTAGTAGAGAACTGTACAGGATGTGTGAATACAGGGACGCATTCCATCACACCAACCATCATTCAAGCTCCTGACCATTCCTTATCTCCTGTCACAGGATGCAGGTCATGTGCTTCATCCCAATCTAGCAGCTCTCTCCCTCAGGGCGTGGTTCCCCAATGGTTCACAGGTTAGAATCCTCCTGCTTTTTGGAAGTACAACAGATGTTACTGAATGGTAGAAAGAGATCAACCCACACTAGTTACCTGCAGAAAGGGAAGAGGCTCTTCTATTGGTGTTGTCATCACTACCTTTTGCCTGATTTCGTGCCACTTTCAGTCTTCCTGGATTATCTGATGGATCTAAAGCAGGGGGTCTCTGGATGCATTATTGTTTGTTATAATTGCACCACGACCCCCTTCTGACAACAAAAATTGCTACACAATCCCAGGACGAGGGCCCAAATCCTGAGTCTGCCCAAGCCCTGTTGTCCTGGGCAAGGGGGAGGGGGGCAGGGCAAAAGCCAAAGCCCCATTGCTCTTGGCAGTGGGTGCCAAAGCCAAATCCCAGGGGTTTCAGCCTGTAACCTGAGCCTCCCCCGCCCCCACCACACACACACTTAGGGCTGAAGCTCTTGGGCTTTGGCCTGGGCAGTGGGGCTCAGGCTTTGGCCCTGGGCCCCAGCAAGGCTAATGCCAGACCTAGGTGACCTCATTAAAACAGCGTCGCAACCCACTTTGGGGTCCTGACCCATAGTTTGAGAATTGCTGATCTAAAGAAATCAGAGTTATCAATTAGTTCAATTAAGGTCCATTTGGCCATAATATCAGCCTTTCATCTTCTGTTAGAAGGATTTTCTATATTTGTCCATCAGCTGTCATCTAGGTTTATTTAGAGTTTGGGGAATCTCTGTCCACAGATTAGGAACCCTAGCCTGATCTGGAACCTCATCCTGGTACTCAATTAGCTTATGAGCCCTCCAGTGAAACCTATGGCAACCTATTCACTGTTGCATTTGTCTATGAAGACCGCCTTTTAGTAGTCATCACATTGGCCTGTAGGGTCAAGAAGATTGGAACTTTGATGACAGCCCTCCTGTTCACAGTGTTCTTTAAGGACAAGGTCTTTACACAACCACTCCCTAAAATCTCACCTAAGGTTCTATTGGTGTTTCACCTCAGTCAATCCATTCATCTTTTTCCCAAAACCACATTGTTCCCTGCAGGAGTCCTGCTTACATACTCTGGCTGTTAGAAGGGTATTGGCCAAACATCACCAAGACTCTTCATTTCCTTTGAGGATAGATCCAAAGGATCCTTCATCTCTACTCAAAGACTATCAAGATGGATTTCTGGATGCATTATTGCTTGTTATAATGCCGCAGGCATTCATCTCCCCTACACCCTCCCACCCCCCAGAGTTATCACATTCAACCAGATCACAGGCAACTTCTATGGTAAACACATTCCTGAGAGACAGTACAAGAACACATTGACCCCTCATAAGATAAGGCGTGAATGACAGGCGAATGGATGACAATACTCTGTACAAACTAGCAGGTACAAGGATAAGGATGGTAACTAACAACATCTGGAGTGTAATATACCTCAGTGTATAAAAGGAGAAGTCATAGGAGGAGTCTCTTTATAGATGCCGAGGGGACTGCATTCTGGTGTGTTGACTGAGTTGGTGCCATTGTCGTGAGAATACGTATGTTCATAGACTCGTAGGTCAGAAGGGACCAATATAATCATCTAGTCTGACCTCCTGCACAAGGCAGGCCACAGAACCCTACCCATCCACTTTTATAACAACCCCTAACCCATGAATGAGTTATTGAAGTCCTCAAAATTGTGGTTTGAAGACCTCAAGCTGCAGAGAATCCACCAGCAAGCCAATTAACCGATGCCACACGCTGCAGAGGAAGGACGAACACCTCCAGGCCTCTGCCAATCCGGCCTGGAGGGATTCTTCCCGACCCAAATATGGCGCTCAGCTAAACCTGAGTGTTGGGGGCAAGACTCACAGCAGAGCACCCAGGAAAGATTCTCTGGTTTAAACTCAGTTGCCCACCCTCTGCAGACTCCCTCACAGACCATTTGAGCGACTTTATCTGCTGATAATCGAGATCAATGCCAATTAACTATCCATCATATGCAGTCCCTCCTTATAGTATCAAGCTTAGTCTTTTAAGCTCAGATAAGTCATTCATTTTTTGCCCCCACTACTTCCCTCGGAGGCTGTTACCAGAACTTTCACTCCCTAATGGTTAGGACACCTTCATCTAATTTCAAGGTCTAAACTTCCTATATCCAGTTTGTACCCATTGTCCTTGTGCCGTTCATTTACTAAGCTTAAATAATTTCCTTTCCCTCCCTAGCACGTTCATCCCCTGAGTATATTGTATAGAGCAAGCATATCCCTCACCCCTTCTTTGGCAGGCTACACAGCCAAGCTCTTTTGAGTCTACCTTTCATAAGGCAGGTTTTCCATTCCTCGGATCATCGCTAGTAGCCCGGTCATCTGAACCTGTTCCAGTTCGAATTCAGCCTTCTTAAACAGGGACAGCCGAGAACTGCCACAATATTCCAGGTGGGGGTCTGACCAGCGCCTTATATAACGGGTGACTAACACACTCCTGTATCGCTTGCTGGAAATACTCGCTGATGCATCCGTAGACCGCATTTGCTTTTTTTAACGAGCCATTAGTCGCCTGGCGGCTCCATAGTTCCTGCTATCACCAATACCCCAAGGTCTTCGCCCTCTGTTGCTTCACTGATGCGTCCAACGGGTATATTCTAAAATTGCCTTATTATTCTCCCTACATCGCCTTACCTTGCACTTTTCACCTATGTATATATTCATCCTGGGGAGCAGAAGGATTACTATTACGCTCCAGTTACAAGGGTGGTTCCAGGAATCTTCGGATCTGTATAGATGGTCCCGGTGTGCCTTCTCCGTGTTAGCCATTACCCCCCAGGCTTCGGTCTCCGCAAGACGTTTGATTAGCACATTCTGCTCTATGTGGCTAAGAGTCAGGAGTAATAAAACCGGTGTAAATAAAGATCGTCCCAAGCCGTTAGCAATACCCCCCAGCTTTGTGTCATCCGCAAACTTTATTAGCACATTCCCGCTCTTTGTGCCAAGGTCAGTAATAAAAAGGTTAAATAAGATCGGTCCCAAAACCGATCCTTGAGGGACTCCACTAGTAACCTCCTTCCAGCCTGACAGTTCACCCTTCAGTACGACCCGCTGGAGTCTCCCCTTTAAGCAGTTCCTTATCCACCTTACAACTTTCATATTTATCCTGTTGTTGTACCTGTTGTTGTACCTGTACCTGTAACCATTGAACCAGTGGGCTAGTGACTGTGCTTTGTTGACACTAAACCTGGCCGAGCACCTTTGCCACCAAACCGAGCCTGTGGTCTTTCTTTTATGAATAACTTTGACTTGAGGTCTGCTGAATTAACATGCTGCACTTTCTGCTAGTGCAGCTGCCATCGAGTTCCAAGAACAGGAATACTAACAGCTGTATCAATGGTGCAGCATCCGCAACACTCCACATTACTAACAACAACCAGTGTCCATTCAGCCTGTGGGTGCACCCTATGACTCCTTGCGAGGACACCAAGGCTATACACGAGTGTGTGGTGAGCTGCCTTCAGTTCCTTCTCCACCCAAACATCCATTAAGGAGCAGTCTGAGGCAGAGAGGAAGGAGGGCAGGTAGTGGAGCACTCATAGGGACAAATATCTTGAAGAACTGCAGTTACTGCATGAGGTGAGTAATCGCTTTGAGTAGTGTCCCTGTGGTTACTTGACAGATCTGGTGTGTTTTTGTACTCTCGTCTCTGGTCAGAAATGTGCTTACTTGGTTAGCTGAATCCTGGTGTGTTGCTATTTTGCCGTCCAGTCTAGCTCACAGCCTACTGAAGAATGTACCAGTATCTGAATACATAGGGCTGCCACATGTGTATGTTTTTGCAATATGTCCTGATCAAAGCCATCAGATATGATGCTGCCCTTGGTTCTGCAGTATTGACTTCAGTTCTGGACTCTATTCCGAAGCTCCCTCCTCCATCTAGGGATACTGCTTGGAAGTCACCTGAAGAGGAACTTATGCTTAAGGCTCCAGCAAGGCCTACACCGCTAATTAAAAATCTCCTATGAAAGGCTTGAGAGGCGCATGCACAACTGAATTACTGCACAAGGTGAATAACTTCTTCTTGTCCCCGTGGAATATGAAGACAATCCTTGCAATAGAGGGGGCCATTCTGTACTTGCAACTCGGAGGTGAGTTGAGTTCCTGCATCATTCAGGATTTGGTGGATCTGGGTTGCAAACAGGTCATTGGGGAGCAAAGTGCGGATGGAGGATGTCAGACTGCTGTTGATCATCCCCTTCACACCCTTGAGCATGGTGGCACCGGGCCTTTCACCAGGTTCAAGATATTTGGGTTTCCACCTTCCAGTTTCTTGTCCCTGAGTGATAGGTTACCAAAAATTCAAAGTGAGTGAAAAAGTGATACCAGTGAATCTGACATTAGTTAAGGCCTCTAGCAATCTGTAGGTATTCCAGGTTCTTATGGTCTATCTGAATTTGGACTGGGAATTGGGTTCCTTCTATGAGATGGCTTCATCCCTCATAGGCCACCTTGATAGCTGGTAGTTCCTTGTTCTAAATATTGTAATTTTTCTCTGCAGGGGTTAGCTTCTGAGAAGGAAAGTATAGGAAAGGGGTGGAGTTGGTTGTAGAGTCCCACATGTTCCCATACTGCACCAATGGCAAAGTTCAAGGCATTGGCCTTGTTCCTAAATGGCTTAATGGGATCTGGGTGAATCAGGACAGGTTCCAAGGTGAATGCCCTCTGCAGTCAATGAAATGCCAAATGAGCCTCCAAAGACTAGGTGAACCAAATTGGCAAACCTCAGCAATTGCTAGACCATGTATACGTCCTTGGATGATGCCCCGTTGGATATTGCTGCCACCTTACATGGGTCCATGGTAACTCACTCAGGTGAGACAATATATCTCAAGAATTCTACAATATCCTTATCAAACTTGCATTTCTTGAGCTTTGCATAAAGGTGATTTTGGCAGAATCTCTCCAAGACAGTGAGCATATAATTGTGAAGGGCCTGACTTTCAGGGAAAACAAGTATGTTTTCTAGATAAATAATGACAAATTGGTCCAGTGTGCCCCTAAATATATCATTTATGAAATATTGGAAGGTCACTGGGGCATTGCACAATCCAAACAGCATGACCAAATGCTCAAAACGGCCATACCTGGCATGAAAATCTCTCTTCCGTTCACCCCCTCCTGGATCCTCACCAGGTTATAAGTTCCTTGGAGGTCCAACTTTATGAAGACCTTGGCAGAGCAGAGCTTTTGAACAGCTCATTAATCACTGGTGAGGGGACCAGTTTTAGTTTGAAATCTTGTTCAGCACTTGATAGTCCATAAAAGGCCAGAGTCTTCATCTCGAAAAAAATTATGGCCCCTCCTGGGGATGTGGAGGGAAAATGAAGCCCTTCTGGAAGTTTTTCTCTAGCTAGATTCACAGTACTTATAATTTGGGTTCAGAGGGGGAGTAAATGCATCTGAAAGGAATCTCTGTTCCCAGATGGAGTTCAATGGGATGGGCATAGCTGTGATGAGATGGTAAGGTGTTGGCTTTTTTGTTGTTGAACATGTCAGCACAGAGTTGATATTTAACTGGACTATCTGGAGCCATTAGGGAGGTTGTGGGTGTTTACAAAGTTGCTTTTGGGTCCTCTCTTTGCATCTCTGAATTCTTTGAACGACCGAGTAAGCCAAAGAGTTGCTGGCCCAAGGTCAGCTCTGGGAAACAGGATTGTTGGCAAGATGGAGAGTCAAAGCGTATTGTGCCTGACCACCAGCAGATGTGTGGGTCATGTGCAATGACCTACAGGATGCCAGTGACACCTGGTGAATGTGGCCCATACTGGAGGGTTTCTCAGTGGCCTCAAGGGGAATTGTCTCTAAGAAAGCTGTCTGGTGGGTGACCAATCCTGTAGAAAGGTATGACCCATCTATGGACTCCACTAACTTGGGGAGTCTTTGCACTGGGAGGAGATATTGTGTGCTCGAGCAAACTCCAGATCCATGAAATTGCCAGAGGCACCCAAGTCCATCAGAACCCTATAGGTTGGTGTTGGCCATCACAGGGTGCTGGAGAGGGAGTCAGAGATGTGTTGGGTACTGATTGGCCATCACCAGAGCACTGGTGGATGAGTGTTTGTGTAGCCTGCTGGGGAGAAGAGATGGACACCAACCCAGCTCAAACCCTCCTATTGTGGGCTGGGGCTTGGTGTTTCCTGACCTCGGTGCAGATTGGACCTTGGCAGGGCAGCTTGACCTGGTGGCCTGCAGTATAGGCCTGACGTTCTGTGTTAATTCTTCTCCACATTGGAGAGGTGGGGCTGGACCTGATCAACTTGCATGTTTGGGAGATGGAGACAGGACTGGTGATGGGGGTGGGGCAGAGCCATGAGGGCTCACAGGAGTCGGGAGAACCATCTTTTTCCATGGCAGGATTTGGTCAGGTGGTTGTCAATCTTCATGCAAAGGTTGATTAAGGCATCCAGGCTGATCTTTAATACCACTGGTTAGGCCATGTCAGACATTATAGTGCTGGGTGGCCTCATTCCACTTGATGTCTACTACTACCAAGTGTTGGAAATCTGGTGTCCCTGCCACAACACCTGAAGCATGGCTTCGGCCATGCACTCATGACAGGGGTCATCAAAGATCGCTGCCATAGCTCTGACAAAGTCCTCAAATTGTCCAAGACATGGGCTTGATTTTCCCAGCAGTGGAGATGCCCAAGCCAGGGCCTCCATGTGAAGCAGACTGATAATTAACCTGGGCTTGGTCAGTGGAGTATGACTTTGGGCATAGCAGATCCAGGAGCTGACACTGAATTAGGTCATAGGGTTGGCAACCCTCTCGGTTTTGCCAGGAGTCTCCCAGAATTGGGCTCTATCTCCCAGAGGCTACTGAAGCCAAATCAGGAGACTTTAGACCACTAAAAGTCCATTGGTGCAGCAGGATTAAGGCAGGCTCCCTGCCTGCCCTGTCCTCACACTGCTCCAGAAAGCAGCCGGCATGTCCCTGAGGCCCCTAGGCGCTGACTCCACAGTTCCCATTGGCCAGGAACTGCGGCCAATGGGAGCTGCGGGGGTGGTGCCTGCAGGCAGGGGCAGCACATGGAGCTCCTTGCCCCCCACAAGGGTTGCAGGGATGTGCCAGCTGCTTCCAGGAGTGGCGCAGGGCCAGGACAGGCAGGGAGCCTGCCTTAGCCCTGCTGTGCCGCCAGCTGGGAGCTGCCTGAGGTAAGCACCACCTGGCTGAAGCCTGCACCCCTCACCCCCACCTGCACCCCAACTCTGTGCCCCAACCCTGAGCCCCCTTCCAGAGTCAGTACCCAAAACCCCCTCCGCGGGTGCAGCAGGACATGCAGCACTGCCAGCCCCAAACGGTACAAAATCAGGAGTCCGGGCTCAAACGTTGTGAGATTGCTTGTGAGATTGCTTTAAAATCATGAGATTATTTTAAAAGTAGTCAATGTTGAGTTCTGTCTCTTTGCTCCCTGGTTTGGAGCTCAAGTGTCACACTCAGTCCATGTTTTTCTCTTCAGCCACAAGTGCTAGAAACTATCTTTTTATTAAAAGAAAATCCAAGGTCCTGCGGCAATATCACAATTCCAGGATCTGAGGCATGAAGAACCTTGTTAATCTCTGGATGAAATCACAAGAGCTGGCCACATTGGCCAGCGGCAGATTCTCAACTGGACGGAGCAGGTCGAAAAATTTCAAAAATAAGTTAGTGGAAAAAAGAAACAAATTCTTCTGCTAATGTCCCCATTTTCTGACCTGCTGGAAAAACCTGGGCCTTCACCAGCACTGGGGGCCTCAGGCAGATTTAATGACATAACTCGTCCATGGGGGGTGCTCAGATCCCTTTAGCGGGAAAGACTATCAGCCTGCGCCCGTCTCCCCAGGAATCCATGCGCCTTCCTGTTCCTAATCCTCTCCCTCCCACACAGTGACACTTGAATTCCATTGAAAGTGCTCTGTGAAGATTAGTTAGTTAATTACATGATAACAGCACACTGGGGAGATCCCTTCCAGCTGCTAGTATGCATATCTCCCTGGATTACCCCAGCTAGCTGGGTTCAGCTCCTGGGCAGAGATTTTCAAGGAAAAGTAAGTGCAGGGAGTGTGGCAGGAGCACCACCCTCAGATTCAGGGCTGACCCCAGTGACCCTGTGCAGTGCTAGGGCATGCTGTATATTGCAGGAAGCAGGGCGGGGGCTCAGTAGGGACCACACTCCTCTCTCAGTCAACCCTGGCTCCAGTGCACCACCCTTCTGCTGAGGGGCTCTGTGCAGCAGGGAGCAGGGCAGGTGACTCTGTAGGGGTCACTCCCCACTCGCAGTCAGTGCTGAATGGCGTGCCACACCGCAGCACATGTATATTGTCACCTGTCATATGCACACTGTCCCTCTCACACCCACACACAAACACTGTGGGTAAGAGGCACCCTGAGACATGGTGCCCAGGCCCCTCGTGGGGGGATTCAGAGCACCTGGAGGAGCAACACGAGCATGGGAACATCTAGATTTGAGTTCACCCTGTCACACACTCAGTCACACATCCCATCATAAGCTCACAGTCACACACACACTGTCACACCCCATCTCACACAAACTGTAACACACAGTCACACAAACCATCACACACACAGTCACACACCATCACATGCTCACAGTCACACACACACTGTCACACCCCATCTCCTACACATTGTAACACACAGTCACACAAACCATCACACACACAGTCACACACATCGTCACATGCTCACAGTCACACACACTTGTTACAAGCTCACAGTCACACACACAGTGTCACATACCATCTCACACATACTGTAACACAGTCACACAAACCAACACACATGCAGTCACACACACTGTCACAAGCTCAGTCACACACTCACTTTCATGCATTCAGTCACACACATCACACCCCATCATATGCTCAGTCACAGACCTCATCACATGCTCACAGTCACACACACACCTTCACACCCCATCACATGCTCAGAAGTCACATACACCGTCACACTCCATCTCACACACACTAACACACTCCCAGTTATACAAACCATCACACACAGTCACATCCTCACAGTCACATCCCCAGTCACACCCCGTAACACGCTTAGTCACACACACCTCATCACACCCATCTCTCACACAGTCCCACACCCCATCACATGCTCACAGTCGCACCATCACACACTCAGTGTGACAGGCTCATTGTCACACACTGTTGCTCCCTATGTCGCAGGCTCACCCCAAACTGGCTGCTCTGGTGGACTCATGTTAACCCTCCCTCCCTGGCTGTTTCTAATCCTCCTCTGGTTTTGTTCATTCTGCGGATGGTACCTCTGCGCCTAGCACCAGAGACAGAGGTGTTGCCAGCACAGGAAGCCTGCCCTGCCCCGGCCCCTGCTTCCTGGCCAGACCTGGGATGTTCTCTCACTAGGGATGCCAATTTTGGTTGGATGTATTTCTGGAGGTTTCATCACATGACATAATCATTAATTAAAAATCAATCGTTAATTCCTGGGGAGTCCAGGGCAATCCTGGAGGGTTGGCAACCCTACCTCTCACTTGAGACACTGTGTGACAAGCGGGCGCCCAGTCTGGTCTTGTGGCTGGTGCAGGGGGAGGTGCTGGCAGCCGCACACACTACACAGGGTGAGTAGGCATCTCCCTGCTACCAGGTCACTGGTGCCCGCTGCTGTGGGTGGAAACTGTAGGTATAAGCTCAGCTGGTGGGTTGAGGCCCCATTAAAAGCTTTGAAGCTGGCTGTTGCCAACCTCCCTCCCAAGCCCTGAGCCTAGAGAGCCACCCATCAGGCATCCCTGTGTGAGAGGGATGCAGGGCAACAGGCCCAGCTGGCAGGAAAGCCCACGCCAGCCGAGCCAGTGTTAATTACCAGGTAGGCACAGAAGGGAGCGGGCGGCAGCTCACACTCACGGCTTGGAGCCGCTCACTCACCTCCTCACTCACCCCAAAGGCATCCTCCTTGCAGGGAGGAACACCCAGCCCCAGCAGATAAAAGCAGCCCCAAGACGCTCTGCTTCCCTGTCTCCAAGCTCCCCACCCAGGATCGTCTCTCTTCTCTGCTGCTCTGGATACGCTGGGAGAGGCTGCAGGACCATGGCTGGGCAAGGGACTGTCCAGCTCCTCTTCTTGTGTCTAACGCCAGGTAGGCTCCTCCGAGGAACCCCTCAGGCCCTCCCCAGCCAGAGACAGGGAGCCTGGTGTGAAGGTGAAGCCCCTGGCCCAGTGCAGATTGCAACAGGCAAACCAGCTGGGGTAAATAAGACCCTGGCCTGACCAGTAACTTCACCCAGACCCACCCCAACTCAGCATCTGGGAGAGGGTGGGAATGCTAGTGATCTTGGCTCTAAACTCCCTTCCTCCCCCATGACTCCCAGCCTAGCAATGTAGGGCTCATCTACATGGGGAAATTGTCCAGCATAGCTGTAGTGGAATAACGCCTGTGCTGTCGCCTGCGAGCTCCTTGGGGCAGGAACTGTCTCTTTGTTTTGCATTTGCACAGCCCCGACCATGGTGGGGCCTGGTCCCTGGCTGGGGCTTCTAGGCGCTATGATAATACACCTAATAAATAATGTACAGCTCCTAGCACCATGGGGCCTGGTCCTTGGCTGGAGCTGTTAGGTGCTACAGTAATACACCTAAGAAATAATAACAATAATAGCTGTGGTGGAATAACTTCCCTGTGGGGACACTTGATTCCAGAATAACAGGGAGTTCATTACGGAACAGGAGCAATTATACTGGAATACAATCATTCTTGTTCTGGAGCAGCGTTCACAGGCAGTTATTCCCCTATAGCAAGATTGCTGTGCCGGTCACTTGACACCTGTGTACTCAAGCCCTTAGTGCGTCACAAAAGTGCTCCGGACCAAAAATCCGGCACTTCCCATCTGGATCAGCGCTGGCAAAATGCAGCAAGACAGAAACCTCTTGGAGGTGTAATTTCCAGCTCAGTCTGGTGTAGACAGAATAGTTTTGATTGAACTAGTGCACTACAGCAGTGGTTCTCAACCTTTCCAGGCTACTGTCCCCTTTTCAGGAGGCTGATTTGTCTTGCGTACCCCAATTTTCACCCGACTTAAAAACGACTTGCTTGCAAAATCAGACATAAAAATACAGAAGTGTCACAGCCACACTACTCCAGAACAATGGCTGATTTTCTCATGTTTATCATAAAATTATAAAATAAATCAATTGAAATATAAATATTGTACTTACGTTTCCTTGTATAGTACATAGAGCAGTATAAACAAATCATTGTACAAAATTTTAATTTGTACTGACTTCGCTATATGTAGCCTGTTGGAAAACTAGGCAAATATCTAGATGAGTTGATGTATCTTTGTGTACCCCCAGGGGTTCATGTACCCCTGGTTGGGAACCATTGCGCTACACAGAGCAGTGTAGATGCCACGGTATGGGTGGTAGGACATTCGGGATAACTACCCCGAGTACGGGTCCCGCCCAGGACTCCAGGTGCTTGCTCAGGTGGCTAGCCCATCCCACCGTCTGTGCTGCCAGAGCTACACTGCTGTTTTTAGTGCACCAGCTGTTTGATCAAAGCTAGCATATGTGTATCTACCTGAGCTGGAATCCCCTCAGCTGCAGCAGGAGTGACCATCCGCCAACAGCACCCTTCTCCCACGCATGTTCCCACATAGTGACACTGGAGAGAGCCCTCTGCACCTGGATTACACTGCACCTAGAAAGTGCTCTGCGAAGAGTCACTAATTAATTACATAATGAAACACTGGGGAGGTCCCCTCAGGCCGGTAGCAGGCAGCTTTCCCAGAGTATCAAGGCTGGGTGTGTTCTGCAGATCTAGCTCTGAGGACCTTCCCTGTGAACTAAAGGCGGTAGAGGGAATGGCTGGGCTCCCCTGGGCCTGTGGATCCCTGGCTGCTATTGGCAATCCATTCAAGTTGGAGAAGCCTCTCAGGGTATGGCTACACTTACAGTTGTACAACGCTGGGAGTTACAGCAGTCTTCGTACAGCTGTGTAGGGAAAGCGCTGCAGTGTGGCCATATTTGCAGCACTGTTGGGAGTAGTGCATTGTGGGCAGCTATCCCAGCATTCAAGTGGCTGCAACGTGCTTTTCAAAAGAGGGGGGTGTGGGGGAGAGAGTGGATTTTTGGAGCTGTCAGCTCCCTGTCTTGCAAGTTCTAAGGACTGGAACATACACATCACCAACCTGCGATCAATTTAAAAGTTTCGAGTCCTTCCCCCACCCCTCTCTTATTCACTAAATGCAAATTATGCACTCCTAAATAGCCTTCAGACCACATAAGTAGCTGCTCCAACACGGACTCCCACCTCCCCCTCTTCCGTGTGGCTTCTCTACTCAAAAGCAAACAGCTGTGAACATTCCAAAGCAATTCCCTTGCCTGCCTCCGCTCGCTCGCTGGAGCAAACAGCAGCTGTGTTTGTTTTTTAGATAAGCAGCTCTGGGGAGCCCGGATGGAGTTCAGCCACTCTTTCGGTTTGTTGTGAACAGGCATTCTGGGATACCTCCTAATACCCTGGAGGCCAATAACAGCGCTTTTGGTGGCCACACTTGACGAGCAGCGCTGCATCACCCGCGCTGCAATCGTTACACCCCAAGCAGACCAGGTGTACAGCCAGCGCTGCAGCCAGGGAGTTGCAGCGCTGGATGTGCCTTGCATGTGGACAGTTACTAAGTTGCAGCGCTGTAAACCCACCACCAGCACTGCAACTCTTCAGTGTAGCCATGGCCTCAGTGAAGCAGCACAATAAATAACTTCCCCGCCCCCTCATTCCCTGCAGGACCTTCGCTCACTTTCCCCTGGCTGAGTCAGGACTCAGCGGGGTGGCTGAAACTCGCAACTTTAAAAGTCAGTTGAGTGAAAATGTTCACTTCATCCGCTGGGGGCTTTGTGCAGGACGCTGCCCTCTGGTGGCTGGAATGTGTTGGACTGGCACACTCGTGTGTCCCCTGCTGCACGGAATTTCAGATCCAGCCCCAGTATCCCCAGTGTGGCTCCCCCTAGGGGCTGTCTGAGCTCACTGGCCTGCTGTAAGTATTAATCAGAGATCACCCCAGGGGCACTGGCCTCAGACACACTGCAAAACCTGCCCTGCTTCGTTGTATTCTGACTAGGCCAAGCGGGATCCTTGCAGCAAGATGTCCACAGCTTGGCAAATGCCAAGCAATAGAGCCCAGCTCCGGTGAGAGGAGCCTATCTCTGCCCAGGGCACAGCCTGGTCCCTGCGTGGATAATGCCCCCCTATCTTCTAAAAGCTGATGGGACATGCTTCCCCCAGAGCCCTTTGTCTGATAGTCCCCTCACTTGCTTCCACACTGGAAGGCCACTGGACTAACTCCCTGCACAGCTGGCTCTGGGCACTGCAGGAAGGGCTCAATCTCTGCAGCAGGTGCCCGGGGACTCCTTCCTCTCTTTGCAGATGCTCTGCCCAGCACTAGTCTGTCTGTCCTGATGGGCAGCTCTGTCTGTCTGTCCCTCAGCTCTGCTGGAGGCCGTGCGGATCAGTGCGAAGGGCCAGCAGGTGCTGTACCTGGCCCAGGGGGACTCTGTGAGGCTGGGCTGCCCCTATATCCTGGAGCCTGAGGACAATGGACCCACCAACCTGGACATCATATGGACCATGGTGAACCCTGACCAGAGGCTGCCAGTGAGTCTGAGCTCCACCCCTCATCCCACTTCCTTAGCAAGGCCCATCAAATGTCTGGTTGGAATCTGTGCTGGGAGCAGGACCCCTGGGGTCTGTTTCCAGCTTTGCCCCTGGCTTTCTGGGACATCTTGGCCAAGTTCCTGCCCCTGCGGCTGCTACCCCCTGCCCAGCACTGGGTCCTTGCTCAGATTCCATCTCCCGCAGATCCAGACTATTTGCAGAGACCCCTGGGCACTGCCCCCTCTGCCGACCTGGCTGATGGCACTCTGCCACCCTTCCTCACCCTTACGTGTGTGCATATTCTCAAGCCCTCTCACTGTGCCAGTTCCTCCCCTGGGCGCAGTCTCCCCCAGGGTCCATTGAATTGTCCTGTCCCAGCTGCTCTCTGTGACTTGCCCCAGCAAGAGGCATCCCTCGAGAGATACTGTCATTCTCTGCTCGTGGGGCCGTGACTCCTTCCCCGGGCCCTGCGCTTCCACCTTCCACCTTCCCTTACATCCCCACCGCCCCATGCCTGGGCACTGAGCTCACCTGGCTTGGGCTCCACCAGCCTCTCCGCTGCCCGTCAGCCCCAGTCCCTGGGGCAGGGCATTCCTTGCCCCATCCTGCACCCACTGCCATCAGTGTAGACTGAGGGTTCTCAAATTTCATTGCACCACGACCCCCTTCTGACAACAAAAATTACTACACAACCCCAGGAGTGGGGACTGAAGCCTGAGCCTGCCCAAGCCACATCATCCTGGGTGGCAGGGGTGGAGGAGGGGGCCGCAAAGCTGAAGCCCAAGGGTTTCAGCCCCAGGATGGGGGCCTGGAACTTGAGCCTCACCACCTAGGGCTGAAGCCCTCAGACTTTGGCCCTGGGCAGTGGGGCTTGGGCTTCAGCCCTTGGTGGTGGAGCTGGGGCTGAGGCTTGGGCTTGGGTCCAGGCCCCAACAACTCTAATATCAGCACTGGTGATCCTGTTGAAATTGGGTTGCAACCACTTTGGGGTCCCGACCCACAGTTTGAAAACCACTAGTGTAGGACATGTATCTCTAGCAGCTCCCTGTACAGGATGGTCCATAAGATCCTGGATTCTCAGCCCCCAGTGCTGCTCCTGCCCCTTGGCTGGTCTCCGGTCTCCATTGCTCATCACCCACCATAGCTCACTGCTGCTCGGTTCCTCCCCATCAGTTCCTGACCTACCGGGACCAGAAGATCAGGTACGGCAGTGTCGCAGGCCTGCAGCAGAGGGTGTCATTTGTGGCCCAGGACCCAAGCTTGTATGATGCCTCCATCTACCTGGCAAACCTGCAGGTGTCAGACTCGGCCACCTATGAGTGCAGGGTGAGGAAAGCCACTGTCGACACCCACTTGATCACCATTACTGTGCTCGGTGAGTCGCGCCCCCGCCTGCTGGCCTCTCACTCCCACCAGTGGCAGATTAGCCACTGGGCCAACAGGGCCTGTTCCCAGGGGCCCCACCCAACTGGGGGCCCCCTGAAGAAATGGGTGCCTGCACCTCAACCCACTTGCCCAATCAGCACTCCTGCCAGGGTACAGGGGCTTGCTCTGCAGGCAGAAAGGGCCCCCACTTTCTCTGATCCAGATCCCCACAAACCTCTAATCCGCCTCTGACCTCAACCCATCCACTGCCCACTGACCCCAAGCCCACTCACTAGCCCAACCCCTGCCAAGCCAACCCTATGCACTGACCTAACACGAACCCTTGCCAACACCCCCCAAGTCACCCACGTCATGCTAGGTGAGTCCCACCTCCC
Source organism: Chelonoidis abingdonii (assembly GCF_003597395.2). Lineage (NCBI taxonomy): Eukaryota > Metazoa > Chordata > Testudines > Testudinidae > Chelonoidis > Chelonoidis abingdonii. The sequence continues at coordinate 54,597,801 of NC_133779.1, read as the reverse complement.
TGTTGATCCCCCCACCACCCACTGACCCAACCTCACCCATTAACCCAACCCCACCCACTGACCCAAATTCCACCCACTCACCCAACACCAATCCCTACCAACACCCACCAGGTCACCGTCACTGTGCGAGGTGAGTCCCACCAACCCTGCTGATCCCCGCCACTCAGTGACCCAACCCTCACTCATTAACCCACCCCCACACACTGCCGACACCCACCAGGTCACCGTCACTGTGTTAGATGAGTTCCAGTCAACACCCACTGACCCAACCCACTAACCCAAACTCCACCTACTGACCCAACCTCCACTACCTAACCCCGCCCACAGATCTAAACTCCAACCACTGACCTAACCATCACTAAAACCCTCCCACCCCGAGACCTGCCTCTGCCAACCGTCCCAGCCCACCATTCCCTGTGGACAGACACTGCCTGCTGATCTGACCCTGCCTGCCAGTCCCCATGTGCTGATCCTGCCTGCCAGTCCCCATACACCAACCCCAGACCACCAACCCTGCCCATCAGTCCCCATGCGCTGACCCCAGGCCACTGACCCTGCCTCTCAGTCACCATCCCACTGACCCCAACCCACTGACCCCATCCGCCAGTCCCCATGTGCTGACTCCAGCCCACTGACCCTGCCCACCAGACCCATGCGCTAATCCCAGCCCACCAAACCTGCCCACCAGTCCCCATGCGCTGATCCCAGCCCACCAAACCTGCCCGCCACTCCCCATGCGCTGATCCCAGCCCAACAAACCTGCCCGTCTGTCCCCAAGCTCTGATCCCAGCCCACCAACCCCTGTCCACCGATCCGTCTCTGCCTGCCCATCAGCAATCCCCATCCTCTGACTCCCCCTTTCAGGGGGCACTGCCACCGCATGCCTGCTGTACCCAGGCTCTGCCTGTCTGTCTATCTCTGAGCACGGCTGTGTCTGCCTGTCCATCCCTGCTGCTCCTTACTAGCTCCCATTAACTGACGCAATTTGTGTCTCTCCCCAGAGAAGCCGGCCGCCCCTCGGTGCTGGATGGACGGGGAGCCGGTCAGGGGAGGGAACCTCATGCTTAGGTGCTGCTCTGATGGGGGCTCCCTTCCCCTCTCCTACCAGTGGTCCAAGATGGGAGGGGACTATGCCATGGGCTGGCTGCCCCCCAGAACAGTACAGGGTAAGCAGTGGGCGGGGTGGGGGTCCCCGGGAGGTGGGCTGCTCACTATCCTGAGCTCATTGTGGGTTGTTTGCCCGAGGATGGTGCAAGGGAGAGGTGCGGACCTCTGGAGGGTGGCATGCTCTTGTGCTGAGCTGGAAGCCTCCCCTTGCAATGTCTATGACATGAGTTTCCTCAAGTCTTGGTACCTGGGGGACCCTTTTCGTGGATGGAGCAGCCAGGGTGTTTTTGGGGGTGGGCCCAGGCATGGCCCTGATGTGTTGCCAGGGGGCTCTGGCTGCCTTGCACTGTCCCAGGACCCCCTAGGGGTGAAGGAGCTGGCACCGCCTGTCCAGAGCGGGGATACTTTGTGGGGCTCACTCAGGGCTGGGTCTCTCCTGTGCAGGGCAAGGCTCGGGGGACCTGATGATCCAGAGCCTGTCGCAGGAGCACTCCGGGACCTACTGCTGCCGCGTGACCAACAGGGTGGGTTACACCCAGTGCATGGTGCAAGTCTCCGTCCCTCGCGCCGGCTACACAGGTAGGATGGGGGGCACAAGGCCAGGACAGGGGGCAAGTGCCAGAGTGCCCAGCGGGGCAGGACTCAAGTGTCTGGCAGTAGCTCCTTGAAGCTGAGCCCAACCCAGGCTGGGCTGGAAGTAGAACCAACCTGGCGTTGTGAGCACCCCGAGGGAATGTCAGTGTGAGGGGCAGCCTGAGGGGCTGGAGCCTGAACAGAGCTGAGCTCCTAGCAGCCCTCAGGGAGCACTGGAGACCCTCCTTCCCTGTAGGGAACAATGGATACCTCCCCTTCCCCATAGGAAACAATGGAGATCCCCCCTTCCTCATAGAGAACAATAGAGAACCTCCCTCCCCGGGAACAATGGAGACTCGAGCCCTCCTGGGCTTTGTGGCTGTCGCCCCATAGCTAGGGCTCTGCTGGGCGGTGATACTTTAGTGTAATCCCAGTTCTAAGGAGGTGCTGTGGGGGGAGGGCCAGTGGGCTGTGATGTGCGGGAGGGCAGACTGGATGACCTGATGGGTCTTTCTGGCCTTAAACTCTATGACTCTAATCCCTCTTGCCCCCGGCACTGGGAACAATGGACACCCCCACCTTTTCCTATAGACAGGAATGGAGACTCCCCCATCCCCACCCCCATCGCCGGGACTGAGCCCTTTGACCAGCTGCCGGGGAGGGTCAGGTTCTTGGGGCCGTGCTGCAGCTCCAGGCTAATGTACTGACCCTGCGCAGCAGGCACCCTCTCACAGGAGCTATTGCCCATGCAGGGCCCCATGGATTACAGGGGCCTGGCCAGGGCCTCCTGGGCAGCCCAGCAGGGGGCGCCCATGGGGCATGCAGAGCGAATATGGCCCAGTGCCCAGCAGGCAGGGGTGTCAATGGGGCTCAGAGCCAGGAGTCCCTGCAGTACTTTCTGTGCGTGGGTCCCAGCCCAGTGCGGGGAGGGGAGAAGGTGACAGGTTTGCTCCCCTTCCACAGGTTCAAGGAATGTGGGGCTCATTGTGGGCTCTGTCCTGGGGGCCATTTTCCTTCTGATCCTGCTGCTCTCGATCCTCTGGGCCTTGCTGTGGTACTGCAGACGGAGGCACTGCCAGCCCGTGGTGCCCATTGAGATCAGGTGATGCCTCTGGGCTGAGGGAAGAGGGCACTGCGGAAGGGAGGTGGGGCACAAGGGCGAGGGGCAGGGAAAGAAAGGGGGTTAAGGAAAAAGAGGAGAAACGGGCAGAGCTTGGAAGAGGCTGGAATGATAGAGCGAGACCAGGGAGGAGGGGGCCCGAGGCTCGGGGTGACGCTGTGACCCGAAGCGGCTGCGTTGGCACCCAGAGTGCCCCTGCATGTGTCCGGAGGGCGAGCAGACTGGGGGCAGGCCAGGCAGGCCTGGCCCTGGCACCAAGCGAGCTGGTGGAGGGGGCCGGGTGCTAAAGGGGCAGGGAGGAGTGACTTCATGCTGCCTATCCCTGCCCACAGAGACAGTGCCCCTGCTGGCCCATGCAGAAGTGGCCACCTGCACCCCTACCACGGCAGCGCGCAGCACATCAGCTACACACCCTGCCAGAAGTAGCGCCCCCAGGAGCGGGGAGGAGAGCACCCCCTGCAAGCAGCGGGGCTCCCTGCTACGCTCCAGCTCCAAGCAACCCAAGAAGCAAGAACCTCCCCACTGTGTGCCCAGCCCCACGGCTCCATCCACCCTCTGCGCAGATCCAGGGAGATCCGACGCTGCTCCCCTTCCCCGTTCTGCCCGTGGGGAATGGGAGAACCCCCCATCCATGGCATAAGCACCCCCATGGCTAGGGAGACTCCTTAATGCACACAGACAAGGCCTAGAGCTGGTAATATCCCCACCCACCCACACACAGTGGGGTGAGCTGTATCACGACATGTCAGAACATGTGTCATGACATGATGCACCTGGCACCAGCACACAAGTATGGAATGTGGCAGGAGAAGGGCAGACAGCACCCAGCAGCCTGGGAACTGCCCCTCTACATCTCAACACCTTGTTTCTCTAGGGGTTTGCACAGCCTGTCCAGGCTCCAGCTGGAATGAGGGACACACCTTACTCATGGGCCGGGGTGATGGGGGCAGATGGGGAAGGAGCTCCCTGGGCCAGGGATGATGGGGAGGGGGCTCCCTAGGGCTGGGTCAGATGGGGAGTGAGTGGTCTCTCTGGGTCAGGGATGATGGGATGAGATGGGGAGGGGGCTTCCTGGGACCAGGGGTGATGGGGTCAGATGAGGAGGGGGCTCTATGGGCCAGGGATGAATGGGGGGACTCCTTGGGGTTGGGGGTGATGGGGTCAGGTGGGGAGGAAGCTCACTGGAGCTGGGGTGACAGGGTCAGATGGGGAGGGAGCTTCCTGGGCCAGGGATGATGGGGAGGAGGCTCCCTGGGGCTGGGAGTGATGGGGTCAGATAGGGAGGGGACTCTCTGGGCCAGGGGTGTTAGGGTCAGAAGGGGAGGGGGCTCCCTGGGGCCAGGGATGATGGGGTCAGGTGGGAAGGCAGTTTGGGGGAGGTGGGGTAGAAGCTTCTACACCAACTTTGGTTATTGCATGGTTCAGTCATCATGCTCTGGTATGGCAGGCAGGGAACCCGGACTCCTGGGTTCTATTTCTATCTATGCTACTGATGTGTCCCTGTGTGACCTTGGGCAACTCCCTTTCCCAAGCTGTGCCTCAGTTTCTGCCTCTGTAGACTGTGGCTTGTGATGTGCCCTTCGTCTGTGGAGGGTGGTGTAAGAGCCGAGTGGCACTGTTCCCTGGGGAGAGGTATCAGTCTGTAGATCGTGGGTGTCACACAGGGGGTACCAGGCTGGCCACAGTGAATGGCATGTACAAAGCAGTTCCATTAAAGGAGTCAAACAGAGTGAATCATTTATGGGAAGTGTCCTCTAACACCATCAGAAGGAGAGACACCCCCTACCCCTCCCAGTGAGCGTCCCAGGGCAATGGATAGGGCTGAGACCTCCTCCCCTCCTGGCTACAGGCTGGGGAGGCTGTGAGGGCAGTACCCCATTAGAGCCATGCATGAGTATGCACACACACGCAGCCCTCTCACTGCATGCTCTCACATACACACGCACACCCCTTTTCCGTGCCAGGCTCTGGGCTTGTATGGGCACAAGGGCTCCTTTCAGACCCTGTCACCCCTTTGTCCCCATTCTCTTTCTCTTGGCCCCATCAGGACAATGCTGCCATGGCCCAGCAGCCATGGCCCCACACAGACTCCAGGAGAGGGGAGTTTCCAGTCCCAGCTCCTGCTCCGAACTACTCTCCCTACTGCCCGGGAGCCCTCATCGCCTGCCCAGCCTCCCTGTCCAGATTGACCCTTTGAAAGACTGTAATTAACCACTGGAACAATTCACCAGGGTTCGTGATGGAGTCTCCATCACGGACAGTTTTTAGACGAAGCTGAGACATTTGTCTTAACAGCTCTGCTCTAGGAATCAGCTGGAGGCAGGTCTCTGGCCTGGGTTACCTGGGAGGTCAGACTAGATGAGCACAGTGGACCCTGCTCTGGCCTTGGAATCCCTCCTGGCCTTTTATAAACTCTTCTCCAGTTAATAAGGGCAACAGCCCCAGGCTTGTCCAATCAGGTGATGGAACAGGGAGGAAGGGGAAGTGAAGGCAGCTGAGTATTGGGAGGGCAGCGGGAAGGGAGGATGAGGCACAGCAGCCCCTAATGCTGGCCCATCTCTCACCCTGCAAATGATCAGTGCCCCCCAGAACTGTCCCCGCATAGCTCCAGTCTGCTCAGCCCAACTGCCATCACCTTTCCCTGCCCTTGGGCAAGTAAAGAGCGTTCTGAACTGGGGTGCAGGAGCCTGAGCTTCTCTTCCCAGCTCTGCCTCTGGCTTTGTGTTATAACCTTGAGCCAATCCCCTAGCCCCTCCTGTGCCTCAGCTCTCATCTGTACAATGGGGGTGACCCTTCCTTGCCTGCAGGGCCTGAGACTAAGGGTTTGTCTACACTTACATCACTGTAGCAGTGAAGAGAAGCAGAGAAGATGCTACCTATGCCAATGGGAGACGCTCCCCTGTTGGCATTGATACTCCACCTCCCCAAAAGGCGGTCGCTGTGATGATGGGAGAAGCCCACCCGCCGACACAGCGCTGTCTACACCAGGGGTTACACCGAGATAAGTTGGTAGCGCAGACCAGGCCTAAAACCCATCGATGGCTGTGGCTCAGACGCCCTGCTAGTGAGGGGCAGAATGTCTCCATTCAGCATGGAGCATGGGCAGCAGGAGCTGGGGAAGTGCCCTGAAAGTAGGAGGCACCACAGGTGCCCGAACCATGGCCTCGCCCCCCACTGCACCACCACCACCGAGACCCCACCCCCGCATTGCCCCTTCTCCTCAAGGCCCTAATTCCCTCCAAGGCCCCACGCATGCACTGCCCCTTCTCCCCGATTCCCTCCAAGGCCCCACGCTCACACGGCCCCTTCTACCTGATCCCCTCTGAGGCCCCACGTGTGCACTGCCCCTTCTCCCCGATTACCTCCAAGGCCCCACGTGTGCACTGCCCCTTCTCCCTGATTCCCTCCGAGGCCCCACGCGTGCACTGCCCCTTCTCCCCGATTCCCTCCGAGGCCTCACGCTCACACTGCCTTTTCCCCCGATGTCCCATTCCGGCACCGCCCATTTTCCCCAAGCCCCTGTTTCCCTCCGAGACCCCACTCCTGCACCGCCCCTTCTCCCCAATTCCCTCCAAGGCCCCACGCGTGCACCGCCCTTTCTCCCCGATTCCCTCTGAGACCCCAGGCTCGCACTGCCTCTTCTCCCCAATTCCCTCCAAGGCCCCACACTTGCACCACCTCTTCCCCCGAGGCCTCATCCCGACACCGTCCATTTTCCCCAAGCCTCGATTCCTTCCAAGGCCCCATGCTCTCACCGCCCCTTCTCCTCGATTCCCTCCGAGGCCCCACGCTCTCACCGCCCCTTCTCCCCGATTCCCTCCGTAGCCCCACGCTCTCACCGCCCCTTCTCCCCGATTCCCTCCGAGGCCCCACGCTCTCACTGCCCCTTCTCTTCGATTCCCTCTAAGGTCCCATGCTCTCACCGCCCCTTCTCCTCGATTCCCTCCGAGGCCCCACGCTCTCACCGCCCCTTCTCCCCGATTCCCTCCGTAGCCCCACGCTCTCACCGCCCCTTCTCCCCGATTCCCTCCGAGGCCCCACGCTCTCACTGCCCCTTCTCTTCGATTCCCTCTAAGGTCCCATGCTCTCACCGCCCCTTCTCCTCGATTCCCTCCGAGGCCCCACGCTCTCACCGCCCCTTCTCCCGGATTCCCTCTGATGCCCCACCCCTGCACTGCCCCTTCTCCCCGATTCCCTCCGAGGTCCCACGCTTTCCCGCCCCTTCTCCTCGATTCCCTCTGAGACCCCACGCTCACACCACCCCTTCTCCTCGATTCCCTCTTAGGACCCATGGTCTCACCGCCTCTTCTTCCCGATTCCCTCCGAGACCCCACGCTCTCACCGCCCCTTCTCCCCGATTCTCTCTGAGGCCCCATGCTCTCACTGCCCCTTCTCCCCGATTCCCTCCTAGGTCCCACGCTCTCACTGCCTCTTCTCCCCGATTCTCTCCGAGGCCCCACGCTCGCACCGCCCTTTCTCCCCGATTCCCTCCGAGGCCCCACGCTCTCACCGCCCCTTCTCCCCGATTCCCTCCGGAGGCCCCCCACGTGCACTGATCCTTCTCCCCGATTCCCTCTGAGGCCCCACGCTCGTACCGCCCCTTCTCCCCGACTCCCTCCGAGGCCCCACGCTCGTACCCCCCCTTCTCCCCGATTTCCTCCGAGGCCCCACGCTCTCACCGCCCCTTCTCCCCGATTCCCTCTGAGACTCCACCCCTGCACTCCCCCTTCTCCCCGATTCTCTCCGAGGCCCCATGCTCTCACCACCCCTTCTCCCCGATTCTCTCTGAGGCCCCACGCTCGCACCGCCTCTTCTCCTGAGGCCCCATCCCCGCACCGCCCATTTTCTCCAAGCCCCGATTCCCTACGAGGGCCCATCTCTGCACTGCCTCTTTCCCCCGAGGTCCCATCCTCACATCGCCTCTTCTAGGGTGATCCATGTCCCGATTTTATAGGGACTGTCCAGATTTTGGGGGCACCTATTACCCCCCTCCCTGGTCAAAATTTTTTTACACTTGCAATCTGGTCACACTACCTCTTCCTACGAGGACTCGCACCGCCCCTTCTCCCCGGGGCCCCATCCCCACACCATCCCTTCTCCCCAAGGCCCCGATTCCCCTCGAGGCCTCATCTTCCCACTCCCCCTTCTCTCCAAGGCCCAGATCCCCCCCAAGGCCCCATCCCTGCACCGCCCCTTCTCCCTGATTCCCCTCGAGGCCCCATCCCCGCACCGCCCCTTTTCCCTGAGGCCCCGATTCCCCTAGAGGCCTCATCCCCGCACCGCCCCTTCTCCCTGATTCCCCTCAAGGCCCCATCCCCACACTGCCCCTTCTCCCCGAGCCCCTGATTCCCCTCCGGGTCCCATCCCTGCACCACCCTTTTCCCCAAGGCCCTGATTCCCCTCGAGGCCTCATCCCCGCACTGCCCCTTCTCCCCAATTCCCCTCGAGGCCCCATTCCCGCACTGCCCCTTCTCCCCAAGGCTCTGATCCCCCCCGAGGCCCCGCCCCTCATTCACTCTTCTTTGCCCCCCCCCCATTGCTCACCCTTTCAGCTGGTAAAAAGTGGGGGGAGACATGGCCCTCTGGCTTCCCTCCCCCCCCGTTCCGGTGCTCCTGATGGGCAGGGGTGATCTTCAGGAGCCCAGAGCACTCGGGGGCAGCTCAGAGCCATTAGCGATGCAGGCCAGGGGCCCAGGAGGACTGGTGTCTGTGCTGCTGCAGCAGGAGTTAGGAGGCGTGGAAAGAGCCTCAGGGGAGAGGGCCAGACAAGCCCACCCCAGTGGGCAGTGCAAGGGCGGGGCTTCAGGGGAAATGGGTGGTGCAAGGGCTGGGCCTCAGGTGGAATGGGCGGGGCCTCAGGTTGGATGAGTGGGCCTCAGGGGAATGGGCGGTGCGAGGGCAGGGACTCGGGGAATGGGCGGGGCCTCAGGTTGGATGAGTGGGCCTCAGGGGGAATGGGCGGTGCGAGGGCGGGGCCTCAGGGGGAATGGGCGGTGCGAGGGCGGGGCCTCAGGGGGAATGGGCGGTGCGAGGGCGGGGACTTGGGGAATGGGCGGTGCGAGGATGGGGCCTCAGGGGAATGGGCAGTGCGAGGGTGGGGCCTCAGGGGGAATGGGCGGTGCGAGAACAGGGCCTCAGGGGAAATGGGCGGTGCGAGAGCGGAGCCTCAGGGGAAATGGGCGGTGCGAGGGTGAGGCCTCAGGGGAAATGGGCAGTGCGACGGCAAGGCCATGGTTTGGGCACCAGTGGCCCCCCCCCCACACTTTTAGGGAGTTTCCACCAGTCCTGGCTCCAGCCCACGTACCTCATGCCCCTTTTACCTCTCCTTAGTGGATCTTCTCCTTAGATCGCAACCCCCCGCCCCCATATGCTTGACTAACAGACAGTCACCTCCAGAAGATCGCCATAAAGACAGGTGTGAGCCACGGGGAGAATACAGCAGGGAGCCTCGGGCACCAGCCGTACTCCATTCACACCATCAGTCACGGCGTTGCTCAGGCACAGTCAGGGAATTGTCTGCCAGGCTTTGTAGCAACTCACTGTACTTGCTCAAAATTAAGTACCAAGCACGTAAATGACAGAGCATTAAAGTCACAGCGTTGGTGTGATTTACTTCCACTTCTGTAAGGCATTGGACTTGGTCCTGCACAACATTTTGATTAAAAAACTAGACTGTTATAAAATTAACATGGCACATATTAGATGGATTAAAAACTGGCTAATTGACCAGTCGCAAAATGTCATCGCAAATGGGGATTCACATCATGGAGTAAATGTGTTTCAATTGAGGTCCCAGGTGGACGGGTTCTTGGCACTACACTATGTAACATTGTTATTAATAGCCTGGGAGAAAACAGAATCCTCACTGATAAAGGGTGTAGATCAGGGAGTCCCCCCCACCCCAACACGCTATAAAAACTCCATGGCCTACCTGTGCCACAATTGTTTTTCTGTATATAAAAGCCAGGACTTGCGTTAGGGGGTAGCAAGCAGGGCAATTGCCTGGGGCCTCATGCCACAGAGGGCCCCCACAAAGCTAAGTTGCTCAGGTTTCAGCTTCAGCCCCAAGTGGCGGGGCTCAGAGCCCCAGGCTTTAACCCCACATAGTGGGGCTGAAACTTTCAACCCTGGGCCCCAGCAAGCCTAATACTGGCCCTGAAACCTGCTTGTGGCCTCCCAAGGACCCTCAGACCCCTGGTTGAGAACCACTGTTGTAGATGACACAAAGATTGGTAGAGAGGTAAACCATGAAGGGGACACATCACTGGATCACCTGTTATTCTGATTGCAAGCATACAATATTTGTTTTAATGTGGCCAAAGGTAAAATTACACATCTGAGAACAAAGACTGCAGACTTTGCTTACAGGAGGGGGATTCTATCCTGGGAAGCAGTGACTCTGAAAAAGACTTGGGGGGTCCTGGTGGATGATCACCTGAACATGAGCTCCCAATGTGATACTGTGGCCAAAAAAAAAAATGCAATCTTGGGATATATAAACAGGGGAATCTAGGTAGCCATAGAGAGGATATTTTATCTTTATATTTGGCACTGGTGCAACTTCTGCCGGAATGCTGTGTCCAGTTCTGGTGCCAACGATTAAAAAAGGATGTTGATAAATTGGAGCGGATTCAATGAAAAGCCACAAGAATGATTAAAGGATTAGACGACCTGCCTTACAGTAATAGACTCAAGGAGCTCAATCTATTTAGCTTAACAAAGGTTAAGGGGTGACTTGATTACAGTCTATGGGCTGGTCTACACTACGGGATAAAATCGATTTTAGATACACAATTTCAGCTACGACCTCTATCATATCCCCCCTTAGTCTCCTCTTTTCCAAGCTGAAGAGGCTAGCCTCTTTAATCTTTCCTCATATGGGACCCTCTCCAAACCCCTAATCATTTTAGTTGCCCTTTTCTGAACCTTTTCTAGTGCTAGAATATCTTTTTTGAGGTGAGGAGACCACATCTGTACACAGTATTCGAGATGTGGGCGTACCATGGATTTATATAAGGGCAATAATATATTCTCAGTCTTATTCTCTATCCCCTTTTTAATGATTCCTAACATCCTGTTTGCTTTTTTGACCGCCTCTGCACACTGCGTGGACATCTTCAGAGAACTATCCACGATGACTCCAAGATCTTTTTCCTGACTCGTTGTAGCTAAATTAGCCCCCATCATATTGTATGTATAGTTGGGGTTATTTTTTCCAATGTGCATTACTTTACATTTATCCACATTAAATTTCATTTGCCATTTTGTTGCCCAATCACTTAGTTTTGTGAGATCTTTTTGAAGTTCTTCACAATCTGCTTTGGTCTTAACTATCTTGAGCAGTTTAGTATCATCTGCAAACTTTGCCACCTCACTGTTTACCCCTTTCTCCAGATCATTTATGAATAAATTGAATAGGATTGGTCCTAGGACTGACCCTTGGGGAACACCACTAGTTACCCCTCTCCATTCTGAGAATTTACCATTAATTCCTACCCTTTGTTCCCTGTCTTTTAACCAGTTCTCAGTCCATGAAAGGACCTTCCCTTTTATCCCATGACAGCTTAATTTACGTAAGAGCCTTTGGTGAGGGACCTTGTCAAAGGCTTTCTGGAAATCTAAGTACACTATGTCCACTGGATCCCCCTTGTCCACATGTTTGTTGACCCCTTCAAAGAACTCTAATAGATTAGTAAGACACGATTTCCCTTTACAGAAACATGTTGACTATTGCTCAACAGTTTATGTTTTTCTATGTGTCTGACAATTTTATTCTTAACTATTGTTTCGACTAATTTGCCCGGTACTGACGTTAGACTTACCGGTCTGTAATTGCCGGGATCACCTCTAGAGCCCTTTTTAAATATTGGCGTTACATTAGCTAACTTCCAGTCATTGGGTACCGAAGCCGATTTAAAGGACAGGTTACAAACCTTAGTTAATAGTTCCGCAACTTCACATTTGAGTTCTTTCAGAACTCTTGGGTGAATGCCATCTGGTCCCGGTGACTTGTTAATGTTGAGTTTATCAATTAATTCCAAAACCTCCTCTAGTGACACTTCAATCTGTGACAGTTCCTCAGATTTGTCACCTACAAAAGCCAGCTCAGGTTTGGGAATCTCCCTAACATCCTCAGCCGTGAAGACTGAAGCAAAGAATCCATTTAGTTTCCCTTTTGTATCTCGATCATCAAGGGCCCCACTGTTGTTTAGCAGGCTTCCTGCTTCTGATGTACTTAAAAAACATTTTTGTTATTACCTTTGGAGTTTTTGGCTAGCTGTTCTTCAAACTCCTCTTTGGCTTTTCTTATTACACTCTTGCACTTAAGCTTGCAGTGTTTATGCTCCTTTCTATTTGCCTCACTAGGATTTGACTTCGAGAAGAGCTCAGGAGAATGAATAAGGATTAGTAAACCAGTTCGAATAGTGATTTAGAGTCAAGAGCTCAAGCTAACTTAGTTTAACAAACAGAAATGTTAATGGCTGACTTGATCACAGCCTGCAAGTGCCTATAGGGGAACAGGGCTTCTTAAATCTAGCAGGACGAATGTATAATAAGATCAATTGGTTGGAATTTGAGCATAGACAATTCAGTCTCAAAGTTAAGGTAGCGAATTTTTAAACAGTGACGAGCAAGTAGCTGTGGAGCAATTTGCCAAAGGTTGTGGTATCTCCTCACTGACAATTTTAAACCAAAAGACTGGACAATTTTTTTAAACCAGCGGTTCTCAGCTCGTGGTCATATGTAGGCCTTAATTAACCAGCTGCCGCTGGCCCACATGCAAGCAGTGTCCAGGGTCGGTGACTACACAGCTCCTTTACCCCATGCCCAGCTCTCCACTCCTGGCCCCACTCTCTGGGTGGGAGGCACTGAGCATAAGGGTTTGTGGAGGTGGAGATTAGCTGGGGGGGACTGTGGTTCTCAACCTGCAGCCCAGTTAACACTTTGTGGGCTCCTCTGTGGCCCACAATGATAAATAGGTTAAGAACCACTGTTCTAAATCATACACTCTAGTTCAAACAGGCTGATGTTGTACAGGACTAAGTGATCACAAGTACCTATGAATCTATTGTGTAGTGATTGAATAACTATTATAGAAGTTAGTTAGGAAATCAGTTAGGTAGGAAAGACCAGATAAACTACACAAGCATAGGTGCCAACTTTCCCTGGTGCCGGTGGGTGCTCGCGCCCCCTCTCGGCCCCACTGACTCCACCCTTTCCCTGCCCCTGCCCCACCCCCATTCCAACCCCTTCCCCAAAGTCCCCACCCAAATTCCGCCCCCTCTCTGCCCCTATTAGACTCCATTCCTAAATCCCCGCCCTGGCCCTGCCTCTTCCCCAAGAATGCCGCGTTCCCCGTCCTCCTCCCTCCCTCCCAGTGGTGCCACACGAAACAGCTGTTTTGCAGCACAATTTCTGGGAGCTAGTGGGGGAAAGAGAGCATGCGGCACGCTCAGGGGAGGAGGTGGAGGCGGAGGCGGAGGTGAGCTGGGGTGGGGTGGGGAGGGGAGCTGCCGGTGGATGCAGAGTATCCACAAATTTTTCGCTGTGCATGCTCCAGCCCCGGAGCACCCACAGATTGGCGCCTATGACCACAAGACAGACAAACCCTGTAGATTTCTGGGCACTAACAAAATGATAAATACACCAGGTACGCAGCAACCCAGCCAGACCATAGCTTGTCCTGCCCCTTGGAATCCATTGCACAGAATATCTCTCAGCCTCTTCTGCATCAAGAGCAACAAAGCTGAGCAGAAGCAGCCTGCTGGGAGCTCATTTCCTCCTCCACCTCCTGTGGTCTCAGCAATTTTGTTTAAAAGCTGCAAAAATTGTTATATGAGTTGAGAAGAGGAACCAAAAGAAATATTTATATCTACCCTAGCTCTAGCTCCAAGAAAAGAAACCAGAGCCCCCATGGAGGAGATATCTGCCCCATCCATTCACTGTGACACTAGAGACATTAGCAGACACACATGTAACAGGAGTCAAGGGCAGGAAGGCGCTGTTAGAACAATTCAAAAAGAAAATATGATGCATTTTAATAGGGATGGGAACTAGTCACTGGACCATGGTTCCTGGAGTCTTTACATCAGAGCTGGATGTCTTTACAAGTCACCAGACCTCACAGTGTCACTTACATAGTAGGGAAAAATTAGTTCTTCTTCGAGTGCTTGCTCATATCCATTCCAGTTAGGCGTGCGCACACCACGTGCACATTCGTCGGAAGATTTTTACCCTAGCAACACTCGGTGGGTCAGCTGGGCGCCCCCTGAAGTGGCGCCGCTATGGTGCCAGATATATACCCCTGCCGACCCAACCGCCCCTCAGTTCCTTCTTACCACCCATGTCGGTCGTTGGAACAGTGGAGTGCAGTTGTACTGACCTCCACTTCCCTAGCTACTCACAGTTCTCTAGCTATTTTTTTGTGTATATAGTTCAAAGTTATATAGTTATAGTTAATTTTTATTATTCATAGTTAGTGTTATAGTTAAGAGGGGTTGGGGGATTAGCACCTTCCTCGCACCCGGTGCCGGGCCCCATGCCCGCTTCACCAGGTTTCAGACCGTGCTCGGCCTGTCATAAGCCGATGCCGACAGGAGATCCACACGACTCCTGCCTTAAGTGCCTCTGGGAATCTCACCTGACAGATAAGTGTTGCATTTGCAAGGCTTTTAAGCCAAGAACAAAAAAGGAGCGGGACTTTCGTCTAAAGCAGCTCCCCATGGAGGCGGCTCTTACCCCTCTGCCTTCGGCACCGAGAGCTGGTCAATCAGCAGGCAGAAGCGCCTCCTCGGCACCGGACCGTGCCGGTACTGCCAAGGCCTCTCGGCACCGGCCGTCGCCAGCACCGAAGTTGACTCGGCACCGCTCCCTCTCCCTGAGGTCGAGAAAGCCTAAGACTCCTGCTGCTTCCGTGCCACCTGCACCGCAGCCAGAGAGCTTGTTTAAGTCGGATCGCCCAGCACCGACACCTGCCGCGGCACTGACGACGTCGGCACCGTCGATTCCGGTCCCACAAGGGCCATCGAGGTTGGTGCCTGTTAGCTCCCTGGCGGGAGCTGTGGTTGAGCTTACTATTCCATCCACGCCAGAGACGTTCTCAACGGCGAGGGATCTGATTGCCATGACAGAGTCGACGCTGCCTCAACACCCGGCACCGCCGGTGCAGGTAATACAGTCTATCGGCAAGCCTGCCTTGATAAGACCATCCTCTGTTGGCACAGCAGAGAGGCACCGTTCACAATCACAGTCCCGCAGACATTCCAGGTCCCATCGGCAGTCCCACTCCCGACGCCGCTCGCAGTCCTGGTACCATTCTCCTCGGTACCGGTCGCACTCACAGGTCCGGTCGGTATCCCGTTCGCCGGCCCGCTACTCTTGGCACCGTTCCAGCTCCTGGCACTGCTCCAGGCACCGTGACTCCCGTAGCCGCTCCCGATGTCGAGCCTCAAGATCTCGGTCAAGCTCCCAACACCGCTCCCGTCGCAGGTCCCGATCTTGTTCCCGGTACCGGTATGCCTCCCGGTACCAGTCCCTGGTGCCAAGTAGAGCAAGGTCAGCTAGAGACAGAGACTCTGCCCAGGACTTTTCAGCACCTTCATGGCCATCCAGACACGCATCAGCGTCGTCCCACACGGACAGCTCTTATGCTCAGGACTGCGATTCTGATGTGCGCACCAGAATCTTCCAAGAGACCCAGGCCCAGGACCAAGGACCCCATCAGTGGTCTTTCTGGACACCTTGGGCATACCACTAGGCCCAAGGCGTACCAGTAGTTCCATCCCGCTCTGTCTCATCAGAGCACCGAGCGCCAGAGGCGACGGTTAGCCGTCCCCCTCCAACTGCTACGGAGGAAGCCCCAGTTCACTCACCAAACTCCCAGGTTCCGCTGGAGCAGGAGGTCGCCCAAGAGCAAGAGGCCACACAGGACCCGCTCATCACCGGCATCTCCTCTTCCTCTTCTCCAGATGAGGCAGTGGCAGGAACATCCTCCTCGGGCCCTCCTCCAATCGACCTGAGAACCCATCAGGACTTCCTAAGGAGGGTAGCACTCAGTATGATCCTCCAGGTGGAGGAAGCTCGGGAGGTAGAGGACCCGGTAGTGGACATTCTATTTGCGGATTCCCCCACTAGAGTTTATTTGGACCATCCAGGCAAATGCCGATACTATATGGCAGTCCCCAGCCTCTATCCCTCCTGCGGCCAGGGGAGTCGAGTGTAAATATATGGTGCCCTCTAAAGGGTACAAGTAGTTGTAGGTCCATCCTCCTCCCTGCTCACTAGTTGTCCAGTCAGTTAATGAGAGGGAATGCCATGGCCAGCAGGCGCCAGCCCCAAAATCGAAGGAGGCTAGGCGAATGGACCTACTCTGCCGCAATGTATACTCGGCAGAGGCCCTACAGCTCCGGGTGGCAAATCAACAAGCCTTGCTTAGCCGCTATAATTATAATACCTGGGTGGCAGTGGGTAAGTTTACAGAGCTTCTCCATCAAGACTCCCACCAAGAGTTCGCTGCCCTCTTGGAGGAAGGGAAAAAGGTGGCCAGAACTTCCCTCCAGGCTTCGTTGGATGCAGCAGACTCAGCAGCCAGGACTCTGGTCTCGGGTGTTGCCATGAGGCGCATCTCAAGGCTTCAGGTTTCAAGCCTTCCACCAGAGCTGCAGTATACCATTCAGGACTTGCCATTCGATGGTAAAGGCCTCTTCTCGGAAAAGACTGACCCCAGGCTGCAAAGCCTGAAGGACAACAGGGTCATAATGCGCTCTCTCTGCATGCATACGCCGGTGACCCAACGCAGGCCTTTCTGTCCCCGGCCTCATCGCCCATACACTGCGCCTAGACAAAGACAGGACTTTGGCAGGCGGCGTGGCCGAGGTGGTCGCAGACTACCATCAGGACCCCAAGGGGGCCAAAATCAAGGTCCCTTGAAATCACCACCGGGACCAAAGATGAACTTGTGAAGGTGTGCCCGAGAGCGCCGTACCAGTTACAGGCCAGGATCCCTCTCCTCCCTTCTCCAACGGTCTCTCCTACTTCCTCCCGGCGTGGTCCCAGTTAACTTCAGATCGCTGGGGTCCTACGCACGGTGGAGTATGGGTACCACCTCCAATTTATTTCAACCACGTGCCCACCCACCTCCAACCCTGTCCCTCTTCAGGGACCCCTCTCACGAGCAATTCCTCTTACAAGAGGTGCAGACGCTCCTCGCCATAGGAGATATAGGAGGTACGATATGGACGAAAGGGGCAAGGGGTTTTACTCCCGTTATTTCCTAATCCCCAAGTCGAAGGGAGGTCTCAGACCTATCCTAGACCTGCGAGGACTCAACCAGTTTATGATAAAGTTGAAGTTCCGCATGGTATCCCTGGGGACCATTATCCGTCCTTGGATCCTGGAGACTGGTATGCCGCCCTCGATATGAAGGACGCGTACTTCACACATCGCCATCTTTCCTCCGCACAGGAGATACCTCCGCTTTGTAGCCAAACCGTCAGCACTTCCAGTTTACGGTCCTGCCGTTTGGCCTTTCTACAGCCCCAAGGGTATTTACAAAGTGTATGGCCGTAGTCGCCGCCTACCTCCGCCGACGTCGGATACACGTTTTTCCGTATCTGGATGATTGGCTCATCCGAGGGGCCTCGAGAACACAAGTCACTCAGCATGTGGGCATCGTCAAGGACCTATTCACACGTCTAGGCCTGATGATCATATATAGAAAAATCCACTCTGGTTCCACGCAGAGGTTAGACTTCATAGGAGCTATCCTGGACTCCAGTCTAGCCAGAGCCTGCTTACCACAGCCACGGTTTCAGGCGATGGCAACAATCATCTGAGGTCTACAGAATTTCCTGACAACCTCGGCTTGTGCTTGTCTCGGTCTCCTGGGTCACATGGCTGCCTGCACGTTTGTAACCAAACACATCAGGCTCCGCCTCCGTCCTCTCCAAGTTTGGCTCAACTTGGTATACTGCCCAGGCAGGGACCCAATAAACATGATAGTCACCATTCCTCCGAGCCACCATTCTAGGGAGCCTAGGGTGCTAACTCCCTTCCTGGTGTGTGCAGGGATGCTGTTCCATCCGCCCCAACCCTCAATGTCCCTGACGACTGACGCATCATCTCTCAGCTGGGGTGCTCACCTAGGTCACCTTCGTACTCAAAGCCTTTGGTCATCTCAGGAGCTGGCATTACACATAAGTGTCCGAGAACTGAGAGCAGTCCGCCTGGCGTGCCAGGTGTTCCAGCAACAGTTGCGAGGCCGTTGTGTCTCAGTGTTTACAGACAATACAACAGCCATGTACTACATAAACAAACAGGGAGGGACACGATCCTTCCCACTTTGTCAGGAGGCCATCCAACTCTGGGACTTTAGCATAGCCCACTCGATAGATCTGGTAGCGTCCTTTCTCCCAGGCATTCGGAACATTCTGGTGGATCGACTCAGCAGGTCTTTCCTGTTTCATGAGTGGTCGATCCTCCCCGATGTTATTCATTCTGTTTTCCAGAAGTGAGGATTTCCCCACATAGACCTGTTCGCTTCCCACGAGAACAGGAAATGCCAGATGTTCTGCTCCTTCCAAGGTCTCTCCCTGGGATCGATCTCGGATGCTTTCCTAATGCCACGGAAGAGCCAGCTCCTTTATGCCTTCCCACTGTTCCCACTGGTTCACAAGGTCCTGCTGAAGCTCCTCAGGGACAGAGCGCGCATCATCATGATCACTCCAGCTTGGCCCAGGCAGCAGTGGTACACCACGTTGCTCGACCTGTCGATAGCCAACCCAATTACCCTGCCACTCCATCCAGACCTCATAACTCAGGACCACGGCAGACTTTGCCACCCAGACCTGCAGGCTCTTCACCTCACGGTGTGGCTGCTGCGTGGCTAAACCAGTCAGAGTTACATTGCTCTGAATCAGTATGACAAGTTCTTCTGGGTAGCAGGAAACCTTCCACCCAGTCAACGTATCTGGCCAAGTGGAAGCATTTCTCCTGGTGGAGCGAAACGCTTAATCTTACTCCCACTGAGGTCTCGATCCCCTCTATTTTGGACTACCTCTGGTCTCTCAAACAGCAGGGCCTAGCAGTATCATCACTGAGGGTGCACTTGGCAGCCATCTCTACCTTCCACCCAGACGAAGGTGGCCGTTCCGTGTTCTCACATCCTATGGTTTCGAGGTTCCTTAAGGGCTTGGAGTGCTTATACCCTCAAGTACTCCACCCAGCCCCGACATGGGACCTCAAGCTGGTTTTAACCAGACTTATGTCTCCCCCATTCGAGCCGTTAGCAACCTGCTCGCTACTATACCTGTCTTGGAAGTCAGCTTTCCTCGTAGCCATTACATCGGCCAGACGAGTCTCCGAGCTTAGGGCTCTTACGATGGATCCTCCGTATACTGTGTTCCACAAGGACAAGGTGCAGTTGCGACCACACCCGGCATTCCTCCCTAAGGTGGTTTTGGCCTTTCATGTTAACCAGGACATCTTTCTCCCGGTCTTCTTCCTGAAGCCACACTCAACGTGACGGGAGCAACAATTGCACTCCCTGGACGTCCGTAGAGCGCTCGCATTTTATATTGAGCAGACAAAACCCTTTTGTAAAACGCCCCAACTCTTTGTCACGGTAGCAGACCGAATGAAAGGCCTACCTGTTTCCTCTCAGATGATCTCATCTTGGGTAATGGCGTGCATCCACATTTGTTATGATTTGGCTCATATTTCCCCAAGCCACATCACCACACATTCTACCAGAGCTCAGGCTTCATCTGCCGCCTTCCTGGGTCATGTACCTATCCAGGAGATATGTCGCACAGCTACCTGGTCCTCAGTCCACACCTTTGCTTCGCATTATGCTCTGGTTCAACAGTCCAGAGATGATGCAGCCTTTGCATTCTGCAACATCTCACTCCGACCCCACCGCCTAGGTAAGGCTTGGGAATCATCTAACTGGAATGGATATGAGCAAGCACTCGAAGAAGAAAAGATGGTTACTCACCTTTGTAACTGTGGTTCTTCGAGATGTGTTGCTCATATCCATTCCAAACCCGTCCTCCTTCCCCATTGTCGGAGTAGCTGGCAAGAAGGAACTGAGGGGTGGTAGGGTTGGCATGGGTATATATCCTGTGCCATAGCGACGCCACTCCAGGGGGCACCCAGATGATCCACCGAGTGTTGCTAGGGTAAAAATCTTCCAATGAACGTGCACGTGGTGCACGCACACCTAACTGGAATGGATATGAGCAACACATCTCGAAGAACAACAAAGGTGAGTAACCGTTTTTTCCTAATGCTGCAGTCCATGGGTCAAGGTCTCTGGCCTGGGTTATGCAAGAGCTCAGACTGGAGGATTGAAATGGCCCCTTCTGGCCTCAGCATCTGGGGGTGAGATTTTCATTATCCATTTGTGCCTTTGAAACCCCATCCTCACTTTGAATCTATAGCAGCAGTTCTCAAATTTTAGCAACCCAAGCTCCCCCATTATGATTTAAATTTTTTCATGGACCCCCAAGGCCCCTGCTCAGCTCCAGGCCCCACCGCCACCCCACATCTTCCCACCCTCGCTCCACCCCTGCCCCTCCTCTTCCTTGCCTCTTTCCGTCCCCTCCCCCGAGTGAGCCGTCCCCACTCCTCCTCCCTCCCAGTGCCTCTGAAGGCACTGGGAGGAAGGGGGAGAAGTTGAGAGAATGGGGGGAGGAGTTGATCAGCAGGACCCACGAATCCCCTGGAGTACCCTCAAGAACCCCCAGGGGTCCGCGGATCCCCAATCTGAGAAACACTGAATTCTATAGGTTAGTTATAATTACTTAAACTTAGCCTAGAAAGAATTTTTAGTAAGATGAAGTAAATCACGGTACGGTCTAATATTTAAACATCTAATAATTTCAGATATTATATTTCCTTAGTAATTGAATTATTTACTTTCAACAGAAATTACTAAAGAAATCAATGACTCAATATACAACACTTGACCACTGCTGAAAATGGCTTCCGAAATAGCCACCTTCTCCTATATCACCTCCCTAATGCAACTGGCAATGTTTAGGAGTTTACTCAAGGGCTGGAATGCAGCTGTTCTTTAAAAAATGTAAAGTAAGGAGTCAAACAAACAAAAGCAGCGTTATCCCTCAGGAGCCCTCTCCCATCCCCTTAACATACAATTTCCTGTGCATGGAGACTGAGCTCTCAGTGCTCAGCTGCCTGTGATTGAAGAGATAGTAATAACCATTACCGGTTCCAGAACACTTCAGAAACTCACCTTTGTACCATCCCCATGTAACCCTTCTGCCAGGTGGAGCTGGCAGCAACAAGGGCCAGGTTCAATATCTAAAGGTTCTTTTTCAACAATACAACACAGAACCAGCTCGAGCCCCCACCCAGTAACCTGAGACAATTACACACCACCCCTGGGTGCCTCTGCATCCCCTTTCTCAGGCAGAGAGTCTGAGTGTAGAAAAGAAACTTTTAATGAAAGGAGGGAAGTCACCTGGCATTAATTTGGGAAAACTCCACAAGCAGGATTCATAAACATAAAACCATGAGCGAAACATGCACCCCAGAGTACACTAGGCAGTGCCCTTTTGCCTCAGTTTCTTAAATCCAGCAACCAAAAGTTCCTTTAATATGACCTTCCTTTCTCCCTCCACTGCACCCTTCACAGTTGTTGTCCTAGGTCAGGGAAGACCCAGAGTTCAGAGGTGCATTGGTGTGCGCTCACCTCCCACCCTGGCAAGGGGTGGGAGTGGGGAGGGCACCTTGCTCACTTCGCTGTCCAGGTACTTGCTTCACTCTGCCAGCCACTCTTCGCTCCTCCAGCTGCTCGCCGTTCCACCAGCCAGACGCTCACTGCTCTGGTCTGGGATGCCTTGAGGTCCCACTACTTAACACAGCTGTCAATGATTGCAGCTCACAGTGGGGAAGCTTCACTGCTAGTTCAGACTGGGAAGTTCAGACTTGTCTCAGAGATGCTGTCCCAAAGCAGGCCTAATGCTTAGGTCTAGTTATCAGTGATTTTAAATCTAGTGGTGTGTAGCAAGACTCTCATTTGAGTCATAATCAGTTCTGTTATTACCCACTGAAGATAGAACAGGCCAAATGCCTGCTTGCCCTCTCGCCCGCCTGCCCCCAGGAACAAATGCCTACCCCTGCCCTCTCAATTCCACTGGCCTTTAGTACCCCATCCCCTGCCGAGCGAGTGCAATTTAGTTGAGGGTGAACCCCTTCAATCAGCGCATACTAAGCTGTAGTAGGGTGGATCCCTGCTCCGGCCCTGATGGGGTTAAAAACAGCCCAGGGAAGGGGCCGGGGCTGGAGAAAGCAGCCTTTTAGGCTGGGCTGATTGGGGAAGTGGCTGGAGCTGGGGCCATGCCCCAAACTGAGCCACAAGGCCTATATAAGGCAGAGAAGCCAGGCGCAAAGAGAGTCTTCCTCTGCCTGTAGAGGGAGAAGGGCCTGGCTGCTGAAAACCAGAGCAGGTACCTAGGGTAAAGCAGGGCTGGGGAAAGGCAGAGGAGCTGGGGAGCTCCTGCCTGGAAAGCCCCAGGCTGTGGCCTAGAGTTAGGCCAGAAGGTACTGGGGTTGTAGGATGCAACCCAGGGGTAGGCCAAGGCAGCAGGTCCAAACCCCTTTGCTGATGATGAGTGGCTGATACAGTCTGCCCCAGGGAATGGGGCTAGACAATGACTGGCAGTAGCCAAGACACTGAAGCAAAGGGGGGATAGAGGGTAGGGGGTTCCCAGGGAGGGGAAACCCCTAAGAGAAAGGGGTTACTGCCAGGGGGGCAGAACCCTATGTAAAAGGGGCACCGGGGTCCAGGGAGGGAAATGGGGCCAGTAGCAGAAGCCAGAAGGCGGCTCACTGGCCTGCAGAGGGCGCTCCAGCTGTAAGTTTGAGCTAATTCTCAGGAGTGACCAGCAGGAGGCACCCTGGGGGTGAGTCACGCCCGGTTACACAAGCACAGTTCTGCTGCTCTTCATTCACAGAACAAGGATAACAACCCTTTAGTGCCCCTGCCCTCAGTAACAACATGACTTCTGATCCAACACCAGCTAAAAGTGATCATTTGGACAAAGCAGTCCCCTCATACTGAGCACCTGGGCAGGGTGGGTGTGCCCATGCAAACCAGGTGGGTGGCAACCTGGGCAGCAGTGACCATGAGATGGTATGGTTCAGGATCCTGACAAAAGGAAGAAAGGAAAGCAGCAGAATATGGATCTTGGATTTCAGAAAAACAGACTTTGACTCCATCAGGGAACTGGTGGGCAGGATCCCCTGTGAGGCTAAGCTGAAGGAGAAAGGAGTCTAGGAGAGCTAGCTATATTTTAAAGAAGCCTTATTGAGGGCGCAGGAACAAACCATCCTGATGTGCAGAAAGAAAAGCAAGTTTGGCAGGCAACCAGTTTGGCTTTACAGACAAATCTTCGGTGAGCATAATCACAAAAAGGAAGCTTACAAGAAGTGGAAACTTGGACAGATGACTAGGGAGGAGTATAAATATATTGCTTAAGCATGCAGGGGTGTAATCAGGAAGACCAAAGCACAACTGGAGTTGCAGGTAGCAAAGGATGTGAAGGGTAACAAGAAGGGTTTCTACAGGTATGTTAGCAACAAGAAGGTCAGGGAAAGTGTGGGACCCTTGCTGAATGGGGGAGGCAACCTAGTGACAGATGATGTGGAAAAGGCTGAAGTACTCAATGCTTTTTTTGCCTCGGTATTCACGGACAAGGTCAGCTCCCACACTGCTGCCCTGGGCAACACAGTATGGGGAGGAGGTGAGAAGCTCTCAGTGGTGAAAGAACAGGTTAAGGACTATTTAGAAAAGCTGGACATATACAAGTCCATGGGACAGGAAACAATGCATCCAAGGGTGCTAAGGGAGCTGGCTGATGTGACTGCAGAGCCACTGGCCATTATCTTTGAAAACTCGTGGTGATTGGGTGGAAGGGTCCCGGACGATAGAAAAAAGGCAAATATAGTGCCCATCTTTAAAAAAGGAAAGAGAATCTGGGGAACTACAGACTGGTCAGTCTCACCTCAGTCCCTGGAAAAATCATGGAGCAGGTCCTCAAGGAATCCATTTTGAAGCACTTGGAGGGGAGGAAGGTGATCAGGAACAGTCAACATGGATTCATCAAGGGCAAGTCATGCTTGACCAACCTGATTGCCTTCTATGATGACATATTGGCTCTGTGGATAGGGGGAAAGCCGTGGATGTGATATACCTTGACTTTAGCAAAGCTTTTGATACAGTCTTCCACAGTATTTTTGCCAGCAAGTTAAAGAAATATGGATTGGATGAATGGACTATAAGGTGAATAGAAAGCTGGCTAGATCATCAGGCTCAACAGGTTCAATGTCTAGTTGGCAGTCGGTATCAAGCGGAGTGCCCCAGGGGTTGGTCCTAGGGCCAATTTTATTCAACATCTTCATTAATGATCTGGAAGTTGGGATGGATTGCACCCTCTGCAAGTTCGCGGATGACACTAAGCT
Organism: Chelonoidis abingdonii; assembly: GCF_003597395.2. NCBI lineage: Eukaryota > Metazoa > Chordata > Testudines > Testudinidae > Chelonoidis > Chelonoidis abingdonii. The sequence continues at coordinate 54,573,518 of NC_133779.1, read as the reverse complement.
GTGGGAGAGGTAGATATGCTGGAGGGTAGGGACAGGGCCCAGAGTGACTTAGACAAATCGGAGGATTGGGCCAAAAGAAATCTGATGAGGTTTAACAAGGACAAATGCAGAGTCCTGCACTTAGGATGGAAGAGTCCCAGGCACCGTTAAAGGCTGGAGACTGACAGGCTAAGCGGCAGTTCCGCAGAAAAGGACCTGGGGATTACAGTGGACGAGAAGATGGATATGAGTCAATAGTGTGCCCTTGTTGCCAAGAAGGCTAATGGCATATTGGGCTGTATTAGTAGGGGCATTGCCAGCAGATCAAGGGAAGTGATTATTTGGCACTGTAGAGGCCACATCTAGAGTATTCCCTCCAGTTTTGGGGCTCCCAACTACAGAAGAGACGTGGACAAATTAGAGAGAGTCCAGCAGAGGGCAACGAAAATGATTAGGGGACTGGGGCACAAGACTTAGGAGATGCTGAGGCAACTGGGGTTATTTAGTCTGCAGAAGAGAAGAGTGAGAGGGGATTTTATAGCAGCCTTCAACTACCTGAAAAGGGGTTCCAAAGAAGATGGAGCTAGGCTGTTATCAGTGGTGGCAGATGACAGAACAAGGAGCAATGGTCTCAAGTTGCAGTGGGGGAGGTTTAGGCTGGATATTAGAAAACACTAGGAGGGTGGTGAAGCACTGGAACTGGGTTACCTAGGGAGGTGGTGGGCTCTCTATCCTTAGAGGTTTTTAAGGTCAGCCTTGACAAAGCCCTGGCCTGGATGATTTAGTTGGTGTTGGTCCTGCTTTGAGCGGGGGATTGGACTAGATGACCTCCTGAGGTCTCTTCCAACACTAATATTCTATGATTCTATGATTCTAAGGTGAGGTCCTGAAGTCCTCTTCCCCAGCCCATCACTATATGTCAGGGGAGAGCTCATTCAGAGCCTGATTACACTCACATTATTCCAAAGCAATCTGGTGTAAATCAGGAGGGGCTGCATTGGAATCAATAAGATTTATGGAGTTAGCAAAGGCCAAGCAGGGGAAATACATGACACGATGCAACATCCATGAATAGTGCTTTCTCCCACCTCCAATTGGCAAGCCCACTCCATGCCTTCCTGGAAGACAATCACCTGACCTCAGTTATTCACACCTTCATCGTCACCCATCTAGATGACAGCAGTGTGATAGACCTGGGCATGAAGCCTTCAGCCCTTAGAAAACTGCAACTAGTACAGAATGACACAGTGCATCTCCTCAAGAACACAGCTTACCATGAGCCCATCAGACCCTACACAGACTCCCCTTAGAAGTGTCACAGCTGGGGCTTGGGCAGTGGTCACAGCCAAGGGCAGGAACAGGTCAGGAAGGCAGGATCTGGGTACAAGTCAGCAGACCAGGGCTCAGTAGCCCATCAAAAAGGCAGGGTCCAACAAAGCAGCCAGCCAGGAACTAATCCATTTGCACAGACAACTTTCTGTGTCTCCTTCTGGCTTAAATAGTGCAGCTGGACCAATCGGCGTGGCCAGCTGCTCCTCCAATCAGGACTCATGTGGGTGGTGCCTCTAGTGGGCCAGGGTTCCATTAGCCTGTCAACCCGCTAGTTACTAACAAGCCACTGGATGGCAGCCAGGGGGCAAAGGTTGCTTGGGGACCTCTGCATCCCTGTTCAGGACCTGTAGTGCCTCACCAGAACAGGTGGACTGTCTCAGCCCTGTCTTTTGGGATACTCATGGCCTGGGCCCAGGCACCTAAAAAAGCTTAAAGCTCCAGCTGGGGGCTGTAGTGGACAGCTCTGCTTCTCAGGTTCATAGACCCATAGGGTTAGAAGGGACCACAAGGGTCATCTAGTCTAACCTCCTGCCAAGATGCAGGATTTGTTATGTCCAAATAATCTCAGATAGATGGCTCCAGCCTCTTTTTGAAAACCTCCAGTGGAGGAGCTTCTGCAACCTCCTGAGGCAGTCTGCGCCATTGTCCTACTGTGCTTACCATCCAGTGGGATTCTCCACTGGCAGAGAAAGCTCATCTGTGCTGGATACAGGGCTTCTCCAAAGGCCAGTCCCAGACTGTGGCGCAAATTCCCCCAGGAATTATGGACTTACCACTTCCTGCTCCTAGTGTCAGCGGTATGGCTCTGCGTGGCCTGCTCTGAAAGAAACAGGACCTTTACAAACAGCCCCTCCCCCCAAATCTCTCCCAAAGCACCCCCTCCTGGCTCAAAGAGTTCTCCCTCTAGGAAGCCAGGATCATGTTACTTAATGCCCAGCTAGAAGGCACCCAGATACTTGGCTCATGGAAGGACCATTCAATAGGACAGAGTTCACCGAGGTCCTAGCTCTGCCGTGGTGCTTTGATCTCATCACTACAGTGTGAATCGTGCACCCATAGGCCACTGGTATCTTCTCTGGAAACATTTTGGGCTGTACTGTGCTCCTCCCCAGCCAATGCAGCCTCCCTATGGACTGGTACCTGCAAGGCATAGTCTGGCCCTATCCTGTCTCCCTGAGGGGTCAGCCACTGCTCTGGTATTGTGTGAGACCACAGTCTCCAGCCTCTGTCTTGGGTCCATTAACTGCTTCTGAGAGCTACAGACCAAGCACAGCCTCTCACTTCTTCTTTGAGCTGCGGGTTTGAGTGATGACAGAGAAGAGGGGATTTCCTGTGGGAAAATCAGGCAATCCCATTGCAAACATCAACAAGAGCTTTCATTTTCTCCAAAAAGCACCCTAGCAGGCTCTGGAGTAGCGAGATGGTGGCATGGCTCGTGCTGGCTCTGCTCCTGCACAAAGGTAAGAGTTCTCACCCCTCCTCACCCTGCTGTTACTTACTGCGGTCTCTGCAGACTGACCTTTAACCAGTGAGTGGATGGAGAGCTGGCTCTCAGCCAGTCCCTAATGCCAGCTCAGCCACAGGGCTCACCACAGAAGTGAGCCTCACTGGAACACGTCAGACCTGTGTCTGTATCAGGGAGCGAGGGGAGCAGCTCCTTCCACCCATGGGAGCAGCCAGCAGTGTCACAGGACAGCTGGGTGAGCCATATGAACACGTATGTCAGTGCAGATTCATATGGCTCTCTGTGGGTCACTGCAGATTCATGGCTAATAGTAATGGTGCTTAGCAGCCCCCAGCCAGGGACCAGGACTGTGGCACTAGGCTCTGTGCATAGAACAGAAAGACAGTCCCTGCCCCAAGAAGCTGACAAAATATATTAGAGAGACAAGGGGGGTGAGGTAATCTCTTTTATGAAACCAACTTCTGTTGGTGAGAGAGAGAGACTTCCGAGCTCACACAGAGCTCTTCTTCAGGTCTAGGACATGTACTCGAAACGTCACAGCTAAACACAACCTGGAAGAGATTGTTTAGCACATTTCAAGAGACCATTCAAGGTGAACTGGCTCATTAACACCTCTCCATGGGTGGGAGAAGGAGGCTAGTGAGTTACAGCTTGTTGTAATAAGCCACAAGTCCAGTATCTCTGTTGAGTCCATGATTTTCCGTCTCTAGCAAAGTTATGAATTTAAGTTCCCAGGCTCGTGTTTTGAAGGTGCTGTGCGGGTTTCCTTTGAGGCTGAGGGCTGAGAGATCAGGTATGCAGTGGTCACTTTGTGAAGTATTTTTACCTTCTATCATTTTTCTGTGTGAGTTCATTGGAGAGTGTAGTGATTGTCTAGTTTCACCCACATAGTGGTAACTGAGGCATTTAGTGCACTGGATGAGGTACATCACTTGTCTGAAGTATCAGAGGGGTAGCCGTGCTAGTCTGTATCCACAAAAACAATGAGGAGTCCAGTGGCCCTTTAAAGATTAACAGATTTATTTGGGTATAAACTTTCATGAGTAAAAACTCTACTTCTTCAGATGCATGGAGTGAAAATTACAGATAGAGGCATAAATATATATTGGCACATGAAGAGAAGAGAGTTACCTTATAAGTGGAGAACCAGTGTTGAAGGCTAATTCAGTCAGGGTGGATGTGGTCCACTCTCAATAATTGATGAGGAGGTGTCAATACCAAGAGAGGGAAAATTGCTTTTGTAGTGAGCCAGCTACTCCCATTCCCTATTCAAGCCCAAATTGATGGTATTAAGTTTGCAAATGAATTGTAGCTCAGCAGTTTCTCTTCAAAGTCTGTTTTTGATTTTTTTTTTTTGAAGTATGGCTACTTTTAAATCTGTTATTGAGTGTCCATGGAGACTGAAGTGTTCTCCTACTATCATTTGTTTTGATAGTCATGTGTAGGACCCCTGGAAGGGGTCTTTAAAGGTATGTTTTGGGGGATGTTGATCATTGTAGCAGTGGAACTGTGTCTGCAGGTTTTGCATCTGTTGTTCTGGAAGAGTCTGGTGCCGCTTTGAATTGGTGGGTCCTGGTCTGTGGGGAGCTTGCTTCTGATGATGATCTTGGTAAGGTTTGGGGGCAGGGAGCATGCTTCAAGGCCCAAAGAGGGGGCTCAGAAAAAAATATTTCAGGATGTGATACTCATTGAGTATGGATTGTAATTGTTTGATGATCGTAGAATCATAGACTATCAGGGTTGGAAGGGACCTAAGGAGATCATCTAGTCCAACCCCCTGCTCAAAGCAGGACCAGGATACCCCATATGAGTTCCAGCGTGGTGTGATAGGTGACAATTACAGGTGTGTGGTTGGAGGAGATTTATTTCTGTACTGAAGCAGGTTCTCTTGGGGTATTTGGGTGGCCCATTCCATAATAAGACCTACTTCTCTGGTGAAGTGTCCGTGTTTGGTGAAGGAAGTTTTAAGCGTGTTAAGGGGTGTATCTTGGACTTTCTCCTTGGAGCATATTCTGTGGTATCTGAGGGCTTGGCTGTAGAAAACAGATTTCTTGGTATGTTTGGGGTGGTTACTGGATCTGTAAAGGTAGGTGCAGTCATCCGTGGGTGTCTTGCATACAGTTGTCTGTAGGTTTCCATTGTTGAAGCTGATTGTGGTGGCCAGGGATGCTGGCGTGGGAGTGTTCTGGAGAGAGTTTGTCCGTGTGAAATGTCAAATTCTGTTTGTGTGGGGGCCTGGACTTTTTTTTTATTGGGATTCTCAATTTGCAGCATTTAACTTTAAAAGGATACGTCAGTTAAATATCTGACTTCAGCAAATTCCCTTGTTGCAACATCTCAGGCTGTATCTGTAGCAAGCTGGGGGCTGCTCTGTTGGTTCCTGTCTCACCATAGCAGCAGCCACGCTGCTTCCAACTGCTGGAACATTCACTCCTAACGGGCATCCTGCACAGAGTTTTTTAAATGGGGCTTGTGTTCTTTTTAGATTCTTTGTGATGGAGAAAGAGCAGAGAGGTGTGGGACGGGTGCAGTTTGGAGGTGGGGAATGGGGAGGGTGATTCAAAGTTTGTTGTTTGATGGTTCCTTTTTGCCTTAGAAAAGTCTGGTCTTGTTTTTGTCTGGAAGGCCCCTGGGCATCTGTGAGCTTCCCAGTGGGTGTCTGCTGGGGGAAAGGCCCTGGCACTCCTCTGACATGGATACCTTTGGTTCTGGCAGCCTCACCTTCCCAGGGCACTGCAGATGGGCAGCCTGTAGGTAGGGGAAGAGAGAGTTTGGGAAGGTGACATGAGAAGTAGGGATGGGAGGGGCTGTGGGGACTTTGCACTGGCCACCACAGCCAAGCCAGGCTCAGTCAGGGAGATGCCAAAGATGCCAAGGGAAGCAAGGAGAAGGCTGCTTTGGGTGTAGGGAAAGGAGAGCCATTGGGGCCTCAGACATGCTGCTTCTATCCCAGCTCCTCCCACAACCCTAACATGAAGGCGTCTGCCTGTTGCCTCATTCCAGCCCCACAAACCAGAGCCCGTGCCACTGTGAAGGTGACAGGAGTGGTGGGGAGAGCCGTGTCTCTGGGAGTCGACGTCCCCCCAGGGTTCCAAGTCAGGGATGCCATCTGGAGGTACCTGGCACCAACAGAAGAGCTAGTGGCCACCTACTTCAGGGGCTCAGCGGAAACCCTGTACCAATCCCGTTTCTATGGGCGGAGCCGGCTCCACAGTAACCTCACCCTGGAGATCGGTCCGGTGGAACTGGGAGATAGCGGCACCTTCTCAGCCCTGCTGGTGAACACACGAGGACAGACAGAGACACGCGTGCTGCACCTGGCAGTCTATGGTACGCTGGGTTGGGCTCCTGTTTCCTTGCCACTTAAGGGCAGGAGGGTGATGTGCTTGCAGCAAGGACAATCCTGGATCGACAAACACTCTGTGCAGTCTCACCCAAACCAGCAGGCAACAACCTGCTGCCCGGAACCATCCCTGTCCCCTCAGGCTGCCAGGCCCAGCAGCTGACTCTGACAGAAGCCCCTTGAGGGAGCTGGGGCTGCTGAGCTGAGCCAGGGCCGCCCAGAGGAGCGGGGCAAGTGGGGCCCCCACGAGAATATAGTATTCTCTAGTATTGCAACTTTTTTTTATGGAAGGAGCCCCTGAAATTTCTTTGCCCCAGGCCCCCTGAATCCTCTGGGCAGCTCTGAGCTGAGCTCCCAGGCAGGCAGGGCCTGGGACAGGGCACCCACCTTACCCAGACTCCTTGGGTATTTTATGTTCTAATACAAAACTCTGGGGGCAAATGTCCTGCTGGCCTGGAAAAGGGGCATTAGCTTGCGGTGCGTTGCCTGGCCCAGCCTCTGCTGCAGAGCGTATAACTCAGAGATCCACAGGTTACAAGGCCAGAAGGGATCGTTTAGTCCGCCCTCCACTCCCTGCGTAGCTATGGAAGGCGAGAGCCATTCCCATCATGAGGCACACCAACTGGGGAGCCAGAGCCAACCTGCCCTGGGAGTGACTGTGTGTCCCATCACCCTCATTCTGGGCACCCACTGGGCATGTCCCAGAGGGCAGGGACGGGGGAGCACTGCCCTTCTGCTAACCAGGAAATGCTGTCACAGTCGCAAGGCAGCACGTAGGGAACTTGGGGTTGTGACTTCCTTCTTGCCTTTATTTCTGCTCTTACAAAGCACTTGCAGGCTGGCACCACAGCCCTTTGGCTCTGGATGATGGGGGACCCTGTGAGATGGGCAGTGGATGAAGCTGCCCCCACAGCCTGTCACAGCCTCATATCCCCGTGCCTCTCCCCACACATACACATGGGACTATTAGGGCTGAAGTTTGAAAGCCCTGCCCAATAGTAGAGGAGCACCAAACCCCTAGACAGAGCCTGGTATTTCTAGGGGTAGATCTGGTGAGTGAGTGCAAATGGGTATATTCATACACGAATATCAGAGGTGCTTGGGCGGCGGGTGGTCCCCCGAGAAGGTAGAGGTTGAGTATCCCGTGAAGGAGAGATTACTGGCTTTGACCCCTCTGCTGTCCTGTCTTCTCTGTGTCCAGAAGTGGTTTCCCGGCTGACACTGCAGGTGTTCACATCGGAGAGCAGTCGCAGCGGCTCTGCAAGGGTCTGCGAGGTGTTCTTGACCTGTGTGGCGGCCGGTGGCACCAACGTATCCTACAGCTGGGGCAGAACAGATGGCGAGATGCTGAGCATGGACAAGCACTCTCTCTTTGAGGCTGGCCTGGTCCTATGGGCTAAGCTGGACCCCTTGGATAGGCAGGTGTCCTACACCTGTACTGCAGCTAACGCTGTCAGTCGGGAATCAGCTACCATCGCACCCTGGGAACACTGCCAGAGGGAAGCAGGTATGTCTTGTTTCACCCATCTCCCATGCCCAGCCCAGTGCCCAGCCACTTGGCTTGAGCCAAAGGCCCAGCTGTCTGCAGCCAGAAGACAGTGCCCAGAAGATGGATTTTGTGGGCGGCCATTTACTTTTGATAGCAGATTTGCCACCATGTGAAGATGGATGAGGTGGAGAGGGAGTCATGCTCCCTGGCTGGTGAATTCTCACTGAAGATTATCAACCAGAGAGTCTAAAACTCCAGGCATATCTAGGGTATTCTGAGTGATCAAGCCCTGGTCAGCCCCCCACCTGCAGCACCAGAGGAGGGCTCTTGTTTACCTGCTCAGTTTCAAGGTTGGGACTTGGCAGCCCATGTCACTCAGTCCCTCGTTGCCACAGCTGATACTACAACCAAAGGGAGTGCACGAGTAAGGGCCACAGTCTGCTCTTGTTTACATGATTGTCAAGCCAGAGTCACTCCAATGCAGTTACTGGCCTCACTCTGTGTTTTCACCAGTGTAGCTTTGGCCTGGACTGTTGCAAACACAGGGCAAGATTACACAGGAAAAGCCCATGGAAGGGCCAGGAAATTCCACAAATCTTAAATTGCAAGAAATCCTCCCCCGCTCTGGATTGCAGAGGAACTTCAGCTTCCCCTGCGTTTCCTGCTGTATCAGCTCACACTTGGCACGGACAGGAGGTGGGGTAGGGGTGGGGGGTGTTTGGACAATGCTTCTCCTCTGACTTTTCCTGCTGATGCTGCATTTGCTGGGTTCAGTGGCTGTCCTGGCAGAGCAGCAGGAGGCTGTGGATCAGCACCAGGGGTGGTCGGGAATGCAGGCTAAAATGCAGACAGGCTGAAGTGCTGGGCAGTCTGAATTTCCCACTCGGTCATGCTCATGGAGCATGAGAGGTTTTTATGGGGCAGCAGGTGGCTGAGATTCCTGTTCCCAATGCCTGGTGCAAACACAGCCACAGAGCAGGTGGTTACTTGGCCGGAGCTCCCTGCTCAGCAGAGTCCATGACACTCGTGACATCTTCCTCTTTCCTGCTTAGGTTCGGAAGATGCTGTGTACGACTATAGGAACATCCTGCTCATTGCTGTGCCCCTCTCTGTCCTGGTTCTGGCAGTGGCTGTCTTCGGGCTCCTTCTCTCTTGGAAGTGCTCAGGTAGGAGTCGTCTCTCATAAGAATCACTGTTCACTGATCTTGCTCTGCCAAGCAGTGAAGAACCCCTGTGTGAGCTGAACACACCTGCAGGAGGGACATGAACTGCCAGGAGAATGCAGGGGGATGGGCAGTCTGATACCACGGGGATGGGCAGGGTGCAAATCCCCAGGCAGACAGATAAGAAGGGAGGGAGGTACAGGGTGTCACAGAGCTGCTCTGTCTTTGTCTCCCACATAGAAACCAGCTGCTGCCAGTGGGGGCAGGTTTCCAGAGACAACACAAGAGCTTGATGCTCAGTCTGCATTAGTCTATGGTGCCTTTGGAAATCTCCCCCTTAGGAAATGAAAGTGGGAACTTCCCAACCCCACCCCACCCCTCCAGCAGCTCAGGGGCTGTGACACAAACAGGGTATCTGATTTTCATAGCTGTACGCCCAGGGCTCCCTTCCCCTCTTCGCTCAGGTGGAATCTGATGCCACAAGGCCAGGATGAGGGGCCTTCTACCACCAGGCTGGATTGCGGCCTCCACAGCCTTGCCAGCCTGGCTGGCCAGGTGACCAAGTCATATCCCCAAACCTCCTCCCTATAAGGCACTAGCATTAGACTGCCAGGCCAGCCCCACCCAGTGGCTCCACTGGAAGACAGGGACTGGCTGCACTGTAGTCCCTGTGAGAGAGTTGCAGGGGGTGGCTTCCAGCTGCTTTCAGACAACAATCTGTGGCTGTCATGTAATGGCCATTTGGAAACATTCCTGCTGGTTCCCCACTCAACTCACATTTGGAATGAAGCTACAAGGGCTCTTTGTCTGCTGGGGCTGCTGGCTCCCTTGCTGAAGCTGACGGGGAGCAGAGAGAGAATGCCACTGCTGTCTGATTGAATCTCTTAGAGAGACTCCGTAGGGGCAGTATGAGCCCCGCAAGGGCAACTCAGCCAGCTGGGTAGATGAGCTGAGTCCCGTGGCGGTTGGGTCTTTTGGCTGAGACTTTAACACCTGTCCTACTTGCGTAGACATTGTGCGTCCTATGACTCTGTTAGTGTTGGCGTTTCCCCCGCCATCTTGGCCAAAATTCCCCTTGCCGCTCTGCTGCGCTGGGAGTCTGCTGTCTCCCCAGACATTGCCGCATTTCACCTGCAGTGCACCGTCTTTAGCCTGTGAGGCCTGGCAAGGTGCTACAGAAATGCAAAGGTGTCCTCACCCTTCGGGGTGTGTGTGTGTGTGTGTGTGTGTGTGAATGGTCACTGGGCAAAGAACAAATATATTTAACACACACCCCTCCCCAAAAGTTCTGCTACTTTTGGGAATGACATTTGTTTTCCCCTTCCTTAGGGAAGCAAAGAACAAAACCGCTGTTCGATGCCTCAGAGCCTGACGCAGCCTCTATCTAGGAATTGACGCTGTGTGCAGAGCAGAGGAGACTCTTTCTGCAAGAGCAGCCCTCCTTTCTCTTTGTTGCTGGCGAGGCAGAAAACTCATAAGGTTTGCTTGACCCACATTCTCTTTTCTTCTGGAGAACGTCTGAGGGGGCTGGCAGCTTCCATTGCCCCGGTGACAGCTGGGTGACTGTGAGAGTCACTGTGGGTCAGGATCCCAGCACAGACTTGCTTTCGGCCACAGAAGCATTAACCAGCTCTCAGAGCACTCGCTCACCCTTTGAACTGTTTCTCTTCCAGACCCCCACCTTCAAAAACATGCAGACATTTTTACTGAATTTGCTTGTTTCTGTCTACAATTTTCATCAGCATTACTGAATAGACCTGAATAGTTCTCAGCTCAACAGCATCCTCCGGGGAACTCAGACCTCACCAGGAAACCCATTCGAAGGCCTGATCTTCACTGCAAAAAAAGGAAAAAGGGATGTCCTTACCTGGAGTTTGCTGACTCGAGGTGACTGGCTCAAGGTGTAACTGTAGAGAAGGCAAGGCAATTTGTCATTTCACACACGGTGGCCAGTTGAGCTAACCCTTGGCCCTCCCATAGTCTTTAACTAACCAGCTAACTTGGGTGAAGATGCCAAACTGCCGTGACTTGATGAGGGTTTTACCTCTAGTTCCTACATTCATAGATTCTAAGGTCAAAAGGGACCACGGAGAACATGTCACCTGTCCTCCAGGATAACACAGGCCAAAGAACTGCCCCCAAAATGATTCCGGCTTGAACTAGAAAATATCTATCAAGTTAAGAGCACTTTTTTCCCAGTGAAAACAAGCTCAGCTGAGTGCATGTTGGGTGCTGAGCATTCTTGAGTATCTGGCCCTTATTTAGGTGTCTAACTGGGAATGCTTTTATGAAAATGTGGGTCCAGCTGTAGCTGCAGAGTCCATGGCAATCTGGCCCTCACTCCACCTATACAGGTACCTGTTACCATTCTCAAGACTTTCAAAAGAGAGGTTTATCTGAGTATAAAGTACAAATTATCTTCAGCATGTTCAGAAACTGCTTGGAAGTTCAGGGGCCTGGAATCCACTGTTAGAAGGTTTGTGGTAGACCTGGAAAAGGATTGCAACATTCCATGCGTATATGTATATTCACACACACGAGCATGCATGCACACACACTCACGCAACGCGCACTCTTTCATAGCGTTCATTGAATATGAGTGTATCTTCAGTAACTGTAACTGAATGTGACCAGAAAGTATCTGTTTATTATGTTCATTGCATGATCTTTTAAACTATATGAACACATGTAAGATTTATGGAAAAGAATTAGAACTACTTATAAAAGTCAAATTACAAAAATGTCTACCCAGATTTGTAGCTGCATGTTTGAAAGTGTGACCCAAGGTTTGCAATTCTCCCAGTAATGAGCTGACAGTAAAATGCTGACGATAGTTCAGTATTACATGTATTGTAAAACGGTATATGATGTGTTTATTTTACATAGCTCAGTTAGTAGCATATGAGAATCTTAATCTCAGGGTTGCAAGTTCAAGCCTCAAAGTGGACCCTTGATTCTACTGCCTTAAGCATGCTTTTGGGAGATTGGACTAGATGACCCCTTGAGGTCTCTTCCAACCCTAATATTCTATGATTCAATGATTTGGGCAGTTATATGTGATATATTCAAAAACACTTGACAAAACACCTGGCTGAGGAACTTTCTAGACAGTTAATGCTGCTTTTCAGTAGCTTTTGGAACACTAGGTACATTCCAGAGGACTGGAAGAAAGCAAATGTGCCAATATTTGAAAAGGCTATGCAGGACAATCTTTGTAATTATAGACCAATCAGCCTGACATCAGCTACAGGCAAAATAATGGAATGTCTGATACAGGACTTGATTGAGAAAGAATGAAAGAAGGATAATATAGTTAATGCCAATCAACATAGATTTGTGGGAAATAGATCCTGTCAAACTAACCTGATATCATTTTTGGATGAGATTACAAGCTGGTGGATAAAGGTAACAGTGTTGACTTTAGATACTTAGAGTTCTGTAGGGCATTTGGTACTGCATGACATTTTGATAAAAAAAACTAGCCTGATATAAAATTACCATGGCACACATTAGATGGATTAAAAATTGTCTAAGAATGTGATTATAAACTGGGATCATCATGGAGCAGGTGTGTTTCTAGTGGGGTCTTGCAGGGATCAGTTCTTGGCCCTTTGCTATTTAACATTTTTATCAGTGACCCCACAGAAAACGGAAAATCATCACTGATGAAGTTTGCAGATAACGCAAAGATTGGTGGCAGGGTAAATAATGAAGGGGACTGGTCACTGGAGGGTAATATCATAAATGCCAGTCAATATGGTTTATGAAAAATAAATCCTGATAGCAAAAGGAAAGGCATTAAACCAAAAAGGTTTTGATGTGCAGCCCCTAAACGATTGGCTAAGACAGTAGTGCATGACCAGGGTATGAGTGAGGATGCGCCATTTGAAAACGTTTGCTGAGTAAAGATGGAGCTGCTGAAAAGACCCTTCAATCTTTCCTTGCCACCACCTGTAATCAAGTGGCTCATAAAGAGATGTTATGTGGGCAAGGTTGTAAAAACACAATACACAACTTATATGGTTGGTGCAACCAATGTCTGAGACCCCAGAACCATGCAATGAGAGCCACACAACCATGGTAATGGATGATGAATGCGACCATGAGGACAGCTCTTGGACTCAACCATTGTTTGAGATGCCAAAACCTAATCAGGAGACCCCGAATAATTCCAATGGCAGGGTGCATAGGGCCAAATCACAGCTAAGTTGCAAGTAGAAATATTTAAGGATAAACAAAAGGTGCCGATGATAGAAACTGGTCACAGTCATGCAAATGGCTACAGAAGTAGCACCCAGTCAAAAAGTTGGTGGCTCAAGAGCATCAGCTAAGGAGGCTTCTTGACACACAACACAAGGCAAAGGTTTTAGGCACATTATAAAAGCAAAAATGGTGCCTTATCTGTGTTTCTTCATTAAATCTGTCAGCAGTTGAGCGATGACTCTTCAGAGGCCTTGGAGACTTTGCTTACCATCCCAATGAGTACGCCCCTTTAACAAGCACTGTGCATTTGTTTGTGTTTGTGTAAGGGGTGTGCTGATAGGGACCCACAATGCCCTCAGTGCTGTAGGTGTAGGACTGTGCCTTGATATGATTTGCAAGAGGTGGAGTCAAGTAGATCTGCGTTGGCCTGGTCATATGACACCATACCCCATAATGGAGCGTTCCATAAAAACACACTTTCCACAATCATTTCCAATTGACATTTTATTTGCAGTCTCTCAGCTACTCAGAGATTTATAATAAGAAATACAGGTAAGGCACCATTTTAGTTTTTGTAACATGATTTAAACCTTTACTTTTTGTGCCAAAAGGCCACATTAGCTCATTTAGGCCCATTGAAATCAGTGGAAGTTAGGAGCCTAAATACTTTTCATAAGGTTGCCAACCCTCCCAGTTTCACCAGAAATGTTCCAAAATTTTAGGCTGCTAGAAATCTGGCGGTACAGTAGGGCTAAGGCAGCCTCCCTACCTGCCCTGGCCTCATGCTGGGAACCTTAGGGGTCCACCAGTATAATCAAGAGAGTCCACAAACATGCCTGCAACCAGATTGGGGGGGGGGGGGGAGAGGACACAAGATTACATGCCTTCCCTAGATTTCTGCCTTCTATTTAGCACTAGCCCCCCTAGTATCTAATAAGTACCCTAAAATAGTTGCAAACTGGACTTGATTGTCAAACTTAACAGCTGTAATGAAGAAAGAACATCTGGTGTGAAATGCATCACCTTGGAGCCAGTGATTCATTGTAGACCTTCTTGAAACCTTGGAAATATATCCTCTCTACTGTACTTTGCATTCTTTCTGTATTTCTTCCTGTGTACTTCTCTTCTTTTTACTTTAAAGTTATTCTGGATAGCTCAGGGGTTTGAGCATTAGCCTGCTGAGCTCAGGCTTGTGAGTTCAATCCTTACAGGAGCCACTAAGAGGTGCAGGGACTGGTCCTGCTTTGAGCAGGGGTTGGACTAGATGACCTCCTGAGGTCCCTTCCACTCCTGATATTCTATATGGCTAATACACATACCAATCAAGTTACAGAGCTCATTCTATATGGCTAATAATACCAGCCTCCCAGTTTTCCTTTCTGCTCCATTTCTTATTTACAAACTGTGGTCCAGATTCTCAGAATTCTTTAGGCAGCTAACTCCTATTGCAATCACTGTGAGTAAGGCACCTCTGGCTATGTCTATGCTACAAAGCTACGTTAATTTAAGTTACATCAACGTACAATCACTGCTGTAATTATATCACTGTTGCATTTCCACATTCTGCTCCTTGTGTCGGCAGAGCACATCCACAGTAGCAGCTCTTGCATTGGCACAGAGAACAGCGCACAGTGGGTAGGTATCCCACTGTGCAACTGGTGGCAGGGTGTTTGGGGAGGGCTTTGCAATGCCTCATCAGGGCAGGTTCAGTGTCACATGATGCAAGTTTCTTAATCCCATCATTCAATTGCAAAATGATTCTGTTACTGTAAAGCTAAATCTTAATTCCAGCCTCGTTTCACTCCAAACATTTTCCACCTCCTCCAGTAACGTGGACCCTTCACCTGTTAAGCACATGTTTGCTGAGTGTGTGGTGAAGGTTTCTCATATGGCACACGTTATGATGAATTTTGCCAGTGCAGCATCATAGCATACATGCAGGCAGCTGGAGCAGCCTCACCTGCCCCAGAGGTCTCAGCCAAAGTCACACACGTCTATTCCCACCATCAAGGTACTGGTGCAGCACACAGGGAAACTGAGGCACACACAGCATTCATGCAAAGCAGTAAAACTCACATAGGTTGAAGAGTTAGACTGACATACAACATAACAAGGAAAAATCCCCACTTTGTCACACCCTGTCATCCCAGGGCTGAAGCCCAACTCCGCTGTCCTCTGGCTGGGGTGATGGCTCTAGGGTAGAGCTCCGGCTGTGGGGTTTAGGGTGTGGGAGGGGGCTCAGGGCTGGGGCAAAGGGTTAGGGTGCAGGGGTGATGGCTGCAGTGTATGCTACATATACCCTTTTAGTAAAATAATTTTATTACATAGTTTTGGAGCAACAAGTCAGGACTAGCACACTTATTTTAAGGA
Source organism: Chelonoidis abingdonii (assembly GCF_003597395.2). Classification (NCBI taxonomy): domain Eukaryota; kingdom Metazoa; phylum Chordata; order Testudines; family Testudinidae; genus Chelonoidis; species Chelonoidis abingdonii. Next base: position 54,558,174 of record NC_133779.1, on the reverse strand, counting down.
GTTTACTTAATACAACCTTTGGTGTTTTATAGCTTTTTACCATTTTTAGCCCTTTGACTAGAAATTTAAGGTAAACAGAATAATTTTATGTACAATATGGGGAGTGGGTTAACTTTTTATGTTTTTGCTTTTAAAGACTGTTCGTATGCAAATTTTAATAACAATTTTTAATTAAAAGATTTGGCTAATGAAGGTTTTTTTTTTACTTAAGGTAATGTATTAGACTTTAGTATATTACATTTTTTTTGCTTTATTTAAACACTTTGTTTTTTAAGTTGAATAAAACAAGTATTTGCATTTTAATGTAACCCTTTTATTTGATTTTAAACTGGATTATTTTATAAAAATTTTAAACACAATAATTCTGGCCATGAGACAAACACCGTAAGACAGAACATAGAACACAAAACATAATTTTTATTGTGCCAGTAAATGCATGGTACGTTGAATGCTGTTTAGCTGGCATTAGGTTTTTTTGATTATTTGAAAGACAAAAAACAGAGGTCTACTCTTCTTCTGCTTGACAGTAACAGTGGAGAGGGCAGCTCCAGAGTCCAGAAGACAAGAATAGATGGTTCCTCTTTGACATTTTATCTTGAACACTGGGTAAAGGCTATTTATTTAGCATATAATTTAAAGGGCTATCCTTAGAGGGGGTTTTTTGAGACCCACTCATTTGTTTTTTGACACTTAAGCAGAGAATTACACAGAGAGCAGAGGGAATTATGGTCTAAACTAGGATTTTTTACTTTTATTACACTGATTGTTACAGGAGACGGGACAGAAAGATCCCAATTCAACCTCAGAGCTTCATTGCACGCTATGGCTTCCACACTGAGGAATTACGAACAAGAGGTTCAGTTTCGCCCACACACCTAACACCCAAATGTATACAGCAGAAAAATATTAACCGGTTAACCAAAACAGAACAGAACCAGAACCAGAACCAGATAGTGTTTCCTTATTTTATTAGGGCTCACCTTATCGGAACACGAACCCCAGGGGCCGTGGTGAAGTGAGGAAGAGGGGCTAAACACCTCAGTGGCGCCGCTCCTAGTTCTCTGCAGCCGTCAGGAGTCCAATGTCCGAGCTAGGAAGGTCCCGTCTAGGGTCGCCAGAAACTGTTATCGGAATGTCGGGTCTGCCTAGCTGAGAGCCAATAAGACCCTGACAGGGATAAGGAAGAGATGCTTTATTCTGCAGAAAAAAAGGAGAGCCCTGTACCTGGGTACAAAAGACTTTGTCTGATACAAATTTTACAAATTTTTTTATACACTTTTAAACAAAAACCCTTGCCGTGTTAACACTTAATTGGTAGTTGTTAAACCCTGCACTCTGTTATTTAGTTAGTAAAAACCAGTTTAAAGCAAGTTTCTTCTGCTTTAAGGCAGAAGATAAAAAACAGTTCAAAAATTCAAGGTACTGTATACGTAAGGCTTCTGCTTCCCCCTAATGGCCAAACTGTTAGTTGTTAAAAAAATTACCAGTAACTTTCACACCTGTAAAGAGTTAAGCTCAGGTAACCTGGCTGACACCTGACCCAAAGGACCAATAAGGGGACCAGATACTTTCAAATCTTGGGCAGGGCAGGCTTTTGTTTGTGCTCTTTGTTTTGGTGGTCGCTCTTGGGACTAAGAGGGACCGGACACCAATCCATATTCTCCAAATCTTTCTGCACAAGTCTCTCATACTTCAAACTTGTAAGTAAAATCCAGGCAAGACGTATTAATTTATCTTTGTTTTCTCAACTTGTGAATTTTACCCTTGCTAGAGGGAGGTTTATCCCTGTTTTATTGTAAACTTTGAACTAAGGCTAGAGGGCATTCCTCTGGGCACTTTGAATCTGACTACCCTGTAAAGTTATTTTCCATTCTGATTTTACAGAGATGATTTTTACATTTTTCTTTTAAATAAAATCCTTCTTTTAAGAACCTGACTGATGTTTCCATTGTCCAAAGACCCAGGGGTTAGGGTCTTTGATCACTTTGTACCAATTGGTTAGGATATTATTCTCAAGCCTCCCCAGGAAAGGGGGTGTAAGGGCTTGGGGGGGATATTTTGGGGGAAGAGGAACTCCAAAGTGGTCCTTTCCCTGTTTCTTGTAAATCACTTGGTGGTGGCAGTGTACCAGGTTCTACTAAGCTGGTAGAAATAAGCTTAGGGGGCTTTCATGCAGGTCCCCACATCTGTACCCTAGAGTTCAGAGTGGGGAAGGAACCTTGACAGCTGCACAAGCCTTGGTAGCTCTTCTTAGAGCAACATTAACTCCCACAGGGATTTCTGCTCTAAATGCTCCAGGCCTGAGGGAAGGATTCTGTGGAAAACAGGCCTTTCCCTTGTTCCAATCCAGACTTTGCTGTTCTGATGCTGCAGAGGCTTGAGGGTTCCTGGAGAGCGTGCTGCAACGCCAGCAATCCCATGCTGCCTTAGCCCTGGGGACACGTTCTTTCTCCCCCAGCACCTTGCAATGGAGGGAAGAGAGGGACACATGAGATGGAGTCTCTCCCTGGCTTACATATAACCCATCCTGCAGTAAGACCAGTGTGGACTCAGGGGAATGCTGGGCTGCAGTGTGTGTGCCCTGCAAGAGATCACTCTTGAAGAAAAGCAACACTGCTCCTGGCAGTGGAATCTGGGCAATAAGGAAGAGGAGTTGGAAATTCTCCATGGGGAGGGGAAATGGGGAAACCCGGTGGGATGATGCGTATGACTGAAATATTAGTGTTACTGGTTACAACCCATTGAGGTAGGGGAGAGAGGGTAAAAAAAGCGGTGGGCAGCGGGGCATTTCACATTAGATCAGCAGTTCTCAAACTGTGGGTGAGAACCCCAAAGTGGGTTGCAACTCCATTTTAATGGAGTCACCAGGGCTGGCTTAGATTTGCTGGGGCCTGGGGCCAAAGCTGAAGCCCGAGCCACACTGCCTGAGGCCGAAGCCACACCCTGAGGGCCTCAGCCCTGGGCAGTCAGGCTCAGGTTGCAGGCCCCTTGTCTGGGGCTGAAGCCCTTGGGCTTTGATTTTGGCCTGCCCACACAGAGTGGGGGAACTCGGGCTTTGGCTCCCCCCCACACACCCAGAGTAGTGGGGCTCTGGAGGGCTCAGACTTCGGGCCCCTCTCCTGGGTTCGTGTAGTAATTTTTGTTGTCAGAAGGGGGTCAGAGTGCAATGAAGTTTGAGAACCTCTGCATTAGGCACATCATTACCTGTTTTACGTTCTTGCTTGTTGAGGACCCCAGAACCGCGAATAGATAGGGATCAATCTGCTAACTAACACAGCCCAGCAGAAGAACGGGTGGGGGGCTGGCAGAGTTCACTGAATCCAAACCAGAGATCAGGAAATGTTTCTCCTTTTGTACCTGTCTGTGACTTGTGGGAAGAAATTAGGTTATCACAGGGGACTTCTTATTGGGAGACAGACGAGGGTGGTCTCATGTAGTCAGGAGTAAATCATCCTTGGAGATTTTGAAAAATTCTAGATGCTTTTCTAATACAAAGTTGTGTACCCAACTAGGGGTGACCCTATTGTGGGCCTTCTTGTGGTGGATAAAGATGAACTGATCACTGGACTGGATGTCCATGATTGCTCTGGGGCCAGTGATCATGACTTCACTATTCAGTAAGGACCAGTAAGGAGGTTTTGGAACAAATTGATAAATTAAACATCAATAAGTCACCAGAACCAGATGATATTCACTCAAGAGTTCTGAAGAAACTCAAATGTGAAATTGCAGGACTACTAACTAAGTGCGGCATGTAACCTGTCCTTTAAATCAGCTTCCGTACCAGATGCCTGGAGGAGAGCTAGTATGACACCAATGTATAAAAAAGGCTCCAGAGACGCTCCTGGCAATTACAGGCCACCAAGGCTAACTTCAGTACCAGGCAAATTAGGTGAAATTATAGTAAAGAGCACAATTATTAGACTCACAGATAAAACACATGTTGTTGGGGAAGAATGAAGATGGTTTTTGTAAAGGGAAATCATGCCTCACGAATCTACTAGAATTCTTTGAGGGAGTCAACAAGCATGTGGATAAAGGTGATTCCATGGATATAGTGTACTTAGATTTTCAGAGAACCTTTCACAAGGTCCCTCCTCAAAGGCTCTGAAGCAAAATGGGATAAGATGGAAGGTCCTCTCTGGGATAGGTAATTGGTTCAAAGGCGAGAAAGAAAGGGTCTGACTAAGTGGTCAGTTTTCAGAATGGAGAGAGGTAAATAGTGGTGTCCCCCTGGGGTCGGTACTGGGACCAGCACTGTTCGACATACTCCTAAGTGATCTGGGAAAAGGGGTAAACAGTGAGGTGGCAACATCTGCAGATGTTACAAACCAACTCATGTTAGTTAAGTCCAAAAGGGAGTGCAAAATGTGACACAGGGATCTCACCAAACTGAGTGACTTGGCAACAAAAAGGCAGATGAAGTTCAATGTCGATAAATGCAAAGTAATGCACATTGAAAAACATAATCCCAACTCTACATCTAAAATGATGGGGTCCAAATTAGCTCTTACAACTTAAGAAATAGATCTTGGAGTCATTGTGGATAGTTCTCTGAAAACGTCCACTCAATGTGCATCGGCAGTCAAAAAAGCGAACAAAATGTTGGGAAGTCATTAGGAAAGGGATAGATAGCAAGACAGAAATGTAATATTGCCTCTCTATAAACCCATGGTATGTCCACATCTTGAATACTGGAGCTGGTTCCCCACCCCCCCATCTCAAAAAGATATATTGGAATTGGAAAAGGTAGAGAAAAGGGCAACCAAAATGATTAGGGGTACAGAACAGCTTTTGTATGAGGTGAGATTAATAAGACTGAGGGGAGTTTTCAGCTTGGACAAGAGATGACCAAAGGGGGATAGGATAAAGATCTATAAAATGATGACGGGTATGGAGAAAGTAAATACAGAAGTGTTATTTACTCTTTCTCATAACACAAAAACTAGGGGTCACCAAATGAAATGAATGGGCAGCAGTTTTAAAACAAATAAAAGAAAGTACTTCGTCACACAACACACAGTCAACCTGGGGAACTCTTTGCCAGAGGATGTTGTGAGGGCTAAGACTGTAACAGGGTCCAGCAAAGAACTAGATAAGGTCATGGAAGACAGGTCCATCATTGGCTATTAGCCAGTATGGGTAGGGATACAAAACCATGCTCTTGAAGCGTCCCCAGCCTCTGTTTGCCAGAAGCTGGGAATGAGCGACAGGGGATGGATCACTTGATGATTCCCTGTTCTGTTCATTCCCTCTGGGGCACCTGGCACTGGCCACTGTTGGGAGAATAGGATTCTGGGCTGGCTGGGCCATTGGCTGTTCTTATGACCAGTAGATGGCAGTCTCCACCAGCAATATTTATATCTGGTGCACTGAAAGGGCTCACTTTCCAGAGCTGACCAAAATGATTAGTGAAAGTGTTCTGGAAAAAAACACTAAACAGAACAATGTGAATGAAAATTGGGAGCTATTGTTTAAGGAGCTTGCTAGATGGGGCATAAGCCACATTGCCATAATTAGCTGAGCTTGCAATAGCCTCCCACTCAACTCGTTGACATTTCTCCATCTGCAAATGTCGTAACCGTTTTAAAATCTAGATCCAATCAATTACAATATGTCCGGGAAGATTCTAGGCATCAATGATCTGATCATTTGGTTGATGACGGTAAACAAGAGATTCCCATAAGGCTCCCTTGCTCTTCCCAAGAGCCACCCTCATCCTCTCTCCCCTTTCTGCTCCCACATCCTCTATAAATTTTCAAAGATGGATGCCTCGTGATGGCCTTCACTCATGAAGACGTTGCCTAGTGGTCAGGGTTTCAACCCTTTGCGGGGGGGAAAGGTGCAGCAGATGGTGGGAGAGCCCAGGGCCTCCCAGTGGGCTCTAACCCAGGCCACTCTGAGGGCAACACAAGGGGTTGACACTTCCTACCACCCTGCTATTGTCCAGTTTATCACAAGAAGTTCTGAATGGTGTCAACTCACTGCTTGGCACCTCTTTGCAGTCAGTCATCTCTCTCCTTCTTGGGGTGGCAGCTGGCTCTGTAATGCTGATATATCCTGGTGGTCGACTCGTCAGTGAGCAGGATTGAACTGGGGACCTCTGGAGCTTAGTGCATGGGCCCCTACAGCATGAACTAAAAGCCACCTGGCTGTTAGCTAAAGCTGTAGAGAAGACTCATTTTATCTCTCCCTTTTAAGTAGTCTTGGTGCCACTAGCTGGGACGCACCACCACATCCAGACGGTGTGTGAGTTACATACTTCCCCTAGCTGAGGAAGTGCATCCTGAGCTTCAGAGACTTCTAGCTGTAATCCCAGACAACCCCTGTAACAATGCGGCTTCTGGTGGGACACTACTGAGAGTATCAGCTCAGGACCAATTGCTTGGAGCAGGGCAGTCCCAGCCCAAGGCTGGGTGTCCTTTACTATTAAAGCACGTCAAACCAGCCATACAGAAAGGACTTTGGTTTTACCCCACTGGCTAATCGGAAGTCATACAAGCAATTCCCTCAGATATTCCAGTTCCCTTGTATCACCACCAGCACCACTCTGTATGGGGATGAATGGTTATGAAAACCAATACCTCAGTAAAAGAAAAAGGGTTCTCTCAAAGGACCTCAAAGGACCAACCCCCAGATCCAGGTCAATAGACAAGTCAGATCTTACCTACAAATCACGCTTTTGCTCTAATGGTCTTTTCTGGCCATAAAGTCTACTAATTTCTGAAAAGCTGAGTGTAGCATTGGGAGCAGCGTCTGCTGTTATATTGTCTAGCCAGCTTGCTTACTAGAATGAACACTCATTGAGTGGGGTGATCCAGAGGGAGTACCTCAAATCTCCAAAGTGCCTGGCCAGCAGCAGGACATTGGCACAGCAAAGGAGGGGTGTGGCAGTGACATCACAAAGGTCTTTTGCAGGACGTCAGACTATTGGTCCAAGGTGGTGGGGAAGTGATCTCACACAGAGATGCTGACATCAGCCAGGCAGGAAAGGGGCGAGGGGCCAGGGAAACCTTAGAGCCCCCTGTGGCTTTGCTTCAGCAAGTCTCCTTAACGAGGTCTCTCTTTGAGGACTGAGAGAGTATTTGGGTTCATGTGCATGAGCGCCAGGAGGAACCTCTTTCGAGTTTTCTTCTTTCCTTTTAGTGATTTTACTAGAAAACAGCTATCCCTGTTTGGAAGGTAAGAGCCTCCTCAAGGTTTGAAACCTGTTCTGTCTGATCCATCTGGTGACAGTGGAATTCTAGGCATGGAAAACTCGAGCTTAAGGAGGCAGAATTTTATTCCGCACCTAGAATTTTGTCCCTTAGAATCACTGGGGACGTTAGGGTTTGTCCTTTTTGTTTCACCTTTTCCTCCATCCATCCATCCCTTCTTTCTCTTCTTTTCTTGCTTCTTTTGTCCTTTCTCTGGTTCCCCTCCCAACACCAGGAGAGATGTGTGTGTCACGAAGGAGTGCTCTGCAGCTCCCACTGTGGGAGGTCCACCCAAAAATGTGGGGCTGAAATAGTGCTCGGGCAGTGATCCCCACCAGTGACCTGGGCCATCCTTTGGGCTCTCTGGTGAGAACCCTCAGCCGCCTGTCCTCCGTATCTACCTTGATTGGCTGAGCAGAGGGTTATTGACAGGGAAGAGACTCAGGTCTTTGTTGTTCTCTTTTAAGACCAAGTAAATAAGTCATAACCAGTCATATGTTTGACAAATTTTGCTGCTTCTCTGCATTAATTGTCTCTGAGCAGTTCATGATTCTCTCTAACATTCCAGTTCTCCTAAAATACTTGCTGAATAACTGCTGTGCACTGTTGTTGGTCTGGAGCTCATTTGAGAGCACTTTATTCAGGTCATTCAATGTATGAAATTCAAGATCCGATGGTTAGTTTGAAAATCAGGGCTCTTGGGTCCTATTCCCAACTCTACCGCTGACTGGCTGTGTGACCTAAGACAAGCCAATTCTCCTTTCTCAGCCTTAGCTTCTCCCTTTTTCAAGAAGGGATAATAATGATCCGCTCCCAATCTAGAAACAATGTCAAGTTGTAACCTGCAGGATACAAGCATCGTCCTGGGGACAACAATCCCCTACTAAAGCTCTGCGATCAATGAATCAGATATTCCACCCTGCATACAATGTCTCAGCCCTCTGGGGGATGGGGAAGGGCTCATTAGCACAATACATGCACCATTGATCCTGAGCTGCCTCCTTTCCCCACAGCCAGGAGCAGCACGGCCCTCCTCAGATCCATCATCACCCTCCCTGAGTTTGACGTAAGTGGCCCCAGACCCCAGCTTCCTGACTCCAGGCGTAGGTGGGCTGGCTCCAACAGGCTGTATGATCTGCTGCTGCAGGGGATGTGGGTTAGGAGTGTTCTTCTTGGGGAGGCAGAGTCAAAGCAGAGAATGAACCTGGCTTGAGTCAAGTTCTTCTTGTCCTGGTTAAGTGGCGACTCTCGCTTTTAAGGGGACCATACTCCAGATTCATACCTTCCTGTCATCCTGGAGCAGCTGGGGAAGCAAATCCTCATGGAAGGCCCTGTCCACATCCCTGTACTCCAGGCTCCCTCATCATGGACTTATGTTCTTGGGAAGGGCAGCAGAGTCCTCTAAGTGCCCTCTGCGAGCCTCTCCTGTCATCCAAGCAACCACCCAGAGCAGCTCCCATCACTGCCAGCCTGGGAGGCCAAGGACTGAGGGGTGATGGCGACTGACCAGGCAGTTCTGAGGCACATGGGTGGGGGAAGCTTGTCCTGCTGCTGGCAGGGCTGGTGTCATAAACAGATAAGAAAAGTTAATAGCACAGAAGTACTTTATATCTCTTTGACTGTAAAAGGTTAACAAGTTCAGTAAGCCTGGCTGTCACCTGACCAGAGAACCAATCAGGCAGCAGGATGACTTTTCAAATTTGAGGGAGGAAGTTTCTGTGTTGTGCTGTTAGTTTTGGTTGTTGTTCACTCTGCGGGGGCTCAGAGGGACCAGATGTGCAACCAGGTTCTCTCCAATCTCCCTGATTACAGGCTCTTATAAGTTCCAGATTAGTTAGTATGAGATAGATAAAGCGAGAGTTAGGCTTATGTTTGTTTTCTTTATTTGCAAATGTGCATTTGGCTGGAAGGAGTTCAAATTTGTATTTTGCTGAAAGGATTTTAATTTGTACTTGTATACTTAGGCTGGGAGGGTATTCCCGGTGTCTATAGCTGAAAAACCCTGTACCTAATCCATCTTAAATTTACAAAGATAATTTTCACTGTTTTTCTCTCTTTAATTAAAAGATTTTCTTATTTAGGAACCTGATTGTTTTTTTTTTTATTCTGGCGAGACCCCAGGGACTGGGTCTGGATCCACCAGGGAATTGGTGGGGAGAAAGGAGGGAAGGGGGAGAGAAAGGCTAATTTCTCTCTGTGTCAGGATTATTGTCTCTCTCAGGGAGAGTCTGGGAAAGGGAAAGAGAAGGAGGGAGGAAAGGGAATTTTCCTCTCTGTTTAAGGATTCAAGGAGTTTGAATCACAGTGATCTTCCAGGGTAACCCAGGGAGGGGAAGCCTGGAAGAGGCAACGGTGGGGGAAAGGGTTTACTTTCCTTGTGTTAAGATCCAGAGGATCTGGGTCTTGGGGTTCCCCGGGCAAGGTTTTGGGGGGACCAGAGTGTACCAGGCACTGGAATTCCTGGTTGGTGGCAGCGCTACAAGTACTAAGCTGGTAATTGAGCTTAGAGGAATTTATGCTGGTACCCCATCTTTTGAACGCTAAGATTCAGAGTGGGGAATTGTACCATGACAGCTGAACTCGCTCTAGAGAGAACGAGAGGATTCAGTCAGCAGGGGCTGCTGATCTGCCCCATTCACCAGGGCTGCCATCCTGCGCCTTCAGTATTAGTGGCTGAGATGACTTGGGGAAAGGTCTCAACCTCCCCACATCCCACTTCACTGCTGCCAGAATCCCTCTCCCCCCCGCCAACCCATTAGAGCCCCCACTCTGCCCACCTGGAGGAGAGGGGTCTGAGAACTTAAGCTGTGGATTGGAGGTGGAACAGCTATCGGGGCACTGAGGGCAAGGTGGCAGGAGCTCCCCCTATAAGGATGAAGGTTGGCACGGGAGGTCACTAGAAAGGACGACAAGACTCCATTCTGGGTGCCAGGAGGGAGAATCCATCCCTCAGAGGTGGGCGGGTGCTGGCTGGAAATGCTGCTGATCCCAGGTGCCTTTAATCCCCCCTGATTCTGTGGGGGCATCTGAGTCTCTGACAGGTCCTCATTCCCTTGCAGCAGGAGGACGTCACGGTCAATGTGATGCACCAGCTCCACATAATCTGGCACTTGTGCCAAGTGCCTGAAGCACTTTAGGGGCTCTGCCTCTGAGGCCACCAGCAACTCCTGCTCCCTGCTGCAGGTACTGCTCTGGCTCCCTGTAAATGGGGAGCTAGCGGACGGGGAAGTGGAGCCCCCTGGCACTCACAGAAGCTCTCTCCCCTCTCTGTGGAGCAGGGTCCTTCCCTCTGCCCTCCAAATTCCTTCATCTGGGGCAGGAGCTCTTTCCCTCACACTCATTCTCCTCCCTCCTTTCTTTGTTCTAGCCCCATCCCATTACCCCTGCGCCCAGGGAGAGCTTTCCCTGTCCCATATGGTGCAGAAAGGCTGTTATGTCAGGGCCACAGCCCCAGCCTCACTGAAGCTCGGAAAGCTCCACTTTTGAGGAGGTGGGGGTGGGACAGAGGCTCAGGGCTAGCTTCACCTCTTGCCCTTTATTTTCCCCTTGGCCCTTCTATGGGGTCTCTGGGTGTGAAAGGAATAGGAGCCTCCTTCCCGGCTATCTTCCAGACCCAGGGATCTGGCACAGCCTCCCAGACGGGTGCTGTCATAAATGGATAGGTAGGTAAGGGTTAAGTTTCTTTTACCTGAAAAGGGTAACCGAACACCTGACCAGAGGACCAATCAGAGAACTAGATTGTTTAAAGTCAGGGGCGGGAATTTGTATACTCGGTGTCTTTGTTGTTTTCTTAGCTATGAGGAAACAAGTCTTCTTCTAATTCTCTCCTAATACTTCTTCTAAACATCTGTAAGTACCCAGGAACCGC
>NC_133779.1:54542882-54544619 GCF_003597395.2 Chelonoidis abingdonii | reverse complement strand
GGAAGTAGCCCGGGGGCGGCTGACTACAGTCAGGCCGCGGAAGGCCCTGAGCCGATGGCCGTGTGCATCGGCCAGGATCCCCACTGACCACCCTGTCAGTGTGTTTCAGTGGGAACCCTACTGCTCACCCGGTCAGTGTGTTTCGGGCTGGATCCCCACTGACCACCTTAGCGGTGACAGCCGCTCCTAGGGCCCTGGGCTGGAACGCAGTGGAGTGGGAGGGCCTGCGTTCCCCCTGCCACCCCTTAAGGGTGGCAGACTCCCCCCTTCCTTTACTTAACCTGATCGCCTCCAGTTGTCCCCGGCTCTGCCCTGCCACAAAGGGCCAGAGCCCCTAAACTGCTTGGTGCTCTGCCCTGCCACAAAGGGCCAGAACCCCTGAACTGCTTGGTGCTCTGCCCTGTCCCAAAGGGCCAGAGCCCCTAAACTGCTTACTGCTCTGCCCGGCGCCAAAGGTGCCAGAGCCTCTAACCTGCTTGTTGCTCTCCCCTGCTCCAAAGGGCCAGAGCACCTACACTGTTTGTTCGCCGTCCGCCCTACCCAAGGGCTCGGACTGCAGACTACATTCGCTCAGCCCCTGCGACCAGGAGCTGAGCCCCGGCCAAGGCCGCTACACTTGGAGATATCATTGACATTTGCAGGGGGGAAGGGATAGCTCAGTGGCTTCAGCATTTGCCTGCAAAACCCACAGTTGTGAGTTCAATCCATGAAGGGGCCATTTAGGGATCTGGGGCAAAAATGTGTCTGGGGGTCAGTCCTGCTTTGAGCAGGGGGTTGGGCTAGATAACCTTCTGAGGTCCCTTCCAACCCTGATATTCTGTGATTCTGTGACAATTCAGTGATTTGGAATTCATAAGACAAGAGATTTGTCTCCCTAACCTGTCCAGTGCTGTACTCTAGGTAAATGGTCAGATATGGGGAAGTTTGCTTTAAAATGACTGAGCAACAATTTGTGAGAAAGTCACAAGGGTTTGATATTTTTGGAGTGAAACAATTTCTTTAGCTGTGCTGCCTTATCAGACTGCTCCTCCAGAATTGTTCTGAGCACTGCTAGATGGCAGCAGCTCCTTGCAATAAGCTTTTATGTGAAGCCATGGCATCTAAGGCCACGTCTACACTACGTGATAATATCGAATTAGCTAAAATCAGTTTCATAAAACTGATATTATAAATTCGATATACTCGATTTCACGTGGCCACACAGGCCACAGTAATATCGGCGTTGTGCGTCCATAGGTCCGGAGGCTAGCGTCGATTTCTGAGCATTGCATGTGGGTAGCTATCCCATAGTTCCCGCAGTCTCCACTGCCCTCGGAATTCTGGGTTGAAAAATCATTGTCCGGCGGGTGGTTTCTGGGTAAATGTCAACTCAGTCATTCCCTTCCCCTCCAGGAAACAACAGCTGACAAATCCGTTCGCGCCGTTTTTTTCCCCTAGATTGCCCTGGCAGACGCCATAGCCCGGCAACCATCGGAACCCGTTCACAGCCTTTTTTTTCCGCACGCGTATGTGTACGGATGCCGCGGACGAAGGCGATACTCCAAGCCTACAATCAGCAGCATTCATCTGCTTTGGCATGGAGCGAGATGGTTCAGTCGTTCTGTAACCATCTAATGCCAGAGTAAAGTGGCAATGAATGACGGTTATCTCCTCCCCCCTCTGTTACTGTCCACTGCTATCATGAGTGCCCCGGCTGAGATCGGAATCGGGGGCAACAAAAGCAAACTGGGAATGACT
>NC_133779.1:54504713-54542782 GCF_003597395.2 Chelonoidis abingdonii | reverse complement strand
TGCTGGTTTCAGCAGCGCATTTTTAGTAGGCTTCATTTAAAGAGCAGTGCCATTTAAGGTCATTGTTGGAACATAGCTTCTCTTCTTTCAGAGGGCTTTGCTAGACAATCACGACAGTCCAGGAGATCGAGAGTTGGATTTTATCAGACAGAATTTTTTCTTTCTCGCTTGCTGCTCCTTAGCATCTTTACTTTAAGAAGACAGGGGTTTTACAAGGCTAGAAAAAGCTTGAATTTGTTTTTTCTGACTTCAGTTTTTATTTTGTTGCTGTAGCACTTGAATTTTTTCCCTGTCTGATGACTATGCACTTCGCAATATTTTTTTTCAGTATTAAAGAGGCCCATTACAGGATCTTTTGTTAAACAAATTGAAACTTAAGTACCCAGACCAGCAGCAAACTCACAATAGGTAACACAAGTAGCTTTTGTTTGGTTCAGCTTGCCAATCAAAACAGAGACTAGAACAAAATCTCGCAGCAGAAGAAGCCAGCAATTCGACAGACAACATGACGCCCAGAGGGCACTCCACACAAGAAAAACCATCGAGATCAAAAGATGAGCATAAGAAAAGGAAAGAGCCGGCTTACAAAGCCCAAGCATCAATGAAATAAACATAAGGAGACTAGCGGAACTAATAAGGTCACGAACAGATGCCCAGGGGAGTAGCTCAGTCCGCAAAGAGATCAAGAAGCACAATATGAGATAGATCACGATTCAAAGAACAACCAGAACAAAAGGCAGTTTTTACGATAGATAAACGAGAAGAAGAATGAGGCGATTCACAGACAACAGTAGAACTACAAAGAGAGGCTCACCTTTAGCAGTCTTGAATATAGAACGGGCTATAGCAGAAACAGCCCCCAACAAATCCTAACCCTCCGCGCCCGAATTGTTGTTCCAACGCACAGGATAATTTCCAGCTACAAGGCAGGTGAGGATCGGAGACCCTTAGAAAATTTTGAAGGTCTGTAATGGGTACAAACATCCCTGAAAACAGTAATATTGCTAGACGCTGAGGTCTAACTCATTCAGTGGACCTTGCAAATGTGACGGCTAAAAATGCCAAGGGAAGACAAATGAATGATTATAAACGTTTCAAACCCAAGCCAGATCCAGACTGGGGAAACCCGGATCACGCCCGTCGGCGATTCAGAAACTAAAAGGGAAAACCAGAGGGATCCTTTCCACCACGCCTACTACGTTGGGAAGCATTGCGACGCCTGGATTATCAGGAACCAGGTTCAAACCTTTGAAGAATTGCGCCACTCATATTGCATGAGAGCAGTTCTTGGCTGCTGTTCCTGAGGGAAATAAGCACGGTACATTCCTATGATTTGCAAACACCACAACTTCACCGAGGCGGGGGAGATTGGAGCCAATGGATGGCCGTGGCAGAGGAGCAAGTAATTCTACTGAAATGCGAGTGAAAACCCCAAGGGCCACCCTCAGCAATAACCTCTATTCTAAACGTACCCAAAACCCCACCTACAAAACAAGAAAAGCGCAGACACCCTATCCTTCATCCACCGTCATCCAGTGACTTCCTTCATCCAGTTAAACCGTTACTGGAAAATGCTATCATGTAATGAAACGGGACATACAAGCCAACTTGCCAAAGGCCAACTGCCCGATATAACAACCCGGGTGCAAGTCATTGCCCCCCAGCGACTAAGCCCCAGGCCCAGATAGCCTCTCAAATCCCCTTGGAGCAAAGGGAAAAGCTGAGGTGGGTGGAAAGAAGGTTACCGGTGCAGAGACACGGGAGCACAAGTGTCATGCTTAATCCTTCGTACGATCCCAAACTCACACCCAGGGGCCAAAGTGCACATTTACCCCTTTCATTTCACAAGCTGTGGACTTGCCTTACAGCTGAACTGTTACCTGTCCAGTACAAGAGGCTGGTCAGGAAATGTGGACTTGGCACCAGTTTCTCTATGACAATTATCCCATCCCCCATGCTACTGGAGAAGACGGTTGGAGCCAATCAAGTTAAGAGGCAGTCCCAGAGAGAGGAAATGAGTTACACGCAGGCCCAACCAGACAGCTTCCAGACCCATTCCTGTTCTTGAGGCGCACGTCACACAGAGAACGCCTGTTCTGTGTTAACCAAGAGGGACCCTTAGACTGGGTAGTGTGGACCCCGGATCCCATGACACGGCTGAACCAGCCACAACACCTCCAGTCCCCAGACCCGGAACTGGACAGGGCAACACAGCACAAGCAAGTGCAACCACACATTCAAGCCCAATTTTGCCAGAAGGGACCAACGAGCCCTGAACTGGCAGAAAGCAACAACCAACCATACCAAAGAGGCTCAGTCAGAGCCTGAAATACCACCAGGTGCACCAGCGACCAGACTCAACCATCAATTCATTCACTTTCCAGAGGGACCAAAGCCCAAGTCCCAGCTCTGAGGAAGAAGCTGGAGTCCCCAGCTTCAAGGGAATCAGTCCGGATTGAGAGGAGCAGATGATAACCTTCAGACAGCTGGGACGGCGGCACGGAGCAACCCGACCGCCTCTCAGCTCTTCTGACCGATACCTGTTGTTGTATAGACCAAGGACTTTATACAGGAAATGCTTTTCTGGTGGCGCCTGAGGAACAAGGGGCTAACTGCACAAGCAAGTTTGGTGGTTCCAAAGCTAATAAGAGGGGAGCTCTTGAGCTTAGCCACATGATCACCAGTGGTCATGCTGGGGTGAACAGAACCAAAGAAGACAGGTTGGAAGTCTTTCTACTGAGGGGATGGGCAAGGAAGTTGCCGGTATGTCCAGTTCTTGTGAGCTGTGCAAAGAGTCGGAAGCCTCAAGATCTGGCCAAGGCCCCTCTCCAGCCACTCCCATAATTGAGGTCCCATTCAGCAAGTAGCTTGGATATTCTGGGTCCTTTTCCGGAAAGACACCCAGGGAAAGCAGTACGTACTGACTTTCGTGGACTTTGCGACCGATGGCCAGAAGCAGTGGCTCTAGGTAACACCAGACTAAAGCAGTGTGCCAGGCCCTTACCGACATTTTCACCAGGGTCGGATTGGCCCTCCGAAATCCTACCGATTCAGGATCTAAATTTCCTGGCAGGCACCAATGAAGGACCTGTGGAAAATCATGGGTGAATCAACTTGGTTGCCACCCACATACCACCATCAAACCAATGGCCCTGTAGAAAGGTTAATGGAATTGGGGGCCCATGATCGTAAATTCGTAATGAATACTCCAATGACTGGGACCTAGTTTGGCAGCAGTTTGCTCTTTGCTTACAGGGCTGTACCGCATCCTAGTTTAGGGTTCTCACCCTTGACTGTGTGTATGGCGATAGAGGTTAAGGGCCATTACAGTTGGTGAAGCACCAAGGGAGGATTTACACTTCGCCAGAGAATAACATTACTGGATTTTGTGAGCAACTTATCAAGAACACCTCCGCCATCTCTAGCCTCGCCTAGAGAAAACCTACAGGATACTCAGGCGAGAGCAAAGGCCTGGTACGATAACATACCAGAGACCGTTCCTTCAAGAAGGAGACGCGGTTCATCGGTCTTCAAAGGCGCAACAGGTCCATTAAGATGGAAACATCCTGGGCAGGGCCAATTCACAGTCTCCAAGAGCGCCTGGACTTGTTAACTATGTCTCATAGCATTTCCCGATTCCTCACTACCCAAGCTGAATGTACCATGTTAATTCTTCTTCAGCCCTTTTATTTCCAGAGACTTACAGGTTGTCAGTTTACAGTCCAGGAGCAGAGGACGCAAGTTGGCCTTGAGCGTCTCATGACGGGCAGAGGACGGCGGGTGGCTGAAGAGGTGAACCTCTCAACACCCTGGAACGTCTTGCGTGGCAACAAATCCAGGAGCTGTGCACCCAACTTGCACCATTGTTTCGCACTCCAGGACTGACTCGAACGGGATACCACCCATCGACACAGGGTATATGCTCACCCAATCTAGAACACCACCTACGGGTATCCCCTCACGCACAGGCTGACCGTATACGCGGGAAATCCAGAACTGCTACAGATGGGTATAACCGCTCATCTACCGTGCGATGGGCATTCATCGTAGTTCTGGTTTACCAAACCAGATGGGGAATACCGCTTTTGTGTGGGACACCGTAAGCCTAAACATGCGGTGACTCGTCCAGACCCAACTATCCCATGCCACGCACCGATGACGCTATTGGAAAAGTTGGGACGTGCCCAGTTCATCTCTACCATAGACTTAACCAAGGACTGGCAAGTACCACTAGATGGAACCTGCCAAGGAAGTCAGCATTTGTACCCCTGCGGGCTATATGAATTTAATTGTACTTCCTTTCGGGCTGCCGCAATGCACCCGCCACCTTCGGACTGGTAGATGGTTCTACTAAGCAGACTAGAGAATATGCAGTTGCCTAACCTCATGATGTGGCCATTTTTCTGACTTCCTGGCCGCACCCTAGAACACCTGGAAAAGGTCTTGACGTACAGGCAGGGCAGGACTAAACTGTTAAGGCCAAAAAGTGTCAAATCAGGCCAAAACAGAGTGACTTACCTGGGACTCCAAGTGGTCGAGACTCCCCTACAGGCCAAGGTTGAGGCTATCAAAAGTGGCTTGTCCCAAAGTCAAAGGAAAACAGGTCCATCTTCTTAGGCTTGGCCGTGGGGTATTACAGGCGATTTGTACCACCACTACAGCCAAATCGCTGCACCACTGACGACCTGACCAAAAAGCCCAGCCAACTACAGTTAAATGGGACTGATGAGTGTCAGAAAGCCTTTACCCAACTGAATGCGACGCTCACGTCGACCCTGTGCTAAGGGCCCCATACTTTGACAAACCATGTCTAGTAACCACAGATGATGCGAGCGTGGTATAGGAGCAGTTCTTATGCAGGAAGGAACCGAATCAGAATTCCATCCTGTCGTGTCCCACAAGAAAAACTATCTGAGAGGGAAGTCACTGGTCAGTCAGTGAAAAGGAATGGCTTATGCCATTGTGTTACGCCCGGGAAAGCTACGCCCATACGTTTGGGACGCGCTGGTTCAGCTACAAATGACATGCTGCCGCTAAAGTGTGTTCATACAGCCAAAGGCAACAACAAGAAACTACTTCGGTGGAGTCTAGCTCTCAAGATTTTGATTTCGAAATTCGACACATTTCAGGAGCTTCTAACAAAGTAGCTGATGCACTCTCTCGTGAGAGTTCTCCCAGATACATGTTTAAAACTGTTTCCTGACAATGTTGAAGTCTGTGGGGTACTTTGCATGCTTTTATTTCTATGTGCGATGTGTTGTATTCCTCTGTTTAGTTTAAAGTTTTAGGTAGAAATCACCTCAGTGAAAGTTTTCTACTGTCGGGTGATTTTGGGGGGCGTGTCATAATATGGATAGGTAGTAAGGGTTAATTTCTTTTACGAAAAAAGGGTAACCGAAACACCTGACCAGAGGACCAAATTCAGAGGAACTGGATTGTTTAAAGTCAGGGGCGGAATTTATATTCGGTGTCTTTGTTGTTTTCTTCTATGAGAAACAAGTCTTCTTCTATTCTCTCCTATACTTCTTCTCTAAAATCTGTACAGTATCCCAGGAACGCAAAGAAATCAGCTTGATGCGTCTTTGGGTGTAGTTATACCTGTATGTTTAATTGTTGTGCTGTCGTTTAATTGGGCTATCTTTAAATCAGATGTTTCTTTTATTTCTTATAAGCAAGAGCCTGTATGAGTTTCTTAATGCAGATGATTTTTTATTATTTTCTTTCTTTTTCTATAGTTTTCTTTTTAACCTGTGAAGTTCTTTTCTAGGAGGCTGTGGGCTATTTTCCTATTGTGCAGGAAAGAGCAGACTACGGGGAAAGAGACGAAGATTCTCATGTTCTGGTGTTACAGTTTTCCCC
Organism: Chelonoidis abingdonii; assembly: GCF_003597395.2. Classification (NCBI taxonomy): domain Eukaryota; kingdom Metazoa; phylum Chordata; order Testudines; family Testudinidae; genus Chelonoidis; species Chelonoidis abingdonii. Next base: position 54,536,923 of record NC_133779.1, on the reverse strand, counting down.
TCGTTCCTGGAGCAACGGGTGGCAGCCCAGCTGTGGGTATTTTGCCTCTCAGCCTGAGCGAAACAGGAAAAGCTGGTTTCTTGGGTCACATCAGGTTGCGCCGAGGCAAGCCTGAGAGGAGTGGGTGAAGGTATTTCCCTGCTTTAGCATCCAAGGTTGAATCTGGGTGTCCCACAAGGAGGGTGGGGACACCAGAGAGAGGAAAAGGGGAGATCAGGCCGCATGATATTATCCTGATCTAGTGTAGCGAGGAATATCCAAACTGGTAGTGAGCTTGGGGGCGAGTTTCAGGTAAGCCCCAAACTTTTGGACGAAAATCCAGATTTGGGACAGGACCAGACTGGTGGACACTAAAGTCCAGGTCTGGGACTGGACGGCTAGATTACCACAGGTGCATCCTGCAGCTGAGCCATGTCAGGGAGCAGTGAGGCCAGGTCACTTCGTCCCATCAAAGCGAGCAACACTTGCTCTCAAAGAGGCTTAGATGGAAGACCTCACTCCCTCATGGAGGTAAGAGCCATTTACTCCTTAGGGTGTGTGGCTCTCTTGGAGGAGAAATGGCATCCCCAGTGCATAGCCTGGCTGGGAGCTTTCCCCATTCCTGGCTCCCAGCTCTGGGACAGAGACGTCTCCATCCTACCACCCTGGTTTTGTTCCCAGGAAGGGGCTCCCCAGAGAAGTCCTTGAACCTGGACTCCTGAGAGCGTTCCTCGCAGGAGGCTCCAGCCCCTCGGGCATGAAGAGAGCATCAGGTAGTCTTGATCACATGGCATCTCCAGTCTCCAGCTCCACTTCCCACAGCAGGGCAAATGAACCCATCAGCTCCCAGAATCCCAACTCTTTGACTTCCTTCTGCTCCGCAGTGAGGTTTCTCCAGCCCCCTCACCACACCTGTCAGCCTCTGAATGATGAAGGGCCTGAATGTCAGAGTCACCAGAACAAGCAAACTCCAGTTTCGGGCAGTGGGGCCTGTGTATACTCAGCCCCTCTGGAAACCAGGTCTGAAAGGGGGAGCAAGGACCCCAGGCCAGTAACAGTAGGAGTGGGCAGAGCAGGCCTGTAACAGGGTGCTTTCCCCTGAGCTGCACAGCCTGGGGCCTAGCCGAGCTGATTATAGAATGAGCCCTAACTGAGAGGCACCATGTCCCTCCCCCTAAAGAACCAGACTTCAGTGGTGACACAGCCCAGCTGGGGTGTCAACAGGAATGAGAACGAAGTAGTTCAGAGCAGCAAGGAAACTTGAGAAGAGAGATAGGAAGTGCCCAGGGAAACCTGCAGCAAAGTGAAAGGAGCAGACCTAGCTGTTGGGTACAGGGCCCTGGGCTGCTACCAATGTCAGGATGAGACTGGGTTCCCCTATGGGCCCCAAAGAAGGGCATGTACACACACCTGGAGAGGGTTACCAAGCCCAGCAAGGGGACTGCAGGCTAAGGAAGAGCATCAGCAATGGCAGAAGTACTTCTTTCTGTGGGAAGACCTCTTTGGACTTCTAGTGTGAGACAAGCTGGGCCCCAGAAGGGTGGACTAAAGGTGGAGACCTGGCTGGAGGGCTGAGTTACCAGGCAGAGAAACTGCCATGGTGCTGGAGTGACCATGGAGGGGGGACGCTAGCCCAGCGAGAGGGCTGTGATGCCATGCCTGGCCACCAAGGAGGGTGTAACGATGAGTAGATTTATTTATGATTGGCATAGTCAGGAGGATTGAATTCTGCCTGTGATCCATGAGGATTGATGGAAGTTTTGGTTGCTGAAGGAAGGTCTGTCCTCCCAAGTGAGTGTATCGAGGGACACAGCCAGTCACTGGATTTCCCATTTCAGTTCCAGGGACTGGTTAAGCAGCCAAAGCAGGTCTAGGGGTTTCTCTAGCAGCTCCTAGAAAACCAACAGAAGCAGAAGGAAGTACAGGGGGAGCTACAGACACAGCAGCAGCAATACCAGTGAGAGATCTTGCAAAGGGAACGCCCATGGACAAAAAGAGCAGACACAGAGAGCATGCCTGGGCTGTGCTGAGAAGGTTAGCCCAGGAGAGCAGGGCATGAGAAAGTGTACAGGCGTGACCTAATGCAAAGATGGGAACAAGTTCTTTGTTTTGGGTGCAGAGAAGCAGGCTGTATCAAAAGACACAGACTGCTTAGGAAATTGCTGAGTGACAAAATGAGAGGCCAGCAGGGCCGGTGCAAGGATATTTTGCGCCCTAGGCAAAACTTCCACCTTGTGCCCGCCCCTACCCTTCCCTTCCCTGGAGCATCACTTATAAACTTTCAAAAATGAATACAGTGGAGTCACATCTTATGCGGGGGGTAGGTTCTAAGGTCAGCGTGTAAGAAGAAAATCACATATAGTGAAAATTACCATAAAGTACAGTACACTAGAACAGGGCTCTTCAACCTATGGCACACGTGCCAAAGGTAGCATGCAAGACGATTTTTTTTTAATGGCAGGTTGCGGGTCCCAGGTACACCAGCCCTGTATTTACCACTCCTCCCAGTTTAGTGTCATCTGCAAACTTGCTGAGGGTGCAGTCCACGCCACCCTCCATTTTTCCATGTCAGTTAATTGGATTGATGATACATTATGAGAATTTATAACCCAATAAAAGATATTTCCACATCCAGCTTGTCTGACTAAGTAGAGAGTAATTCATAGGGAGACTCAGTCATGATTATTTTCTTGTGTTTTGCTGGGTGAGCATCTGGAGAGATCATCTTCTGACTTAAGCAGAAAGATTGACTGATTGGATTCTGTTTTGATCCACTTTACCTTCTTTATACATGGAGTTAAAGAAAAAGTAACACACACACTGCCCTGGCGAAATTCATCATAAATAACCCATGCCATGCAAGATACATTAACTGCACACCTAGTAAATGTGTATGGAACTGGTGAAGTTTCCACATGGCCGGAAGAGGTGGAAAAATGTTTGGAGGAAAATAAGAGGAGTTAAGATTTTACTTGACAGTAACAGAAGGATTTTGCACACGAATAAACAAGTGTCTTATCACTTAATATTTAACATTAGAATTATAAATTGAAGTTTATGATCCTAAACCACCAATTAACAGCTATGTAATTTGTATACTGATTATTCCTTTGGAAAATTTGTATCTGCATGTATAAAGAAGGCAAAGTTAAAGTGGATCAACCCTGTTGTTAGTTACTTGGATTCTCTTCTGATCTAAGCATAAAAGAAACCCATCAGGGAGCTCATCAGACAAAACAAGAAGATGAATGAGAATGCTTAAGCATTACAGTCATGTAAACAGTGCTTAATTGTGCCTGGACTTGCCAGGACTTCTCCCCAGCACCTCCCCTGGCTGTTCCTAGTCCTGGCACCTCTGGGTTTGCAGCGTCAGGTTTGAAAGCAGAAAAATTGCTTAAGCCCTGGCACTTATTTCATTACAAATTAAACACTGCATGTAAGTTGCACGTAGGGAAGCTAAAAACACTAAATGTTTTTAACAAAACACTTGACTAATGTTGTCTTTTAATGCAGTCTAATAACGTTCAACCCAGTAAGTAACATGTGGCGTGATAAATCTGACGACATGGTTTTATTTCTGTCTCTGCAACTGACTCCTCATGTGACCTTCTTCACAGTGGGCCTCTCTTTATTTGCATAGAAAATAAGGGTACAAACACTCTTGTCGGATTTAAGTGGTTTTCCTAGAACTCAGGATACCAAAGAACTTCACAAACAGTCGTTAAAGTTCTATAAATGCAAATGGACTTCACCCAGAGCAGATGGGCAGTGTAAAAGGCCATGTCCACTTAAGTCTCTACAAAGAGCAATTTTTAAATTCTTAGGTGGGTCTTGAGAGGTTTCTATACCTTGTATTGCTCTCTGCCAAGACTGAATGCCAAATCCTAGGTCCTTGTGAGGAGGGGGGCCGGGGCTCAACCCTCCCTGTGGAGGAGGGGAGCCACACCGGCCTCGGTCTGTCCCCTCTGGGTCCTGTCCTTCGGGTCCTCGGTCCACCGTCCGGGCGTTCGGTCCCTGTGGAGCGGACTGAGGCACAGCAAAGTCAGTAGGGGTCCAGCCTTGATGCAGGCGGGCGCCAAACACAGTACAACAAGCTCTGGCCCTTTTGGGGCAGGGCAGAGCAGTAACAGAGTCAATAGGGGCCCAGCCCTTGGTTCGGGCGGGGCACCAAACACAGTACGATAAGCTCTGGCCCTTTTGGGGCAGGGCAGAGCAGTAACAGAGTCAATAGGGGCCGGCGGGCACACAGCAACAGCAGTAACCGAGCAGTAGGGGCCCAGCCCTGGTTCGGGCGGGGCAACCAAAAACAGTACGATCAGCTCTGGCCTTTTGGGCAGGGCAGAGCGAAGCAGAGTCACAGGGGGGTAAAGGGGGGGATTCTGCCACCCGGCTACGGGGGGCAGGGGGAACGCAGGCCCACCCACTCCTCTGCGTTCCAGCCCGGGGCCCTAGTAGCGGCTGTCGCCGCTAGTGGCAGTCAGTGGGGATCCGGGCCGCAACACACTGACGGAGTGATCAGTGGGGATCCTGACCGACACTCACGGCCATAGGCTCGGGGCCTTCTGCGGCCTGACTATAGTCAGCCGCCCCCGGGCTACTTCCAATTCCCCCTTCACCTCCTACCTGGTCCGCAGGGTCGTCCACCCTCATGGGCTCCTCCCAGTCCGGGCTAGGTGGTAGTCCGGGAGCACCTCCGGGCAGCTGGGCCAGGTCTGGTCCAAGGGTTCCTCCGGGCCGTAGTAAGGACTGGGCAGCTTTGGTAGCTCCACGTCGTGGTGGCGGGGAGTTAGTTCTGGTGGCTCCACATCGTAGCTGCAGCGGGGTAGCTCCGGCAGCTCAGCGTCGTAGTTGCTGCGGGTTGGCTCCGGCAAGGCCTGATACCTGTCTCTGAGCTCCGCAGCCTCCCAGCGACAAGGGTCGGCCGGCACGTCTGCTCTGGCCGGCAGCTGAGCTCCAACTGAAGGCCGGCGCCCGGCTTTTATGCTTCCAGGTCGCCGCCTGACCCTTTGGGGGCGGGGCTTCCGCCCGGAAGTTCCGCCCTGGGGGATGATTGACAGGGCTCAACCCTCCCTGTGGAGGAGGGGAGCCACACTGCCTCGCTACAGTCCTCATGAACAACTCACTGAAGTCAAGGGAGAAACGCCCCTTCATTTCAGTGTGCATTATACTTGATGTGCTGAACATGCAGAATACAGGCTCCCTGAAATGGCAGTGATTAATGCCAGAATGTCCCAAACAAAATATGCCATGGATTTGAAAGACCAGACTGGATTCTTGTACGTGCTACTGATGCTCAGATCCTGCTTTGAATTTCCTTCATATTAATGCCTTTGTAACTCCAATGAAGCCAGTATAGTAGAGAGCGAGCCTAAAATATAAGTCCTTGTATTAGAGGACTGGTATGAGGCCTGAAATAAAGTAGTGGATAAGCTTTGCTGATCTAAACCAAAGTTAGCAAACGTCAGGCTCTGCCTGCTTGCAAGTTCAGTGAATCTGCCAGGAACAGGGCCGATACTGCAGAAACACACATTCCTAAGAAGTGCTAGTCACAGAGTACTCACGCAAACACATCCTGATATCAAGTAGTACCAGAACATCCTGATATCAAGGATAGTACTAAAACATTCCCCATGGATAACATGAACACACTGACCTCTCCTAAAAGATAAAGTCAGGATCACAGTATGTAATAGAAATGTTTAAATCAAACCAACATGTACAAGAAAATGGATAATAACTAGCTACGTCACTAGGCAGTAACTGTGTCAGAGGGGCAGTACTAACTCGTTTGTGTTAGGGTATAAAGATGTATCTCAGAGGAAGTATCTTTGTCTGGCCAAAGGAGGAATGGAAAGTCCCGTTGTTCACTGAGCTGATCCATTGTTACAGGCACACATGTATTAATGTATAGAGTTTGTGGGATACTAGTACCATGCTTTGTCAACAATAAACCTGGCTGGATGTCTTTGTCCCTAAACGAATCTTGGGGTATGGCTACACTTGGAAATGTGCAGCGCTGGGAGTTACAGCTGTGGTCGTACAGCTGTGTAGGAACAGCGCTGCAGTGTGGCCACACTGACAGCTACCAGCGCTGCAGTGTGTCCACATTTGCAGCATTTGCAGCGCTGTTGGGAGTGGTGCATTGTGGGCAGCTATCCAGCGTTCAAGTGGCTGCAACGTGCTTTTTCAAAAGAGGCGGGTGGGTGGAGTGTGACAGGGAGCGTCGGGGAGACAGAGAGAGGGATTTTGGAGAGTACCTGTGACAGTCCCTGCCTTGCCAATTCAAAAGCGGCGGGGTGGTGGTGTGTGACAGGGAGCATGGGAGACAGAGAGAGCGGAATTTTGGAGCAGACACTGGGAGCATCCCTGCCTTGCAAATTCCTGGCCATTTCCCCAACCCCTCTCCAATCAACTCTTATAAATGTAAAAAGGCTTCTAGACCCAGATAAGCAGCTTCTCCGGAGGACTCCCTCCCCCGCCGCTGCTGTTGTCTACTCAAGCAAACAGCTGTGAACTTCCGGAAAGCCCAGCTCGCTTGGCTCGCTTGCATTGTGCAAAACAGCTGTGTTTGGTAGCTCCGGGAGTACCTCCGGTGTTGTAGAAGAGGAATTCTGGATACCTATAATACCTCGGAGGCCATAACAGCGCTTGGTGAGTGTCACACCTGATGAGCAGCGCTTCCATCACCAGTGCTGGATTCGTACATCCCGTAAGCAGACCTAGGAGTACAGCCGCGCTGCAGCCAGGGAGTTGCAGCGCTGGCTGAGCTTTGTAAAGTTGTGAGACAACCAGTAAGTTGCAGCGCTGTAAACCCCTTCACCAGCGCTGCAACTTGAACTGTAGCACAGCCTTGTGGTATTCAGATGTGTTGCTTGAGGTTCTTGGCGAGCCATCGTGTCTGTGCAAGGCTGGAGTGGACAAAAAGGGAACACACACACACACAGCCCAAATCTTTTATCAACTTAGCAGCAGCAAGAGAAAGCATCAGGAACGTAGCGTGTGCCCATGAAATTCATTGATAAGAAACCTGCTGAGGGGGTAGTTGTATTGATTGATGAGATTAGACGAATGAATGTAAACACTAGGAAACAATTACATCTAATTAAAGATACAACAAAAGAGTTCAAAGAATGTGTTTTAGTAATTAATAAAACGATGCACAAAACGGGTTCCCTCCGTCCTCAAGGCAGTTTGAGATAAACCTAGATTAAAAGTTCCTACCACTCAGGGCTTTTCTAAACACTTTCTCTTCACATATACTGTCCTCGTGACTTTGGGTTAGTCTGATTTCAGTGTCGGGTCCTACACTTGCGACTTTTTAAAATCGGTTTATTCGCGATATACCGATTTACGTCGTTACCGTTCACATGACGTCATTCATTAATATCGAGTTAAAACGGCTCCTTAAATATTTCGGAACTCCTCCGAGACGAGAGGAAGTAGCGCTAAATCGGAATAGTGGATTAACTCGGATTAGGGTTCGTGTGGCCGGAAATCGACATTATTGGGCCTCCCTAGGGTTATCCCACAGTGCACCAACTGACCGCTCTGGTCTCCGCAATCCGAATCAGTGTGGAGTGCAGGTAAGCAGGAAAGCTACCGAGAAAACTTTAGAATACATTTCTGCTTTCACCGTGTCCATCTTGATCAGCACGGGGGAGATGCAGTTCAAATGCAAAAGTAGCTCCTGCATTGAACCTTAACGGAGATACTAGATCTGATCGCTGTATGTGAGAAAATCTGTTTTTCAGAGCTCCGTTAAAGAACAGGAAATCAAAGCGTTTGAAAAATAAACTCCAGGATCACAGCAGTGGCTGACAACCGTTAACGGTGAAGCGCAAGACTCAACGGTATGGTCATGGAGGGAGGAAGGGAAGGGAGGGGTTTAAGGAAGGACTACAGCTACCATTCTCCACGAGCAACTTGCATTCTTGCTGGCCACCAATGTCTGTAGCTTAATACAGTGTCTGCTGTTTCACGTGACAGTGCCCATCCTCCCCCGACCGTGAGAATAAATAAAATAAATCCTTGGTACTGTAAAATGTCACCTCTGTGTACGAAATCTGCCTGGCAGACGCGGATTGTGCCTGTGGTGAAGAGCAATGTTCTGCCCAATCTACGCACTGTTGCTCTCAACCCGGAAGTGGGAACTATGGATACTGAGGACTACCCCAGTGCATACGTCCCGCCTCTGATGGGTAGCTGTGGACCATGGACCGAAACAATCGATTTTGTGATCCACTGTGGACGTTGCTAAAACCGATTTTATAGATCTGTTTTGTAATATGGATTAAGCTAATTCGAAATTCGTGCAGTGTAGAACTGTACCCTCAGTCTCTCGATAACTATGAGGTGTCACATATAATTTTTCAATTCTAGGCCCTGAATCTGTGTATGTGACTCTGTGATTCTCAGCAAATTGTGTAGACATTTTCCATAACTTTGTGGCAGTTGTTAAGTTCAGTATTAGCTGCTCAAGCTTTTATAACGTTAAGTGGTGGGTTAAAGCCCACATTAGCTCACAAGATCCGATGATCCAATTATAAGAGAATTACCGTGATGAATGTCACTTCTCCAGCATAGCTTTCTGGAGCATTTTGGGAAGAAAACTCCTCCCTTTTTTGTAAAGGGCCATTTCAGTGCTTACTTCATTTGGAAGTAGGGCTGTGCGTTGTTACTGAGTAAGACAACATTAATGGATTCAATGGATCCTACGGTCTCATCAGTCAATCCTATGTCCCCATTGTGGAAGTAAATTTTAGATGCAGATCTTACATTGGGGTAAATCAATAACATAGCTCCACTGAGTCATTAAAACTGAGCCAATTTAACCCAGTTCACAATTCTGGTCCTAGTTATTTGGTACAGAAAAAAGTAATTTTATTATCATTCATTCATTTGCAAGTGTTGCCTGTCTCACAGTTTGACAAACAGAAAACACCACAATCTGCTTGATGGTGTTGTGGTACTCACCACCTCAGCACCTCTCGCTGGCACGTCTTGGCGATTAGCTCTGTCCCTGCAGGTTGCCCTCTGCTGGTAGTGTCCCATCCTTGTCTGCTCCCTGTTGTATCCGGACCGCGTTGCTCCCTGCTCAGTGATGTCCTCTTCAGGACACTGCCCTCCGGCAGTGGCCCACTGCTCTGGTTGCACCCCCTTCTGGGGGTCTGGTATTATAGAATATCAGGGTTGGAAGGGACCTCGGAGGTCATCTAGTCCAACCCCCTGCTCAAATCAGGACCAATTCCCAACTAAATCATCCCAGCCAGGGTTTTGTCAAGCCTGACCTTAAAAACTCTAAGGAGGAGATTCCACCACCTCCCTAGCGAAACCCATTCCAGTGCTTCACCACTCTCTGAGTGAAAAAGTTTTCCTAATATCCAACCGAAACCTCCCCACTGCACCTTGAGACCATTACTCCTTGTTCTGTCATCTGCTACCACTGTAACAGTCTAGATCCATCCACTTTGGAACCCCTTCAGGTAGTTGAAAGCAGCCATCAAATCCCGCCTCATTCTTCTCTTCTGCAGACTAAACAATCCCAGTTCCCTCAGCCTCTCCTCATAAGTCATGTGCTCCAGCCCCCTAATCATTTTTGTTGCCCTCCACTGGACTCTTTCAATTTTGGACACATCCTTCTTGTAGTGTGGGCCCAAAACTGGACACAGTACTCCAGATGAGGCCTCACCAATGTTTGAATAGAGGGATGATCACATCCCTCGATCTGCTGGCAATGCCCTTTACTTATACAGTCCAAAATGCCCTTAACTTTCTTGGCAACAAGGGCACACTGTTGACTCTACCCAGCTTCTCATCCACTGAAACCCCTAGGTCCTTTTCTGCAGAACTGCCTTTCCTAACCACTCGTCCTAGTCTGTAACATGAATGGATTCTTCTGTCTGTGAAAGTAGAATGAATTGATATTGTAAAATAAGAATGGATTAAAGAAATGTTGTATGTACCTTTAAGCAGTAGAATTGAAATACAGGTCCAGGAAAAAACATTAGGCATAACAATGGAGCTAATGGCGAAAACATTAACAGAAGATCGGTAATGGTTAGTAAGGAAATAAGGTATGCATGCTTAGCCAGGTAACTTATCAGATTCGCTTCCTTTGTCATCTTGCTAAGTGCTTGCTTTTAATCTGTATAATTAAGATAGTTTGTGTCTTGCATGGTGCTCACATTCTCTGGATGTTTATTAGCAGAGCGCTGTGCTAAATAAAACAGAGTGGTCTGACAAACTGTGAGTCCTGAGTCTAACTTTGACACGTCTAAGTACAGGACTCTGCACTTGTCCTTGTTGAATCCTCATCAGGTTTCTTTTGGCCCAGTCCTCTAATTTGTTCTAGGTCCCTCTGTATCCTATCCCTACCCTCCACAATATCTACCCACTCCCTCCAGTTTAGTGTCATCTGCAAACTTGCTGAGATTGCAGTCCACGCCATCCTCCTATCAGCAGTCCTCCATCTGTACTTGTTCTAGGGGCTGGCTGCAGCCTCAAAGTCTAGTCCCTTTGTCACACAGGCCAGCCACAGACTGTACCAGGCCACGCTCCTCCTCATCCAGGTGTAGTACAAGGGGAAAGGAGGGAGACCCAGGCCCACCCACTACGCTGGGTCCCAACCCAGGGGTCCTCTAGCTGCAGCCTCCCTGACCTCCTTCTCTTCCCTTGTCAGACTTTTGTCCCTGGGCCACTTCCCCTTCAGCCCTGTGCACCCGCTCGGCCCTTTGTAGCAAGGCCTGTAGCCTCTGGTTTTTCTTGGCTGGAGCTCCCTAGCTCCTTCTGCCCTTCCTCAGCACTGCTCTCTCCAAGTGCTACCTGTCAGCCCAGGAGCCAGTCCTCCTCCCTTCACAGTCAGGGAGAGACTGCCTCTCAGCCTGTTAGGCAGCCTTTATATAGGGCCAAACTTTGCCCCTGATTGACTGCCTCTGCCCTGCCCTGATTGGCTCCTAACAGGCCCCTGTTGACTGGCTGCCAGTCTGCACAGCCTCAAAGGCCTGTTCCAGCCTTTTTCTCAGGGAGTGGAGTACCGCCCCGCCATACTATTTAAGGAGAGACATAGTCAGACTGCTGATGCAAAATCTGCACAAGGAAACTAACATTATGAACTTTGTCCGTGACATACTTTGTATAAACATTGTGTCCCTGACATACTTGGTATAAACATTTTGTAAAAGGGAATAAACATCTCATTCATGCAAGGTAGAGATGGTCTGTACCATATGTTTAATCTACAGACAGTATTTTTCAGAGAAAGAGATTGAGACGGAATCAAAGGGGTTGATTGAGAGGAAGGTTAAAAAGAAGTGGAAGAAGAGAACTAAGAGGAGGAAATGGGAGGCAACACATAGCCAGGAACTGAGGATCTACGTCATCATTTCCCTGCTTCCCCCCACTCCCCCGCCCAGGGCCTCCAATACCATAGTAACTGAGCTTTCACCGATTTGTTCCACTGATCCCCACGCATTATATTGACTCTATTCCCTGCTGCATGTTTCAGGTTTACTTCCAACACAGAAAGATGACTTTCAACAGAAATTTTAGTGATGAATTGTATTATAAGCCCTACTATTATGGGGGCTGGGGTGGTTCCAGAGATTATGGCTGCTGTAGGCCATGGGTGTTACCGAAGGCCATACAAGTTTTGGTGGGGTTATCCAAAATCTTGTTGGTACCCTTATCCTTGCCATTGGGGTAGGGGGTACGGCTATGGAAAGGGTTGGCCATGTTTCGCCCAGGAAGAATAGACTCGGAACATGGAAAGACCAGGACATGGAAAACAAGATACAGACTCATGGTTGATCTTATGGGCAATGGCTTTCAGAAATGCAAAGCACCCTTGACTCCCATGGGAGCTGTGAGTGCTCAGCACCTCAGTAAATCTGCCCCATATCTCTATTTCCCAGGTTACACCTAATGACTGTTTCCTCTACTGCCTTCCATACTCTCTGCTTCTTCTAGAACAATCTGTTTAGGTATGAGTCTCAGTTCCATGAAGTTCCCCTTAGGCCACGCTGACACAGTAAATAAAGCAGAGGCCTTACGGTTGGGCCAAAAAACATTTACACTCACTTGAAGGGTCCTTAAAGAGCCATGTAAAGCAGTCTTTGTGTCAATGAGAATGAAGCCTTCAAGGTCGAGCCTTTTCATGAATATGTACTATTTATTTCTGGTTTCAACAGTGCTATAAAAGTTGTACACTATATAAGCAGATTACTTCTTTGTTTAAGTTGTGCTTTGTCTTGTTTGATTCTGTCTGGGATGAAACAAGTACCTTAAAATAGTTGCAAACAGGGCTTCATTGTCAAACTCTAAAGCTATAATGAAAAACGGGGAACTTCTCCTGTGAAATGTATCACGTTGGAGCCAATGATTCCTTGTAGACCTTCGTGAAACCCTTGAAATATATCCTCTCTAGATATATAGAGTATCCTCTCATGCTGTGTACTCCTCCTCTAACTCACATTAAAGTTATTCTGCTTCATAATACCAGCCTTCTGATTTTCCTTTCTGTTCCATTCCTTATTTACCAACCAGAGCTCCTTAGACGCTTAACTCCTACTGAAATCACTGAGAGCGTGGCATGTAAAGCCATGTCTGCACTACAAAGTTAAGTCGACTTAAGTTACATTGACACACTACAACCACTTTAAATATACTGCTGTTGCATTTCCACACTCTGCTCCTTGTGTCCGCAGAGCACATCCACAGAAGCAGCTCTTGCATCAGCACAGAGAACAGCGTGCACTGGGTGGCTATCCCGCTGTGCAACCAGCCAAAGGGTGTTTTTGGAAGGGTTTGCAATGCCTCAGCTGGGCAGGCTCAGTGACACATGCTGAAGGCTTTTCAATCACATCATTCCATGGGCTTCCTATTAGGTATCCAGTCACTTTTCAACCGCCCTGGTAACCTATGAGCCATGCATCTGTGTCAGAAAGCATGGAACCTGCACTGCTCTGCAGTATTGTGCTTAGCATACAATGGTATAAAAGGAGTTCAACAAGGGGCTATGCACCACCATCCTGACCTCACCCTCACCTTGTGGAAGCGGCATGTCTGAGGAGCTGCATCAGAAACGACTATTGGCCTCATGTGCCTTCAGCTGTGCCTGCTACAGCTGTTCTATTTTTACCCTGCACTGCTGCATTTCACTGTCACAGCCCTTCTCCTCCATGCCCTGAGTAACTTTCTGCAACTGGAGCGGAGCTGTGCCTGCACAGCCTCCTCTCCCCACAGACACCACCTCCCGTGTACTCCACGACGGATCCTGTTTTCTGCACGGAGCCAGCAGGCTCAGCTGCACAGTAGCTATGTGAGCTTTGCACACCAGGCAAATGGGAAGAGAAAATTCAAAACTTCCTGGAGTTTTAACATGGGAGGGGCACATGCCTGTGTACCTGGCTGCAGGACAACAGAGTTCAAAACAATGACCCTGTAGTGAGAAGAGAATCAGACCTGGAAAAATTCAGAAAATCATAAGAGAGGCATTACCCCAGTGGTTCCCATATTTGAATGGTCTAAATCAAATACGGTGTTGGCTATTCTTCTTCAGTCACTGTTCAGTGCCTACCAGCAGGCGCTTGGTTTGTTCCTTATGGGCAAGGCCACTACTTCAACTGTTCCTCTTTTTCCCTCCCATACTCCTGAGGTTAGAGAGCTGTCTGGTGTTTCCGCACAAGTTATTACTGACTCCAAATTTATAGTGGTTTGGATTTAAGTATCAGACATTTCAAGCATGGACTGTGGCCCTGTGTAAAGTGGTGGGTCACCCTAAACACCCCCCCGTGGCCAGATGTACCACTGTGGGGAAGCCCCTCCCTTATCTTCCCCCAGTTGGGTGTCAGCCAGCACAGAACACGGCAATGCAAATGTAACCCTTCTGCCCCTCTGAGTTGGCAGCAACAAGGGCCGGGTTCAGTATCCATGGGTTCCATTTCAATAACACAATGCATAACCTGCTCGAGTCCCCACCCAGTGACCTGGGACACTTACATACCACCCCCCCCCCCGGGCACCTCTAGGAGGCAATACTTCCTCTCTCACAAGCACGAAGTCTGAGTGTAGCAAAATCCTTTTAATAAAGGAAGGAAACAATGCGGCGTCCCATTGGAGAAACACCGCAGACAGGATTATAACACAAACCATAAGCAAAAACCCACCTCCAAGTATGTTTGGCAATGTCCTTTCCCCCCTTAGGGTCTTAAGTCCAATCACCCCAAAGTCCAACAACCTGAAAGTCTCTGGTCAGAGCCACCCCAGAGTTCAAAAGTTTATCTGCAGAGTTTTACCCCCCTAGCCTGGGTGGAAATGGGGGGTGGGCACACAGGGTGTTAAGGGGCACCTTATGTGGGCCAGGACTAACTGCTCTGTCTCTACATGGAGTTCTGCTGCAGCCTTCACCATGACTAGCTCCACTCCACCAGCTGCACTTCTCCTTCAGCCAACCTATGAGCCACGCCAGCCATCCCCACAAACCAGTCCACTCCGCTCACTGTTCCATGGGCTGCTCCAACATGCTGCAAACTGCTCCTCTCTGCCAGCCACTTAACAATAGGTCTTCAGGCTCCCCCACTGGTTAACACAGCGCTCAGTGATTTCAGCTCTTAGTGATTTTAGCTTATAGTAGGGGAGCCCCAGTGCTGGTGCACCATTGGCCCAACGTGAATTCAGCTCAGCCGCCTCTAGATGGACTCCTAATGGAATCAAAATTAGCTCTACTCTTCAACAGTGGAGAGAGAAGGATGTGCAATTGGTGTTCCAGGCCCTCAAAAGGGGCCCATCCCATCAGGTACACACACCAATCCCCACCTCTCTCCAATTCACTCGGTTTTGGAACCCATGTCCCTTGTCTAGCAAGTACTACTTACTGAGGGTGTGAGTCGTTCTCTGTCAGAAAGCAGTCTCATAAGTTCCTCATTCACATAATCAGGGTGACAACACTTTATTCCTCCTGCCCCAATAACAAAGAAATTGGGGATCCCAGAGCTGTCAAAATAACCATCCCAGGCTGCCATGGGCTATGCTAGGTGGGGTGGGTGTGCCAAGGCAAATAGCTGAAATTCCTTTCCACACTCCCTGAAATTCTTTCCACACTCCCCATAATTCACCACCAGATGTCAGGGTAGAGCTCATCCTGACTCTGCTTACACAAATACTGAGGGCTTGGCTACACTTAAAACTCCAAAGCGCTGCCGCGGCAGCGCTTTGAAGTGCGAATGTGGTTGCAGCGCCAGTGCTAGGAGAGAGCTCTCCCAGTGCTGCAGGTCCTCCACCTCCCCAGGTCCTCCACCTCCTAATCCCATGGGGATTAGCTTGCAGCCCTGGGAGCCAGGCTCCCAGTGCTGGAGTACTGTTTACACTGGCGCTTTGCAGTGCTGTAACTTGCTTTTTTCACACCCCTGAGCGAGAAAGTTGCAGGGCTGTAAAGCGCCAGTGTAACCAAGGCCTAAACAAACTATTCCAAAGAAGTGTCTCTCCCTTAATGAACCTCCAGGGAAGGAGAAGATGCACTAGTGTCCGGGGGCTGTTGGCCTCTTACTGACACTTAGTCGGGGGGATGGCCGGATTTACACCTTAGACGTCCCTAGGCACAGCATCTTCAGTAACCGTCCTGCCCCCCCGTACAGCTTCCCTGGGGCCTTCCCCCACACACGATTCTCCCAGACTGAGCCGGGCATAGCCCATCCACCGCAGGTGAGGTGTAGTGAGTGGTGTCTTCCGTCCCTCCAGCAGCCACATTCCAGCTCTGCCCAAGCAAGTGAATGGGGCGGGGGCAGTGGGATGGCTGGGCTGGGACGCTGCGGCTCACAGCACCCCCAGTCAGGCTGACTTAGATGCTCCCACTGCTCCTGCCCCACGCACTGGGCAGCCACCAATTCGCGCCAGGAGTCTGGCCACCCACAGGGGGACTGTATTAACTTTTCAACTTTTAAGCCATTTTTAATGTTGCGGTGCCCCTAGAACACCAGCACCCATAGGCACATGCCTACTGTGCCTAATTAGAAATCTGGCTGTGGGGCAGGGGAAGGACCAAAGAGGAGTCGGGATCCTGAGATCCTGAAACTGACAGGTGGCAGCCCAGTGGCACTCCAAGTCTACCTTAGTCACACGCAGGCATAGGTGACTGTTAATTGTAGATAGTGGGGGGGGAGGCACCATCCAGCATCACCCTCTTAACTATAGCGCCCTCTGACTACTGTGCCTTGGACAGTCACCCACCTTAGGGAAAATGGCACTCTGGGCAAACTTGTAATTTTGCGCCTGGCCCCTGGTTCCTCCTCTGGCCCCCTCATCACTCCTTGTCTCTGCTGCACCCCCAACCCACTTCTCCACCCCCTCCCATAGCTCCTGGTCCCCCCTGCCTCCCTCAGACCCCTATCCCAGCAACCCGGGGCTCCGCTGCCTCCTCCCCCATTGCCCCAACTCCCTGAGCTCCCTTCTGCCCACCAGTGGCAAGTTAGTCCAGACACATACTCGAGCAGATAAATAACTTTCTGTTCTGATTTGGTACTCATATCACCGTACCTGTGTGTGCAGTGAAGAGGAGTTATTCTCACTGGGGCCATGTGGCTGCTGGTGAAGAGGGACAGACTCAGTTGACTTCCCGGTGTCCCCTCTGGCAGAGACTGTGCTGCCAGCCCAGTCTCGCTTCCCTGCTCTGGGCGCCACCTCTTGGGGTACAGCAGGAGTGCATCCAGCTAGTGCCTTTCCCAGGCAAGTCCCTTCGCTGCAATCAGCACAACTCCCATCCCGGCAGAAATCTGGAGGTGGGGGGGGGGGGGAGTGACCTCACTGCCCCACTCCACACACATCGCCTATGTAGGCAGGTCAATAAGGAGGTCGACAGTCCATCCTCCATGTGACCTGGGGCGGCCAGGGCAGTATAATCAGGGAGAGAGCAGCAACCCAGAGCTGAGCAGAAGGGCCAGAGTAGCAGTCCAGAGCCACGGCCCAAGGACCAAAACACAGGTATGCTTCTTCCTGGGCCTAGCAGCATATTACAGATGGGTTGTGCCAGATTTCCCCTCACTGGTGACAGAATCATAGAATATCAGGGTTGGAAGGGACCTCAGGAGGTATCTAGTCCAACCCCCTGCTCAAAGCAGGCCCAATCACCAACCAAATCATCCCAGCCAGGGCTTTGTCACTTTCTCACTGGGCGCGGGGCCCTCTTAGGCATGGGGCTTGATTCGGGGAATTGGTGGAATTGGCCTAAAGCCGGCCCTGAGACTAGATCCATCTTTTTTGGAAACTCCTTTCAGGTAGTTGAAAGCAGCTGTCAAATCCCCCCTCATTCTTCTCTTCTGAAGACTAAATAATCCCAGTTCCCTCAGCCTCTCCTCATAAATTATGTGCTCCAGCCCTCTAATCATTTTTGTTGCCCTCTGCTGGATACTTTCCAATTTTTCCATATCCTTCTTGTAGTGTGGGGCCCAAAACTGAACACAGTACTCCAGTGTGATTTGGCCTTCCTGATTTCACTCCTGCATGCCTGAGCAATATTTTTATACTCCTGCCTGGTCATTTGTCCAATCTTCCTCTTCTTGTAAGCTTTTTTTTTTGTGTTTGAGATTAGCAAGGATTTCACTGTTAAGCCAAGCTGGTCACCTGCCATATTTACTATTCTTTCTACACATTAGGATGATTTGTTCCTGCAACCTCAATAAAGATTCTTTAAAATACAGCCAGCTCTCTGAACTCCTTTCCCCTTCATGTTATTCTCCCAGGGGATCCTGCCCATCAGTTCCCTGCATATGCTATGCTAATTGTTGTATCGTCAATAAACGCTGCGTATTGTGCTTCTTATTAGCATAACATTTTTGGTGAAGAATTGTGAAAGGGGGAAAACATGCACTGGGATGGTTAAAAACACTGCTCAATAGTACATAATACATATCAAGTAATCGATCATTCAGGTGTGCACCCCCCCAGTCGTAAATGTGCAGAGCAATAGGGGGAAAATTAGTGTCCTGGCTCCGACCCATCTGTCGAAAAAAACTATACAAAAATATAGTCCTGGCCGTGGCTCTGGTGGTTGGGCTGGGGCCAGGATTTAACAGGCTCAGAGCTCCTGATGGCTGCGGGCAGCCCAGAGCCCTCTGAATCCCGGTCGTGGCTCCGGCGGCTGGGCAGGGGCTGGGATTTAAAGGGCTCTGGGCTTCCCTCAGCGGCAGGAGCTCTGGGCCCTTTAAATCCCTGCCCCAGCCCTGCAAAGCTCAGGGTTCCCCCAAGCAGGCAGAGCCCCGCGACCTTTAATTTGCCCCTGAGCCCCGGGGGACTCCAAGCCACCTCTTTAGCTGGAAGCCCCTGGTTGATTTAAAGGCCCTGAGTCTCCCAGCTACAGCTGGTGCCCCAGGGCCTTTAAATCTCGAGAGGCCACTCCTCTTCCAGATGAGGCCACTCCCCCTCAGGACTCCAGCAATACCTGTAAGTCTTGTAAGTTACTTTCACCCCTGCTGACATCAGAATCCAAACATCCTCCGGTCAGTGCAAGGAGAAGCATTTCTCTAATGATTTGGACTTGATGTGATGTAGTATGAATGTCATGGATAATTCAGACCAGTGGCGAGAAACAGAATCAAATACACTGTTTAAACACCTCCCCCCCCACCCCCTAGGACTCCTGACCGATTTAACAGCACCAATACATATGCTAACAAATTTGAACAAAGTTTTTAAGTTTGTTAGCATATGCATTGTGCTGTTAAAGCCATATAAAGAACGAATGCTCTCCCTAGCTGTGTTCTGCTCTTTTAAGGAGTGGAGTGCAGCATACACACACCACAGAGGGCGGGGCTAGCCCCAAGTATTTCTGGTACCCCATACCCCCTGAAAATCTCCTGCCGGTACTGCATACTGGAGAGTACCACCCTACGTGCACTACTGCTTCTTTGTACAACCTAATCCAAACAGTGAGTTGGTTCTTCTTCAGAACATTTAGACCTTTTCAGTCACCGGTCAGTGCCTACCAACAGGAGCTTGGTTTGTTCCACATGGGCAAGACCAGTACTTCAACTGATACTCGTATTCGCTCCCGTACTCCTGAAGTTAGAGAGCTGTCTGGTGTCTCCACATGAGTTATTACTAACTCCCAATGTAGTTTAATTCATAATGTTTCAGATGTAAGTATCAGACATTTCAAGTAGGATTGGGCTGTGGCCCTGTGTAAAGTGGTGGGCCACCCTAAAGATCCCCTTGTGGCCAGATTTACCACTGCAGGGAATCCCCTCCCTCATCGTCCCCCAGTTGGGTGTCAGCCAATCCACTTGCACAGAGCAGGGCAATTCAAAGACAAAACAAACTACTCCAAAGAAGTGTCTCTCTCTTACTGAAGCCCCAGGAAGGAGAGCAGGTAATAATGTCCAGGGGCTGTTGGCCCCCCATTGACACTTAGTGGGGGGTTGGTTGATGCTCTCTGAACACCAGGTGGAAGGGAAAGGGCCGAAGAGGAGCCGAGTTGGGATTCTGAGACTGGCAGGTCTGCGGGGTCAATGGGGAGAAGTTGGCACTCCTAGTCAGCCATATTCACACGCAGACCCCCTTAGGCAACTGGTAACTGCAGATAGTGGAAGTGGGGGTGTCATGGAGTGTGGGGGGAGACTAGGTCTGGCAACCCCGGCTTCCTGCAATTCACCATGACTCTCAGCCAGCCAGTAAAACAGAAGGTTTATTTAGAGGACAGGAACACAGTCCAAGACAGGTCTTGCCTTTTAGTTAGGTTCATCTGGGGTCCCCAGGGAGGCCACAGCCCCGCTGGGAAGCCCAAGCCCTCTAGGGGCACCTCTCTCCATTTTCCAGCCAGCTCCCAACTGAAACTCCCTCCAGCCTCTCACTCAGCCTCCCCCCAGCTCCTCCCCCAGCCTTTGTGTCCTGTGTCCAGTTTCCCAGGCAGAGGTGTTACCTGGGCTCCAACCCCTCTCCTGGGTTCTCAGGTTACATACCCAGGTATGTTCCCATCCCCAATGCAGGCAGTCCCAAACTCCCCTGCAACCATCCCAGGTCAATTCTCCCCACTCAGCATTCACATAACACAGCAAGAACGTTCCCACTTCATCACAGGGGGCAGCTTCCCAGTTACCGTCAAGGCACCATCCAGCATCACTCTTTTGAGCACAGCTCCCCCCAACCACATTGCCCATGCTTAAGGCTGGCCCTCCCAGAGACAGCCTTAGGGAGTACGACACCTTGGATTATCTTCTATTTTGGAGCCCTGGCTCCTGTGCCTTTACCAACCCCCCACCCCTGCCCACATTATCTCTGGCCCCTGCTGCTTCCCCCAGCCCTCCACCCATCACCCCTGGCCCCCATTGCCTCCTTTGGCCCCACACCCATCACCCAAGGCTCCTGCTGCCTCCCCCAGAACACCACCCATCACCTCTGGTCCCTGCTGCCTCCCCCAGTCCCCCATCATTCCTGGCCCCTGCTGCTACCTCCAGCATCCCAACCCTCACATCGCCTCTGGACCCCACTGCCTCCCCCAGCACCCATTCATCATCCCTGGCCCCCACTGCCTCCCCCGGCTCCCCCATCACTCCCAGATCCCACTGCTTCCACCAGCCTACCGCCCCCTTCATCATGCCTGGCTCCCACTGCCTTCCCCACACCCTCTCCTATACCTAGCACCACCAGGCCCCAATACCTCCCCCCATTGTTGCCCCATCTCCCTGAGCTCCCTTCTGCAGACCCCTGGCTGGCTAGTCCAGACAAGTCCTCGAGCAGGGAAATAACTTTCCTTTCTGGTTTAATCCTCATATCATCACCATATCTGTGTGTGCAGTGAAGAGGAATTAGTCTCACTGGGGTCATGTGCCTGCTGGCCACTGCTCAAGTCTTGCCTCTTCTCTCTCCTTGTGCCCTCCCTACCCTGGCGTGCCCAAGCAGAGCTCTCAGGAAGGCTGGTTTGTTTGGGCTGCTGCACATGTCATGTGATGGGGGTTGCCTGTTCTGCTGTGCCACACTGGAGCAGGGGGCTCCCCGCCCAATATCCTGGAGCCTGTGGGAAGGGGCACTGGGCTGGGACCAGGGATCCCCTGTGTGGCTGCTGTCCATGTTTCTGTGTAGTGCCTTGCACTGAGCAAGGCCTCAGACCCTGCACCAGGGCAGTCGTGGCTCAGCCCGTCTTACTGATGAGGCTCCGAGAGGCTGCACAGCAGCACTTCTGGCAGAGCTGGAGCCAAGGGGCAGCTCTCAGCTGTTCGGCCACACTGCTTGGCCACTGCTGCTCTAACCACAGGGCAATGCTACGCTCCCTGAGCCTGGATTAGAACTCGGAAGTCCTGCTCTCTAACAGAGGTGTGTGACTGACTGGCAAAGTGTGTCATGTCCCCCTCTGTGGCTGTTCCCCTAGGGATCAATAGTTATAATGGGATAGCCTAATTTTGGCAATTAATTGATCTTTGACTACTAGCAGTAAATATGCCCAATGACTTTGATGGAATGTGAGATGGGATGGGATCTGAGTTACTACAGAGAATTCTTTCCTGGGTGCTGGCTGGTGAGTCTTGCCCACATGCTCAGGGTTTAGCTGATCGCCATATTTGGGGTCCGGAAGGAATTTTCCTCCAGGGCAGATTGACAGAAGCCCTGGGGGGTTTTGCCTTCCTCTGCAGCAAGGGGCATAGGTCACTTGCTGGAAGATTCTCTGCACCTTGAAGTCTTTAAACCATGATTTGAGGACTTCTGTAGTTTAGACACAGGTTTGATACAGGAGTGGGTGGGTGAGATTCTGTGGCCTGCGTCGTGCAGGAGGTCAGACTAGACAATTGTAATGGTCCCTTCTGACCTTAAAGTCTATGAGTCTATGAGTCTATGCTGGCAAAGAGGGACAGACTAAGCCGGCTTCCCCATGCCCCCTCTGGCAGAGACTGTGCTGCCAGCCCGGTCTCACATCCCTGCTCTGGTGTCACCTCGTGGGGTACAGCAGGAGTGTGCTGCCTTTCCCAGGCACGTCAGCCCAACTCCCACCCTGTCCCTGGCAGAAATCTGCGGGGGCATGTGATCCCACGAGCACAGGACGGGCTTACCCGTTAGGCTCATAAAGGAGGCAGCTGGGGGAGGCCAGGGCTGAGTGATGGTAGGGAACGAGTTTGCTCACGCAGCCCTGCTGGAGCGCTCCTGCCTGGGCCACCCAGAGGATTCAGGGGGCTGGGGCAAAGCAATTTCGGGGGCCCCTTCCATAAAAAAAAGTTGCAATACTATATTTTTTACATTTCTAAATACATGATACTAACTAGTGAAATACATTCAAAAATTAATTTTTAATAATTTGAAAATACACAAAATACATTATTTAAAAACTTCAAATGCTTTAATGGTATGTATACATTTGCAATTACATAATGGGTTGTCGCTGGGTGATGGTGATGGTGATGGTTGGTTCCAATGGGCTGTTGCTGCCTGGGGGTGGCACTGCTGTTGCCAGGGCTGGGTGGGGAGTTGGGCTGTGGGTTGGGGAGTGGCCGATTCACAGGGGCTGGGCTCAGAGCTGGGGGTCAGGGCTGTGGGGGGGGGGTTGAGGTCAGGTGGGTGCCCGGCTAAGAGGCACTATAATTTTCCCACTACTACTTCCTCTATTTCAGTGGAATTTACACCTCAGTAGTTTTCTTTTACATAAAAAATACTCTGAAACCTATAATAAAAACTGGCTGCCTCCCAGACCGCAGTCAGAGTGAGACAGGGTGTGTGGTATATAGGTCACAGCTTGGGGAAAACACCTGCAGGGCTTGGCTTTGCACTGTGCCAGGGAAGAGCTGAGGGTAGAAGCACAAGGCTGAAAGAAGTGAGCAGGCTGGGGATGTTGCAGTGTTCATCCTCAGACAGAGGAGCACTGCACTGCCTAGGAGGAAGGAGGCCTAAGAGAAGGATAGCTTAGCATCCCTCTGCTACCTCTAAGTCAGAAGTAACTGTTTGAAGAATTGTGTGTTGTGAGAGTAGAATAAACTTGTTAACTTTACATAAATAGATAAGATGTAAATATGTACATAGAGAAATGTTTGATGACTCCATAATTTTTTTTTGCAATATGTAATTCAGTCTTAGGCCCTTCCATCCTGTTAGCCTTAGGCACCTAATAACTTTAATCCAGCCCTGTGTAGTAAGAGGAGGCCCTGAGACATAAACATTGGTATCAGAGGCCTGGTATGAGGCCTAAGGCCTGAACTAAAGTAATGGTCAAGACTTTGCTAACATAAAGCAAAGTTAAGCTGTGAGCCAGAGGCAGGCTCTGCTCACAGAAGCTGGCAAGGAAAGGGCTGATGCTGCAAGAAGATACGTACCTAAAAGGTACTGAACACTAGAGATCAGAACATTCACATACTTGCACATTCCACACAGATAACAAGGAACAGGCCGACCCATCCCAATGACAGGGGCAAAAGGGTAATATGATGGATAGAGTTGTTTTGTTCAAACCAACATGTGCAAGGTGAGAGGCGGCACCTTACTATGTAGAGGGGTTGTACCTTGCTACGTAGAGGGGTTGCACCTCAATACGTCAGGAGTGATGCATAACTTGTTTGTACCTGTGTATAAGAATGCATCCTTGAGGCGGTCTTTGTCCGGCCTAGGGGGCAGTGGAAAGTCCCATCACTGACTGAGCCGAGTCCATTGCCAAGAGGCACTTTCTCGTAGTATGCCCTGAATTAGGCTAAGAAACCTACAGGGAACTGCCATTGTGCCCAAGATTGCAATAAACCTGGCAGATGTGACTTTGCACCTTACTAGAGTCTGTGGTCATTGGGGGTTCTTGTCGGGTCTGCTGCATTAGCTATCTGCAGAGCTGGGGCAGCACACAGGGTGATCACACGCACGCAGCCGAGTGATACCAACAAGGAGACAGCAGAGCACCGCACCGGTAGCACATCTAACAAGATACCTCTTGACAACATGTGCCCCCCCGCCTCAAGTGTTGCAGTAAAGATGACTAGTGCCTCCCCATACTGGGCGAGGACAATCTAAAGGGGAGGATACATCACCACACCATGTGTTTTCCGTGCCCAGTGCCGCACCCCCTCCCCGCACCCAGCCCAGGGCCATCGCGCTCTCCCTGCCTCACATTATCTGCAGGGAGGGGGGTTCTGTTCTTCTCTTCCTGTGTCTGTTTCCCCTCCTCCCCCAGGACATTCAGCTGCTCTCCCTGGAAGCTATGCAAGGAGAGGGACAGAGCTGCTTTTGCCTGAGAAAGCATGGCTGGGAGGTGGCAGCAAACCACTCCCTGCCTGGGCTCGGTTGCTGGGAGGGGTGGGGGCTCTGGCTCACTCAGCAGCACCCAGGCAGTGAGAGGACCGCTACCGTCCCAGCTGCCGGAGACAGGAGCTGAACAAGTAGACACCTCCACTACCCCCCAGCATGTTTCTGGCTTACTCGTCCTCTATGCCCCACAGCTGGGGGGCAGCGGGAAGCCCCTGCCCAGGCCCTGCTGTGGGGTCAGGATCCAAGTGATCTGGAGCCTCCCCTCCCATTCCCTGATAGCCGAGCCCATGGAGCCACCACAGTCTCCCAGCCAGATTCTCACAGACAGAAGCGGTTCCGTCGCCCTTCCCGCCGGGCTGCCAGGGAGAGCAGCTGAATGTGTCAAGTGGAGGGAGAAACAGGGAGAGGAGGACTGAGCCCCTCTCCCTCCCTGCCCCTGCCAGGACAACCTGGAGGGGAGGTGTTTGACCCCTCCCAGCCACCTCCCCCACACATACATTGCCTCTGGTAGTTCTGACCCACAATTTCCATCTTGTCTACGAATAAACAGTTCCTGGAGAAGGCAGGATAGATCAGTGGCTTGAGCATTGGCCTGCTAAACCTAGACTAGGGTTATGCATTCAGTCCTTGAGGGGGCCATCTAGGGATTTGGGGCAAATTCAGTACTTGCTCTTGTTAGTGAAGGCAGGGGACTGAACTTGATGACCTTTTGGGATCCCTTCCAGTTCTATGAGATAGGTATATCTCCATATATTATATAAGCTGACATTGTCCATGGCCCTCAAAAAAGAATGTTTGCCCAGACACTGGGCTGTGATGTACTCCCTATTTGGGACACCATTTGTCCTGCTCACCAATAATGCATCTCTGAGCTGGCTCCAGACAATGCAGGATTGAAATGCCTGCCTCACCCACTGGTACTTGGCATTACAGCTAGACCAATTCCTGGTAGAACAGACAAAGACATGTGAATGTTCAATGAGTGCAACGATAGGTCCACTTAAAGGAGGAAGTGTGACAAGGAGTGTATTACCCCTCTCTGGGGACAGCCTGGAGATCCCAGATAGAACAGCCTGGGGGCAATGAAGATGACTCCCTGCACCACCGTGGGGACTATTCAAACAGCAAGAGGAAACTGAGCAGGGGAGAGGAGATTAGGAGCGGAACAGCCTGTAGAAGGGGGTGATCTCCCTCCAGCTCTGGATGGTTAGCCTGAGCACGCACAGGAACTTTGTGTCCCCTTTATTTTACAGGACCCAGGATGATATTATGATTCAAAAACATTTTAATGTGAATAGGAAGAGAAGTACACAGAAGGTGACAGAAAGAAATCAGAATTAAAATAATATCTCCAAAGTATCAAGAAGCTCTACAATGAATCACTAGCTCCAAGGTAATGCATTTCACACCAGATGTTCTTGGTTCTTCATCACAGCGGTAGAGTTTGACAAAGAAGTCCTGTTTGCAACCATTTTAAGGCATTAGTTTCATCACAGTCAGAGTGAAATGAGACAAAGCACAACTAAAGCCAAGGATGAAACTACTTCTCCAGTAAACAACATATAAAGCAAAGTTGAAAGCAGAAACAAATGGCACATATTCATGAAAGGACTAGAACACATAGGGTTTCGTTCTCATTGACACAAAGACCTCTTTACATGGCTCTTTAAGTGAGTGTAAATGTTTTTTCACCCAAACATAAAACCTCTACTTCATTTACCATCAGAGAGGCCTAAAGGGGCCTTCATGGAATTGAGATTTACGCTTAAACAGATTATTCTAGAAGAAGCAGAGAGTATGGAAGGCAGTAGAGGAAACAGTCATTGAGTGTAACGTAGGCAATAGAGATATGGGGCAGTTTTACTGAGATGCTGAGGGCACTCTGCATTTCTCAGACCTATTGCCCATAAACTCATCTGTGAATCTTGCTTCAGGTTTCCTGCTCTTTCCACGTTCGGGGTCTATTCCTCCTGGGCGAAACATGGCCAACCCTTTCCATAGCCGTACCCCCAGCCCCAATTGCAAGGATAAGGGTACCAAGAACCTTTGGGATAGCCCCAACCACACCTGTATGGCCTTTGATAGTACCATGGCCTACAGTAGCCGTAACCTCTACCATACCAGCCCTTGTAATAGTAGGGCTTCCAAAACAATTCATCACTAAAGTTTTCGTCAAAAGTCATCTTTCTGTGTTGGAGGTAAACCTGAAACACACAGCAGGGAAAAGAGTCAACATAATGCACGAGTGGTGTCAAAGATTCAGTGCTCAGTTACTACTATTTTAAAGGTCATGGAGAGAGAGAGAGAGATGGAACAGGAAAATGATGACCCAGACCCACAGTTCCTGGATACGTTCCCTCCTATTTCCTCCTCCTAGTCTCCTTCTTCCATTCACTCTTAACCTCCCTCCTAACCAGCCCCTTTGATTCCTTCTCAATCCCTTTCTCTGAAAAATACTGAAAGTGACGTCAACAGATGCTAGACTATTTCTATCATGCACATATGGGATTTTTATGCCCTTTTATAAATGGTTTGTACAAAGGATGGCAGGGGCAAGTTTGCTAATGTTAATTTCCTTAAGAGGATTTAACCTCAGCATAAAAACCCCTTTTCTTCTAAATAATAGTGTGGCAGTTTGCCTTCTAAAGCTTCTGAGCCAGCAATATTTGCTAATAAATGAATGGAAAACCATGCTCTTAAGTGTGTCCCTAGCCTCTGTTTGCCACATGCTAGAAATGGGTGACAGGGGATGCATCAATTCATGATTATCTGTTCTGTTCACTCCCTCTGAAGTACCTGGCATTGGTCTCTGTTGGAAGACAGGATACTGGGCTAGATGGACCATTGGTCTGACCCAGTATGGCTGTTCTTTTATTCTAAAATACTTTTTTCTAAAACAAAACATTAAGAGTCAGATCCTGAGTGGGTAGACAAGGGCACTGTTCAATGGAGTTCAAGGGTCCAAGCTAACTTACACTAGCTAAGTGTGTATCTGCATCTAACATTGCTACTAGAGCAGGTAGGAAAATAACAATTTCCATACAGGATCAGACCAGAACTCCTTCTAATTGATTATTCTGTCTGAAATCCTGCCGAGTACCTGCTGCTACAGAAATAAGAAGAACACAGAAGTGACCCGCTATGAAAAAAACTGGGGAAGTTTCATCCTAACTTCCCTGACTTAAAAGCTAATTATGAAATTATTGAAAGCTACTGATGGGATTTGAATACCTAATACTTAATGAAAGTAAACGTGAACTCCTGTCTCAAATGCCTAGGCACCTCTGAAAATTGAAGCATTTACTTCTAAACCATGAACGCATCAGTGCCTGCAACTCAACAACTATGGTTTTACTGGCAAAATCCCTTTACCGTGCCAATAATCATGAAGTCATGTGCAAAATTCAGTCCTAAATTAAACCATCACTAACGTTATGTCACAATCATTCTAGGGAGAATGAGACTTACCCCGGTCGCTGAAGAGGATAAGTCAAGAGAAGTTGTTAAGGAACCGGCAGTTGCAAGCGCTTTTATACAGTTTCTTAGCCTGTCTGGGGAATTCTAGACGCCCTTTAGCTTAAGTTGGAAAACATATTTTGCTGTGCAAATCACTCCTTCAATTGATATAATTGTTTTCAGGATTATTACCATGTGTTTTCAACCTCACATGGTCTGACATGCACAAGACAACCTATAAGTTTCCTTCATCTGAAAAGATTTATGGGACACATTCATACCTGGCATAATTCCAGTGACTCCGATTGTCAGAAAAGATTGTCAGAACTGTAACAGTTGCAAAATCTGCCATTAGATAGAGGACTCCCCCTTGGTCCTAGTAAGGCATGTTGGTAGGTGTAGGTGGCATTGCACAATTCTTCCTGTAAGTTGTAGGAGGGAGTGAGTATTTTGCAGAGGCTGAACATCTAAGTGTTTTGATCTAATGCCCTTTGAAGTTAATGGGAGTCATTACTCTGGGTAGGTTTTTTCTCAAGCCCTATGACATGAAATTTGGCCCCGGAAGAAGGACGTATAAGGCCTCTGAGCCATTTAAGTCCCACTTCAGCTTTCAAAAGAGGGGTTAACAGAGACTTGAGAAATGAGTAGGCCTTTGTGCTGGCGCTCTGCTCAGGGGTGAATTTCCATCTACTGTAATTAGAAATTCAGTTCCTAATCCAAGTTCTTTATGTCACCAATGCTGTGAAATTAAGGTGATCATCATAGCAGAAGTTCACAGTGCTGCCTCTGATGGGGTGCTTTTTGGTTGAGGTGAGGGATGGTGGTGGGTGAAAACAAGCCAAACCGTCATATACAAAGACTTTGAGATAAACTGTAGAACATTTGCGGCATCGCAAAAGTGTCTCCATCCAACGACAGCCAAGACTATTGTAGTTTTACAAGAAAATATAACTGATGATGCCTCAGATGAAATAGAGGAAATAGAGAGATCTGGCTTTCTTGGCCAAGGCTATTGGATAAATTCAGATAAATTGAAAATCTGACCAGATTTAGGGCATTCTGTAAGACCATTAGCTTGCAGGCATCTTTTCTACCATGATGAGAAAGATGTTGGAAGTTTAACATCACTTCATAGAATGTTTCCCCTCACCAGGCAAGGGGGAAGACCCTGATGTTGATTGAGAAGCACTGAACATCTTTGAATTCTTTAGAGCTGTGCTGATTTACGTTAGTTGATCTCCTGCTCTTGAACTTGAAAAAAGTAATTTGTATAATAAAAAGAAATGCAAAGTCCCAAATTCTGAGCTACAAATCATGATCTGATTTAGGGAATTATATGGTCAGCTTGATATGCTTTTTGTTTAAAGTGAGTCTATTACTTAATAGAAGGGCGTCTTCCAGTAACAAACCATTAATACTATAACAATCCACTGCTTTGGGTATGAAAAACCTTAATGAGTGTTTGTGACGTGCTTTTATACCTGGAGCCCTGAGGAAGCAGAGCATTCTCCATGTGTTATGATCCCTGTTTTTTAAGAAGTGAACTAGAGGGCACATTAACATGAAGGTCAAACAGAAGGAAAATTGCAGAGTACGAAATAAAACCCAGTTCTCTTGAGAACACGTGTTACATATTTACGATTGATCCTAAACCCTCTTGGACCTTCACATTCTTGGCTTCCAAATATCATTTATGGGACCAGCTTCTGCTGGGGGCAGAAACAATCTTTCGAGCTTACATAGAGCTCTTCTTCAAGTCTGGGATACGTACTCGGACTGTTACAGCTAAATGGAAGGTGGATTAGATTGTTTAGAATAAATAGTTAACATCTATTTCAAGGAATCTTTCAAAGTGAACTGGCCAGATAACAGCTCTCCAGTCATAGGGAGGAGAGGAGAGGGGGAAAAAGCTGGAAGTGGGTGTCATTACTGGGTTACAGAATTACAGAACCAGTTTCTCCTCCCTTGGTTTTCACACCTCTACTGCTAGAACAGGGCCCCATCCTCCCTGATTGAACCAACCTCGTTATCTCTAGCTTGCTTGCTAGCATATATATACCTACCCCTGGAAATTTCCACTACCTGCGTCTGACGAAGTGGGTATTCACCCACGAAAGCTCACGCTCCAAAACGTCTGTTAGTCTATAAGGTGCGTGATCTACAGAGCTGTGCTGACTTAATGGCTGTGTTGATTTTCTGCCTTCAAATTTGAAAAAGGAAGTTATATAATAACAACAAGAAATGCAAAACTTCTTTTTAACGGAAATCAAATAGCTCCCAAATCTGGGACTCCGATGTACTCTCAGTTGTCACCTTCAAGGGAAGTCGCACAAAACCTTGAAAAGATGAGCCACTAAAGTCGATAACCGGCTGGACACTCAAAATCATGGCCTGAATAGAGGAAACACTGGACTTTGACTCTTACAACAGTGTATAACCAGTAATAGCAGCAGCAGAATCCTGTGGCACCTCTATGACTAACAACGTTTCTGGAGCGTGAGCTTTCGTGGGTGAATACCCGCTTCGATCAAGACGCAGGTAGTTGGAAATTTCCAGGGGATAGGTAATATATATGCTAGCAAGCAAGCTAGATGATAACGAGGTTGGTTCAATCAGGAGGATGGGCCCTGTTCTAGCAGTAGAGGTGTGAAAACCAAGGGGAGGCAGAAACTGGTTCTGTAATTGGCAAGCCATTCACAGTCTTTGTTTAGTCCAGAGCGATGATGTTGTCAATTTTGCAAATGAACTGAAAACTCACCTGCAGTTTCTCTTTGAAGTCTGCGTCCTGAAGTTTTTTGCTGCAGGATGGCCACCTTAAGTTCGCTATAGTTAGGCCAGGGAGGTTGATAGTGCTCTCCTACAGGTTTTTGTTATATGCCATTCCTGATATCTGATTTGTGTCCATATTTTTCCGTATATCCAGTGACTGTCCAGGTTTGGCGATTACATAGCAGAGGGGCATTGTTGGCATATGATGCGTATACTTACATTGGTGGACGTCAGGTGAATGAACCAGTGATGGTGTGGCTGATCTGGTTAGGTCCTGTGATTGGCACTGTCGCTGGCCTGTAGATATGTTGGGCAGAGTTGGATCCAGGTTTGTTGACATGGATTGGTTTTCCTGAGCTAGAGTTACTATGGTACGGTGTCGCGTTGCTGGTGAGAATGTGTTCAGAGTTTGGCGGGTTGTCTGTAGGGCAAGGATTGCCTACCTGCCATCCAAGACTTGTGAAAGTTTGGGATCATATGTCCAGGATGGTTGTAGATCCCTGATTGATTGCATTGGAGGGGTTTTAGTGGGGGTGGTATGTGATGGCTCAGTGGAGTAACCTTGTATGTTTCTTCGGGTGGTTTGGCTTGTAGTAGGAGGCTTCTGGGTACAGTCTGGCTCTGATTGATCTGTTTTCCTAATTTCCTTCATGCAGTTATTGTACGTTTGAGAAATGCTTGTGCGAGATTTTTGCTAGGTGTGTCTCTGTCTGAGGGTTAGGCAGATGCGCGTTGTACTCGGTGGCTTGGCTGTATAGACAATGGATCGTTTGATGTATGCCGGATGGAAGCTGAAGGCATGAAGGTAGGCATATGCGGTCAGTAGGTTTTCGATATTAGGGTTGGTTGTTAATGTGACCATCACTTATTTGCACTGTACGTGTCTAGAAAGTGGCACCTCCTGTGTAGATTGGTCCAGGTTGAGATTGACCTCGCGCTCGCGCGCTCGCAAGTTGTTGAATCGTGGTGGAATTTTTCTAGAGTCTTCCTTCCCATGGGTCCAGATGATGAAGATGTCATCAATGTTAGCTAGGTAGAGAAGGGGCGTGAGTGGACGGAGCTGAGGAAAGCGTTCTAGTCCTGTTCCAGGTCAGCCATAAGAATATTGGCCGTATTGTGTTGGCCCATGCGGGTACCCATAGCCAGTGCCACTGATCTGGTAAATATATATTTGTCATCAAACTTTGAAATAGTGTGTGAGTATAATTAAGGCACAGAGCTCAGCAGCCAGTTGTGCTTGTGGGCCATCATCAGGGATACTTCTTCTGGACAGCTATGTATTCAATCTGTGTGTGGGATGTTTGTTGTAGAGAACCTCTACATCCAATGGTGGCTAGGATGGTGTTTTCTGGGAGGTGACCAATGCATTGTAGTTTCCTCAGGAAATCAGAGGGTCACGGAGAAGGCTGGAGTGCTGGTGCATAAGGGTCTGAGTAGAGAGTCCAATATCCAGATAGTCCTTTCAGTGAGAGTGCCATGCCCGAGATGATTGGGGCGTTCCAGGATTTCCGGGTTTGCTGGATGTTGGGTAGTAGATAGAATAACCCTTTGGTCGTGGCTCTAAGGATGCTGATTTGTTCCGGTGTTAGTTGTAGGGGGTCCTGAGTAGATGGTGCAGGTTCCTTAGTGTTATTCCTCAGTGGATCTGAGGGAAGTGGCCTGTAGAATATTGGTATGTGGAGAGTTGTCTGGCGGCCTCCTTTGGTAGTCAGACCGTTCATGATGACAACAGCACCTCCTTTATCAGCCTCTTGTATGATAATGTCAGAGTGGTTTTGAGGCTGTGGATTGGCATTGTGTTCTGATCTCTCTCT
>NC_133779.1:54408996-54503789 GCF_003597395.2 Chelonoidis abingdonii | reverse complement strand
CATGGATTTGATGTCCAGCCGTGTTTCGACTTTAGTGGCTCATCTTTTCAATGGTTGTGCGGATTCCCTGAAGGTGACAACTGAGAGGTACACGGGAGTCCAGATTTGGGCAGGTTATTTGATTTCCGTTAAAAGAGTTTGCATTGTCTTGTTGTTATTATATAAGTTCCTTTTTCAAATTTGAAGGGCAGAAAACTCAACAGCCATTAAGTCAGCACAGCTCTTGTAGATAGAATTCAAAGATGTTCAGTGCTTCTCAATCAACATCAGGGTCTTCCCCCTTGCCTGGTGAGGGGAAACATTCTATGAAGTGATGTTAAACTTCCAACAACTTTCTCATCATGGTAGACAAGATGCCTGCAAGCTAATGGTCTTGCAGAATGCCCTGAATCTGGTCAGATTTTCAATTTACCTGAATTTATCCAATAGCCTTGGCCAAGAAAGCCAGATCTCTCTATTTCCTCTATTTCATCTGGGGCATCATCAGTTATATTTTCTTGTAAAATCACAATAATCTTGGCAGTTGTTGGATGGAGATACATCGGTGATGCTGCAAATGTTCCAGGATTTATCTCAAAGCCTTTGTATATGACAATCTGGCTTGTTTTCACCCACCACCGTCTCTCACCTCAACCAAAGAGAAACCCCACTGGAGGCAGCCCAGTGAACTTCTGCAATGATGATCACCCTGACCTCACAGCATTGGTGATGTAAAGGAGGTGGATTAGGAACTGAATTTCTAATCACCATAAGGGGAAATTCACCCCTGAGCAGAGAGCCAGCACAAAGTACTATTAGTCTCTTAGGCCTGGTCTACACTAGGAGTTTATTTCGAATTTAGTAGCATTAAATTGAATTAACCCTGCACCCATCCACACAACGAAGCCCTTTACTTAGATAAAAAGGGCTCTTAAAATCGATTTCTGTACTCTTCCCTGACAAAGGGAGTAGCGCTGAAATCAACATTGCCATTTCGAATTAGGGTTAGTTTGGCCGCAATTTGACAGTATTGGCCTCCAGGAGTTATCCCACAGTGCACCACTGTGACCGCTCTGGACAGCAGTCTGAACTCGGATGCACTGGCCAGGTAGACAGGAAAAGCCTCACGAACTTTTGAATTTTATTTTCTGTTTGACCAGCGTGGAGCGCTAATCAGCACAGGTGACCATGCAATCCCAGAATTTAAAAAGAGCTCCAGCGTGGACTGTACAGGAGATACTGACTCTGATCTCTATATGGGGAGATGAATCTGTTCTATCAGAACTCCTTTCCAAAAGATGAAATGCCAAAATATTTGAAAAAATCTCCAAGGCCATGATGGACAGAGGCCACAACAGGGACTCAACAAAGTGCTGCATGAAACTTCAGGAGCTGAGATAAGTGTACCAGAAGCCAAAGAATCAAATGGACGCTCATGGAGGGAGGGCTGACTGATGGCTATAGCTATCCCACAGTTCCCGCACTCTTCAAAAACCATTTGAATTCTGGGCTGAGCTCCCAAAGCCTGAAGGGTCAAAAACATTGTCACAGGTGGTTCAAGGTATATGTCATCAGCCTCCCCCCGCCCCCATGAAAGCAAAGGGGAAAAAATCATTTCCCTCTTTTTTTCAATGTCGCCATATGTCTACTGGATGCTGCTGGCAGACGCAGTGCTGCAGCACTACACAGCAGCATCCCCTTCCTTGCCTTGCCGACGGCAGATGGCGCACTATGGCTGGTATCTGTCATCGTCGTCCCGTAGGTGCTCCTGGCTGGCCTCGGTGAGGTCCATTGGGGGGGCCTGGGCAAAAATGGGAATGACTCCAGGTCATTCTCTTCTTTAAGTTTTGTCTAATGGAGATTCAGTCATGCCAGGAATATCATGGCAGCTGAAAGCTTCTACTTCAGGCTGCTCTCCCAGTCAGCAGCACCGCGTGGTCGTACCTACCCCAGCCTACCCCTTGCTACCAGGGCTCACTATCACATACTTTGACTACATTTTGCTGCAAATAAAAAAATTAAGCTGCCGTTTAGAACTGTCCCCCAACATACATATCCTGGGACATTTTGTATTTTACCAGTGTCTACCAAAGGCCCACACACAAATGAAGATAAGCCTGTGCTTCTATCCTAGTGCTTATCACAGATTCCCATTTTCAGCTACAGGCTGAGCAAGTGCAGAATGGTGATTCACTCTACTTCACTGTAAGCCAGCCGCCCTCCCCTCCCATCCTCCCTTTGATCTCTGGTTGCAGAGGCAATAAAGTCAGTGTTGTTTCAAATTCATGCATTCTTTGTCACTTCATCACACAAATGGGGGGATAACTGCCACAGTAGCCCAGGAGGGATGGGGGAGGACAGAACAATGGATGGGGTTGTTGTAGGGGCACCTCCTAGAATGGCCTGCAGCTCATCATTTCTGCAGGATGTCTGGGGCTCTGACCTGGAGCAGCTGTTTGCCTCTCTGGTTCTTTAGTAGGCTTGCCTGATATTCTAGGCAGGACTGACTCTCCATTAGACAAAACTTAAAGAAGAGAATGACCAGGGGAGTCATTCTCATTTTTGTCCAGGCGCCCCCGACAGACCTCACCGAGGCCGGCCAGGAGCACCCATGACAGCAGCAGACGGTACAGTAGAGCTGGTAACCATCTTTGCTAACTTGCAAAGGCAAGGGGATGCTGCTGTGTACTGTAGTACTGTTTCTGTCAGCAGCATCCAGTACGCATTCCGTGACAGTAAAAAATGGCTGAACGGGCTCCATGGTTGCCGTGCTATGGTGCCTGCCCGGGGAATCCAGGGAAAAGGGTGCAAAATGATTGTCTGTGATTGCTTTCACAGAGGGAGGATTGACTGACGACATTTACCCATAACCACCAGCAACAAATTTTTGGCCCCATCAAGCTTTGGGATCTCAACCCAGAATTCCACTGGGCGGGGGAGACTGTGGGAACTATGGGATAGCTATGAGATAGCTACCCACAGTGCAACACTCTGGAAGTCGACACTAGCCTCGGTACATGGACGCACACCGTCGAATTATTTAATGTGCTTAGTGTGGCCACGTGCACTCGACTTTATACAATCTGTTTCCAAAAATCGATTTCTGTAAAATAGGAATAATCCCTTAGTGTAGACATACCCGTAGATCCCTTTTAACACCTCTTTTGAAAGCTTAAGTGGGACTTAAATGACTCAGAGGCCTTATATTGTCCTTCTTACATGGCCAAATTTCAAGTCATAGGGCCTGACAAAAAACACACCCAGAATAATAACTCCCATTAACTTCAATGGGCATTAGATCAAAAAACTTAGGTGTTCAGCCTCTGCAAAATGCTCTCTTCCTCCTATGAATTGCAGGAAGAATTGTGCAATGCCACCAACACCTGCCAACATGCCTTACCATGACCAAAGGGAAGTCCTCTATCTAATGCAAGATTTTGTAACTGTTACAGCTCTGCCAAATCTTTTGCATCCATTCCCACTGTAACTCCTGCAGAGGAATGAATGTGTCCCACAAAACTTTTCAGATGAAAGAAACCTATAGGCTGTTTTGTGCACGTCAGACCATGTGAGGTTGAAAACACATGGTAATAATCCTGAAAACAAATTATATCAGTTGAAGAAGTGACTTGCACAGCATAATATGCTTTGTAAATAATTAGGACCTTAAGCAAAAGGGTGTCTCGTATTCCCCAGACAGGCTAAGAAACTGTATAAAAGTGCTCGCAACTGCCAGTTCCTTAACAACTTCTCTTGACTTATCCTCTTCAGCGACTGGGGTAAGTCCCATTTGTCTCATTCTCTCTAGAGCTATTGTGATGTCACGTTAGTGATGGTTTCATTTAGGACTGAATCTTGCTCATGACTTTGTGATTATTGGCACTGGAAAGGAGTTTCCCCAATAACATAGTAGTTGTTAAGTTGCAGGCACTGATGCATTCATGGTTTAGAAGTAAATGCTTCAATTTTCAGAGGTGCCTAGGCATTTGAGACAGGAATTCATGTTTACTTTCATTAGGAATTAGGTGTTTGAATCCCATCAGTAGCTTTCAATAATTTCATATTCAGTTTTTAAGTTAGGAGAGTTAGGATGAAACTTCCCCAGTTTTTTTCATAGCAGGTCACTTCTGTGTTCTTCTTATTTCTGTAGCAGCAGGTACTTGGTAGGATTTCAGACGGAATAATCAATTAGAAGGAGCTCTGGTCTGATCCAGTATGGAAATTGTTATTTTCCTAACTGCTGTAGTAGCAATGTTAGATTCAGATCCAAAGCTAGGGAAGTCAGCCTAGACCCTTGAACTCAGTTGAACAGTGCCCATATCTACCCACTCAGCAACTGGCTCTTAATGTTTTCGTTTGAAAAAAGTATTGGTCAGCTCAATGGTCCACCTAGCCCAGTGTCCTATCTCCCAGCAGTATCCAATGCCAGGTGCTTGAAAGGGAAGGAACAGAACATGTAATCATGAAGTGATCCATCCCGTCACCCATTTCCAGCATGTGGAAACAGAGACTAGGGATATTTAAGAGCATGGTTTTCCATTCATTTATTAGCAAGTATTACAAGCTTAGAAGCTTTAGAAGCCAAACTGCCAGTCTGTTATTCAGAAGAAAAGGGGTTTTCATGCTGAGATTAAATCCTCTCAAAGAAATTAACATTGGCAAACTGGTCCCTGCCATCCTTTCTATAAACCATTTGTAAAGGGAGTAAAAATCCCATGTGTGTATGAAGAAATAGTCCATAGCAGATATTTATTTTGTTGTCAGTATTTTTTAGAGGAAGTATTGAGAGGGAGTCAAAGGGGCTGGTTAAGAGGGAGGTTAAGAGTGAGAGGAAGAAGGAGGTTAGGAGGAGGAAATAAGAGGCAACATGTATCCAGGAACGGAGGATCTGGGTCATCATTTTCCTGTTCCATCTCTCTCTCTCTCTCCATGACCTTTAAAATAGTAGTAACTGAGCATTGAACCTTTTACTCTACTACCTTAGTGCATGATGTTGACTCTTTTCCCTTCTGTGTGTTTCAGGTTTACCTCCAACACAGAAAGATGACTTTTGACAAAAACTTTAGTGAAGAATTGCTTCTTAGGCCATACCATTACAAGGGCTGGTATGGTAGAGGTTACGGCTACTGTAGGCCATGATGCTACCAAAGGCCATACAGGTGTTGTTGGGGCTATCCCAAAGGTTGTTGGTACCCTTACCCTTGCCATTGGGGCTGGGGGTACAGCTATGGAAAGGGTTGGCCATGTTTCGCCGAGGAGGAATAATAGACCCCAAACATGGAAAGACCAGGAAACATTAAGCAAGATTCACAGATGAGTTTATGGGCAATAAGTTTGAGAAATGCAGAGTGACCCCAACTCCCATGGGAGCTGTGAGTGCTCAGCATCTCAGTAAATCTGCACTATATCTATATAGCTTAGATTACATTCAGTGACTGTTTCCTCTGCTGCCTTCAATACGCTCTGCTTCTTCTAGAATAACCTGTTTAGGCGTGAATCTCAATTCCATGAAGGCCCCTTTAGATTATGCTGACACAGTAAATGAAGCAGGCTCCTTACAATGCTGTGAAAAGAGGTCTTAGTGTCAATGAGAATCAAGCCCTACGTGTTCTAGTCCTTTCACGCATATGTGCCATTTGTTTTTGCTTTCAACTTTGCTTTATATGTTGTTTCCTGGAGAAGTAGTTTCATCCTTAGCTTTAGTTGTGTTGTGTCTCATTTGATTCTGACTGTAATGAAAGTAATACCTTAAACTGGTTGCAAAGAGAACTTGGTTGTCAAACTCTACAGTTGTGATGAAGAACCAAGAACATCTGTTTTGAAATGCATCAACTTGGAGCCAGTGATTCATTGTAGACCTTCTTGAAACCTTGGAGATATTATTTTAATTCTGAATTCTTTCTGTCACTTTCTGTGTACTTGTCTCCTAATTCACATTAAAATGCTTCTGAATCAAAATATCATTCTTCTGGGTTTCCTTTCTGCTCCATTCCTTATTTACCAGCCACTTTGGCCTAGATTCACACTGCTAATTTGGTGCCAAATGTTACTCCGGAATTGAGTGGTGTGTTACCCAGAATTTCATTAAGCTAGTTGCAGTCATATTGTATGCCTTCAGTCACCATGAATTACTCAGATAGAACGTCATGTAGTTAGGGGTTAGTTTGGAAAAGGGCTTTTGGAGGCGAGGTTGAACAGTGGCTGCACATTTGCAGTTTCTGCTAACCAGAATGGGAGGAGGGGAGGAAAGAATCAACAAACTGAGACTGAAGGAAAATAAGTGGATGGAGACCTTGAGTTTGGGTGACTGAGAGAGAAGCTTAAAGACTAACAGGTTTATTTGGGCATAAGCTTTCGTGAGTAAGAAACCTCATTTCTTCAGATGCATGAAGTGAAAGTTACAGGTGCAGGCGTTATATATGACCAGGGGCAGCTCTAGACATTTCGACGCCCCAAGCATGGCAGCATGCTGCGGGGGCCGCTCTGCCAGTCGCCAGTCCCGCGGCTCCAGTGGATCTCCCGCAGGCGTGCCTGTGGAGGTTCCACTCGTCCCATGACTCCACCAAAACAGTGGGACCAGCGGACCCTCTGCAGGCAGGCCGCCCAAGGTTGCTTGCCTCCTGCCCTCCTGGCGACCGGCAGAGTGCCCCCTATGGCATGCCGCCCCAAGCACGTGCTTGGCCTGCTGGGGCCTGGAGCTGCCCCTGTATATGACACATGAAGAGAAGGGAGTACCGTTTGAAGTAGAGAATTTTGTGAGGTACTCCTTTCTCTTCATGTGTTGTATATAATGCCTACATCTGTAACTTTCACTCCATGCATCTGAAGAAGTGAAGTGTTTTATCCATGAAAGCCTATGCCCAAATAAATCTGTTAGTCTTTAAGGTGCCACTGGACTCCTTGTTGTTTTAATCTGAAGAAGTGTGTTTTCCTGAATGAAGTCCCAGGACAGGAGCACATGTAAGAACGCGAAGGCCATTACCTCCAGATCCAGGTCTGGATCCTGCAAAGTAAAGCAGACACAAAGTTCCTGTGCCTGCTCAGGCAAACCTTCCAGAGCTAGAGGGAGACCGCACCCATGTGCAGGCTGCTCTGCTTCTAGTCTTCTCATCCTTTCTCAATTTCCTTTTGGTGTTTGACTAGTCCTTACTAGCGGAGCAGGGAGTCATCTTCATTGCACCCAGACTGTTCTATTTGGGATCTCCAGGCTGACCCCATACAGGGGTAGTACACTCCTTGTCATACCTCCCCCCTTGAGTGGACCTATCGTTGCACTCATTGAGTATTCACATCTTCATCAGTTCTACTGGGGACCAGACCAGCTGTAATACCAAGTACCAGTGGGTGAGGCAGACATTTCCATCCTGCATTGTCTGGAGCCAGATCAGAGATTCATTACTGGTGAGCAGGACAAATGGTGTTCCAAAAAGGGAGTACATCACGGCCCAGTGTCTGAGCAAACATTCTTTTTTGAGAGCCATGGACAATGTCTTCTTCTCCAGGAACTGTTTATTGGTAGACAAGATGGAAACAGCGTGGCAGAAGTATGACTAGCGACGAAGTGTGGAGGGAGGATGAGGGGGTCAAATACCGCCCCCCTGGTTGTCCTGGCAGGGGGAGGGAGGGAGATAGGGCTCTGTCCTTCTCTCACAGTCCCTCCCCCCTCAGCACAGTCAGCCACTCTCCCTGGCAGCCAGGTGGGAAAGGCGACGGAGCTGTTTTGGCCTGTGAGAATCTGGCTGTGAGGCCATGGTGGCTTCCTGGGCTCGGCTGTTGGGGGATGGAGAGGGGAGGCTCCAGATCACTTGGCCCCTCACCCCACAGCAGGGCTTGGGCAGAGGCTTCCCGCTGCCACCTCAGCTGCTGGGGAGAGGGGACAGGTGAGCCATAAACATGCTGGGGGGCAGTGGAGACACCTGCTTGTTCAGCCCCTGTCTCCAGCTGCTGGGACGGCAGCCATCCTCCCTCTGTCTGGGACCTGCTATGGGGACAGGGGCCAAGGAAGCGGGAGCTCCCCTCCCCTTCCAGCAACCGAGCCCAGGCAGGAAGTGGTTTGCTGTCACCTCCCACACAGGCTCTCTCAGGCATGAGCAGCTCTGTCCCTCTCCCTGCGTGGTTGATAGCTGCCAATGCGGGGAGGCACAGGGAGAAAAGGACAGAACCCCACTCCCATACATAACCTGGGGCAATGGACCTGGGTTGGATGTATGGGGGGAAGGGGAGAACTGAGAAGGGGAGACATATGGTGTGATCATGTATCCTCCACTTTAGATGGGGCCTCCGTGATTTAGGCCGTGCAACCAGTGGCCTAAGAGGTTGCACGTCGGTCACATGGCCCCCAGATTTCTGCCAGAGTGGGAGTTGTGCTGAGCGTGGCTGAAGGGACGTGCCTGGGAAAGGCACCAGCCGGAAGCACTCTTGATGTACCCCACGAGGTGGCGCTCAGAGCCGGGAAGCGATACTGGGCTGGCAGCACAGTCTCTGCCAGAGGGGGCATGGGGAATCCATCTGAGTCTGTCTCTCTTTGCCAGCAGTCACATGGCCCCAGTGAGAATAACTCCTCTTCACTGCCCACACTGGTACGGTGATATGAGGATTAAACCAGAAAGGAAAGTTATTTCCCTGTTCGAGTACCTGTCTGCACTAGCCTGCCAGGGGTGAGCAGAGGGGAGCTCAGGGATATGAGGCAATGGTAGGGGGAGGCATTGGGGCCTGGTGGACGTGGGGTGTGGGGGAGGAAGTGGGGGTTGGGAGTGATGGGTGGGACAGGGCAGGCAGCTGAAGCCAGGGATATTGTGGGGATGGGAGATTTGGGGTGGCAGCGGGGGCTGGGAACGATGTGTGGGGTGATGGGGGAGGAAGCGGAGGCCAAGGATGATCAATGGAGATCCAGGGGAGGCAGTAGGAGCCAGAGACAATGTGGAGAGTGTGCGGCTGGGGAACGTTCAGGGGTCAGGGTGCTAAAATACCAGTTCACCCAGGGTGCCATATTCCCTA
Organism: Chelonoidis abingdonii; assembly: GCF_003597395.2. Lineage (NCBI taxonomy): Eukaryota > Metazoa > Chordata > Testudines > Testudinidae > Chelonoidis > Chelonoidis abingdonii. The sequence goes on along the minus strand of NC_133779.1, from coordinate 54,494,813 downwards.
AGGATGTCTCTGGGAGGGCTAGCCTTAAGAATGGGCAACTTGGTCGCGGGAGCCATGCTCAAGAGGTTGATGCTGAAGGGTGCCTTGGTGATAACCGGGAAGTTGAATATAGCTGTGGTGGTGCTGGTGGTGCCTGCCTGTGTGCCCTCCCACCCAACTATCTGCAGTTACCAGTCGCCTATGGTCTGTGTGGGAATACGGCAGATTTGGAGTGCCATCTTGTCCTCATTGACCCAGGGGACTTGTCTGTCTCAGGATCCCGACCCAGCTCCTCTTCAGCCCTTACCCTTCCACCTGGGGTTCAGAGAGCATCAACCCATCCCCTACTAGGTGTCAATGAGGGGCCAACTGCCCCCAAGCATTATTACATGCTCTCCTTCCCTGGGGCTTCAGTAAGGGAAAGACACTTCTTTGGACTAATTTATTTAGAATTTGCATTGCCCTGCACTACGCAAGTTGATTAGCTGACACTCAACTGGGGGAAGATGAGGGAGGGGCTTCCCCACAGTGGTAAATCTGGACACAAGGGGGTTTAGGGTGGACCACCTCTTTACACAAGCCACAGCCCAATCATGCTCGAAATGTGATACTTACATCTGTGAGTAAGGGACACTATGAATTCAACACTATGAATTAAACCATCTTGGGAGTTAGGAATAACTTGTGTGGAGACACCAGACAGCTCTCTAAGCTCAGGAGTACGGGAGTGAATAAGAGTATCAGTTGAAGTAGTGGCCTTGCCCATGAGAAATAAACCAGTCGCCTATTGGTAGGCACTGAACGGTGACTGAAAAGATCAATATGTTCTAAAGAAGAAGAGCCAACACACTATTTGGTTTAGGTCATACAAAGAGGGGAAGCACCACGGAAATGTTTGTCTTAAGATTTTCTGAATTTTGTGAGACCTCATTCTCTCCTCACTACAGGACTCAAGTGGGACTTAAGAAGTGCACAGGACCTGTCGCTCCGGAGTGACTGTTTACACACAGGCCCTGAGTCATAAAGATATTTAGGCCATGTCTACACTGCTTCGACCTAAGAATAGAGCTGTACACATTACAAGGCTTCTCCTGCTGCTTCAGCTTGCCTGCTACACCACCATAATAAAACCACCTTGACAAGTGGTGTAGCTCTAAGGATGAGGTCATTAGATCGACATGGTGTCAGTGTAGAAACTGCATTGCTTACATCACCCAAGTGTCTTCCAGAAGGTACCTCACAATGCCCACCCTGGTCACCATTTTGAACTCTGCTGTCCTGCAGCCAGGTATACAAGTTTGTGTCCCTCCCCTGTTAAAGTCCCAGGAACTTTTGAAGTTACTCTTCCAGTTTGCTTGGTGTGGAGAGCTCACATAGCTACTGCCCAGCTGAGCATCCTGGCTCCATCTAGCAAACACATTTCTGCCTGGAGCACATCGGAGGTGGTGGATCTTCTGGGTCTGCAGGTAGAGGAGGCTGTGCAGGCACAGCCCCACTCCAGCAGCAGAAAGTTACTCATGGCATGGAGGAGAAGGGCTATGACAATGAAACGCAACAGTGCAGAGTAAAAATAAAACGGCTGTGACGGGCACAGCAGAAATAGGAGACCAATGACCAATTATTGGTTCTGGTGCAGCTTCAAAGAAATGCTGCTTCTATAGGATGGGGAATGAGGTCATGGAAGTGGTGAATAGCCGCCCCGTTGAGATCCTCTTATACCATTGTGTTCATAATGTACAGAACAATACTGCAGAGCAGTGCAGGACCCATGCTTTCTGACACATATGGATGGCTCGCAGGTTACCAGGGTGATTGAAAAATGGCTGAAAACCTAGTAGGATGCCCATGGAATGATGCGATTGAGAAACCTGCATCATGTGACACTGAGACTACCTTGATGAGGCTTTGCAAACCCCTCTCAAAACACCCTGTGGTCAGTTGCACAGTGAGATAGCCACCCACTGTGAACTGTTCTCTGTGCCAATGCAAGAGCTGCTACTGTGGATGTGCACTGCCAACACAAGGAGCAGAGTGTGGAAATGCAACAGCAGTATACTTACAGCAGTGGTAGTATGTGAACGTAACTTAAGTTGACTTAACATTGTAGTGCCAGTGCCACGCTCACAGTGATTTCAGTAGGAGTTGAGTGCCTAAGAAGCTCTGTGAACTTGAGCCACAGAGGTTGCTAAATAAGGGATGGACAGAAAGAAAAAGCAGGAGGGTGGTATCATGATGCAGAATGGCTTTAATGTGAGTAAGAAGAGGAGTACACTGCAAGAGACAGAAAAAATACAAAGCAGAAACAATATATTTCAAAGGTTTCAAGAAGGTCTACAGTGAATAATTGGCTCCAAGGTGATGCATTTCACACAGTGCAATTTATGGAAGGGCTGCTCACTTTGTGGTTAGGGTCGGTGGCAAACTGTTTTATAAAGCCTTGGAGTTACAACCTTGAACCTGTATTACCTCAGCAACACATCTCCATCAAGAAGCAGCTAAGAGAAGTGAGCGCTTATGGGAAAGTGTGGCTGAGAGAGCCCAAGTCAAGCACAGGAGAGATGTAGAAAAGGCATCATTGACCAAACACGAGACATCTGTGGAACAAGTTTAGGTTAAGGCAGAATCTCACGAGCTGGTGTCATGTTTCCTGATCCTTCTCTTGCAAAAAGTGTTCTAGCTACAATACCAAAATTGTTACATCCACTCCAAACAGAGCTTCCTCTAACCATGGAAAGGGAAAGGCATAGCTTTGATTTTCAGATGTCCTTGTAGTCAACAGAGCAGTAACTATTTACAGCAGCTCAGGATCTGGCCCATAATCGATAAAATGGAATTTTATACAACGCAAACCACGTAGCTGTTATTTAATAAAAAATCAAAAAGCAATAAATTCTGAGGCTAGTTATGACCTGATTATGGCCTAGATATGAGATAAATTGAAATATATATTTTAAATGACCCTTTTACTCAAAACATGGACATTGTCTACGAATAAGCTGTTATTGTAATCATATGACATTTGCATATATAGAACTTTAATGGCTGTTTGTGAAGTGTTTTGGTATCCTGAGTTCTAAGGACACCACTCAACATTCAACAAGAGTGTTATTATCCTTATTTTCTATGCAAATAAACAGAGGTCTATTGTGCTGAAGGTCACACAGGGAGTCAATTGCAGAGATAGAGCTAAAACCACGTAATCTGATTTCTCACACCACATGCTACTTTCTGGCTTGAACGTTCTTAGACTGTGTTACCACAAAACGTTAATCAAGAGTTTTGTTATTATCATGTAGTGTCTTTGGCTTCCTAATATATAACTTACATGAAGTGCTTATATTGTAATGAAAGAGGATGCTGGGGCTCAAGCAATTAGATGACAAGTCTTGAGCAAATGTTTACTTTCGCGCCTGACTCAGCAAGCCTGGATGTGCTGGGCTATGAACTGCCCAGAGATGCCAAGGCTCAGCCGTGGTAGAAGTTAAGTGTAATCATTACTGCTTACACAAGTAATGATTACAGAGACTCAGTCGTCTTCTTGTTTTGTTTGACGAGCTTCCTGATGAATTCTCTTTTGATCTAAGCATAAACAAATAACAGCTGAATTGGAGGTTTAAGATCATGAATTTCAATGTATAATTCAAATAATAAATACCGAGTGTTAAGAAACTTGTATTTATTCCTGTGCAAAATCCTGCTGTTACTGTCAATCAAAATCTTAACTCTAGCCTCATTTTCCTCCAAACATTTCTCCACCTCCTACAGCATTGCGGACCCTTCACCTGTTCTACAGACATTTCCTGAATATGGGCTTAAGGTTTCTTATATGACAGGCATCATGATGAATATCATCAGTGCAGTGTGTTATTCTCTATTTCTATAGTGTAGCCCAGGGGTCGGCAACCCGGTGTGCCGGGTCTTCATTTATTCACTCTAACTTAAAGTTTTATGTTCCAGTAATACATTTAAACATTTTTTGAAGGTCTATTTCTATAATATATAACTAAACTATTGTTGTTGTAAAGTAAATAAGGTTTTCAAAATGCTTGAAAAGCTTCATTTAAAATTAAATTAAAATGCAGAGCCCCCAGGAACGGTGGCCAGGACCTGGGCAGTTTGAGTTCCACTGAAAATCAGCTCATGTGCCACCTTTGGTACACATGCCATAGGTTCCCTACCCTTGGTGTAGCCAATGTTTTTAGTTACGATCCATTTATTGTGTGATGTTATGATTAATCAATATGTTATATTACATATATTCATTCTATGTTAATTAGAGTTAATCTGTAGGATTATAAAAGTATAAGATTGATCAGTATTTAGAGGAATCAAGTATTAGACATGAGGAAGAGAAGCTGAAATGCAAGAACCCGTAGGCTGAGGCCTGTAAGACTTTAGCTTAGTTATTTTAAGCACTGGAGACATGAAATGATGACATAAGCCAATGCCCGAGAAACAACCCAATGCCCTAAGATTATGGGGAAAGGGGAACCAAGTGGTAATAGTGTGAAAAATTACCCAGACATTAATATTAGATCCTAAAAATACTGTAAAGGCACATCTGTCTCAGACATGTATCTTAACCAATGGGATACAGGTTGTGCGTCAATACTAATGAGCATAAAGGGAACTTACACAGCCTACAGAAAAGTGGGCTCCCTTAGGTTTCCAGGAGACATAGACCAATAAGAGAAAGGAGGTTGCACAGAATGTAGGTATAGACAGAATCACATTATTAAAAGGGGATGCCCAGAAGGGGAAAATTGAGCTCCCTATGGGAGACTCCAGCAGGAACCATCCCTTTACTAATGATCAAGCCATGAAAGACCCATCAGACCCTAACACTGTTGTTAAGGATGTGAGTAGAACTATATTTGTAATGTGTAGCTAGGTCTGTACAGAATTTCTATATGCTTGGGTAATCATCACTTTAACTGTATCTTTAATAAACCTTATAAAATAGACTAGTCGTTGTACTGGTAAACGTGTGTGTGGTCACTACTCTTGGTCTTTGTGTTTTCCTAGAGACTCTAACTGTGAAGCAAGTAGCAGAGGTGACTGTCACTCTGTTATGGTTGAAACTGTAGCCACCAGAACCGAACCCACAGTGATATAATAGCACATTGCAAAATTAACTTTAAATAAAATAAAAAGCTACAATAGAAACACTTTCTTATGGTGGTTCTCAGTCGACCACTGATTATGTCTAATATCAGGAGAGCATTGCAAGCCATGGTTTGGTCTTTTTCCTTATCTCTGAATTTCCTCTCTTTTTTGATGTTGGCTCAGTAGTGGGGAGAGAATTGCAATTGTACATTATCCACAGAGAAGATTAAAAATCTCACACTAGCTGTTCTCTTGGACAATTATTATCTTCACGTACGAAGAAGGCAAAGTGGATCAGAACGTTATCTAATAGGTAATTGTTTCTGCTTAAGTTGGAAGATGGGACCTCTCAGTCGTCATCTTCTAAGGAAATCTGCACAACACCTTGAAAAGATGAGTCTCTAAGCCTAAAGTGATAACTGTGCTGGCAACTCAAAATCATGGCCTGAATAGAGACTTATGACTTATTACAACAATGTATAACCCAGTAATGGCACTCCCTCCCAGCTTTTTCCTCCTCTCCTCTCCTCCCTATGACTGGAAAGCTGTTATCTGGCAAGTTCACTCTGAAAGGTTCCTTGAAATAAATGTTAACTATTTATTCTAAACAATCTATTCCACCTTCCATTTAGCTGTGACACTCTGAGGACATTTCCCACATTTGAAGAAGAGCTATGGGTAAGCTCGAAAGCTTGTCTCTGCCCCCAGCAGAAGCTGGTCCCATAAACGATATATTGCCTCACCCACCTTGTCTCTCTCATATGCTGGGACAAAAATGGCTACAATAACATCTCTTCTTAGTGACTTATTTGGAAGCCAAAAATGTGAAGGGTCCAGGAAGGTTCAGGATCAATGGAAAATATGTAGCACGTGTTGTCAAGACAACTGGGTTTTATTTCAGACTCTGTTTGACCTTCACGTTAATGTGCCCTCTGGTTCACTGCATAAAAAACAGGGATCATAACACATGGAGAATGCTCTACATCCTCAGGGCTCCAGGTATCAAAGGGCATCACAAACACACATTAAGGTTTTTAATACCCAAAGCAGTGGATTGTTATGATATTATGGTTTGATACTGGAAGACGTACTTCTATTGAGTAATAGACTCACTTTAAAAAAAAGGACGTCAAGCTGACCATGTAATTCCCTTAATGAGATCACAGTTTGTAGCTCAGAATTTGGGATTATTTGATTTCCATTAAAAAGAAGCTTTGCGTTTCTTTTTATTATACAAATTCCTTTTTCAAAATTAAGGGCAGGAGATCAAGCACCATAAGTCAACACAGTTCTATAGAATTCAAAGATGTTCAGTGCTTCTCAATCAACATTAGATTCTTCCCCCTTGCCTGGTGAGGGGAAACATTCTATGAAGTGATGTTAAACTTCAACATCTTTCTCATCATGGTAGACAAGATTCCTGCAAGCTAATGGTCTTGCAGCATGCCCTAAATCTGGTCAGATTATCAATTTTTCTGAATTTATCCAATAGCCATGGCCAAGAAAGCCAGATCTCTCTGTTTCCTCTATTTCATCTGGGGCTTTATCAATTTTATTTTCTTGTAAAATCACAATAGTCTTGGCTATTATTGGACGGAGACACATTAGCAATGCCGCAAATGTTCCACAGTTTAGCTCAAAGATGGTCCTGCTTGCTTTCACCCACCACGACCCCTTACCTCAACCAAAGAAAAACCCGGTCGGAGGCACCACAGTGAACTTCTGCCACGACGGTCACCCCGATCTCACGACACTGGTGACATAAATGAGTGGATTAGGAACTGAATTTCCAATTACCACAGGGGGAAATTCACCTCTGAGCAGAGCGCCAGCACAAAGGCCTATTCATTTTTTAGGTTCCTATTAACACCTCTTTTAAAAGCTGAAGTGGGACTTCAATGGCTCAGAGGCCTTATACGTCCTTCTTCCAGGGCCAAATTTCAAGTCATAGAGCCTGAGAAAAAACCTACCCAGAGTAATGACTCCCATTAACTTCAATGGGCATTAGATCAAAACACTTAGGTCTTCAGCCTCTGCAAAATGCTCCCTCCCTCCTACAACTTACAGGATGAATTGTGCAATGCCACCTACACCTGCCAACATGCCTTACTAGCACCAAAGGGGAGTCCTCTATCTAATGGCAGATTTTGCAACTGTTACCGTTCTGGCAATCTTTTCTGACAATCGGAGTCACTGGAATTAGGCCAGGAATGAATGTGTCCCATAAAGCTTTTCAGATGAAGGAAACTTATAGGCTGTCTTGTGCATGTTAGACCATGTGAGGTTGAAAACACATGGTAATAATCCTGAAAACAATTATGTCAATTGAAGGAGTGATTTGCACAGCAAAATATGTTTTTCAACTTAAGCAAAAGGGTGTCTTGAAGTCCCCAGACAGGCTAAGAAACTGTATAAATGCGCTAGCAGCTGCCAGTTCCTTAACAACTTCTCTTGACTTATCCTCTTCAGTGACTGGGGTAAGTCCCTATTGTCTCATTCTCTCTAGAGCTATTGCGATGTCATGTTAGTGATGGTTTCATTTAGGACTGAATCTTGCACATGACTTTGTGATTATTGGCACGGTAAAGGGGTTTCACTGATGCATTCATGGTTGAGAAGTAAATGCTTCAATTTTCAGAGGTGCCTAGGCATTTGAGACAGGAATTCATGTTTACTTTCATTAGGAATTAGGTGTTTGAATCCCATCAGTAGCTTTCAATAATTTCCTATTCAGTTTTTAAGGTAGAGGAGTTAGGATGGGTACTCGGCAAGATTTCAGACAGAACAATCAATTAGAAGGAGCTCTGATCTGATTCAGTATGGCAATCGCTATTTTCCTACCTGCTCTAGTAGCAATGTTCGATTCGGATCCAAAGCTAGGAAAGTTAGCCTAGACCCTTGATCTCAGTTGAACAGTGCCCATATCTACCCGCTCAGCATCTGGCTCTTAATGTTTTGTTTTGAAAAAAGTATTTTAGAACATAAGAATGGCCATACTGCGTTAGACCAATGGTCCATCTAGCCCAGTGTCCTGTCTCCCAACAGTATCCAATGCCAGGTGCTTGAGAGGGAAGGAACAGAACATGCAGTCATGAAGTGATCCATCTCGTCACTCATTTCCAGCATGTGGAAACAGAGACTAGGGATATTTAAGAGCATGGTTTTCCATTCATTTCTTAGCAAGTATTGCTGGCTTAGAAGCTTTAGAAGCCAAACTGCCAGTCTGTTATTCAGAAGAAAAGGGGTTTTCATGCTGAGGTTAAATCCTCTCAAGGAAATTAACATTGGCAAACTGGTCCCTGTCATCCTTTGTACAAATCATTTGTAAAAGGGAGTAAAATCCCATGTGTGCATGATAGAAATAGTCCATACCAGAGGGGCTGGTTAAGAGGGAGGTTAAGAGTGAGCGGAAGAAGGAGGCTAGGAGGAGGAAATAACAGGCACGGAGGGTCTGGGTCATCATTTCCCTGAGCACTGAACCTTTTACTCTACTACCCTAGTGCATGATGTTGACTCTTTTCTCTTCTGTGTCTTTCAGGTTTACCTCCAACACAGAAAGATGACTTTCGACGAAAACTTTAGTGAAGAATTGTTTTGGAAGCCCTACCATTACAAGGGCTGGTATGGTAGAGGTTATGGCTACTGTAGGCCATACAGGTGTTGTTGGGGCTATCCCAAAGGTTGTTGGTACCCTTACCCTTGCAATTGGGGATGGGGGTATGGCTATGGAAAGGGTTGGCCATGTTTCGCCGAGGAGGAATAATAGACCCCAAACATGGAAAGACCAGGAAACATTAAGCAAGATTCACAGATGAATTTATGGGCAATAAGTTTGAGAAATGCAGAATGACCCCAACTCCAATGGGAGCTGAGTGCTCAGCATCTCAGTAAATCTGCCCCATATCTATATTGCCTAGGTTACATTCAATGACTGTTTCTTCTACTGCCTTCCATACGCTCTGCTTCTTCTAGAATACTCTGTTTGGGAGTGAATCTCAATTTCATGAAGGCCCCTTTAGATTATGCTGACACAGCAAATGAAGCAGGCTTCTTACAATGCTCCTTACAATGCTGTGAAAACAGATCCTAGGGTTAATGAGAATCAAGCCCTACGTGTTCTAGCCCTTTCATGCATATGTGCCATTTGTTTCTGCTTTCAACTTTGTTTTATATGTTGTTTCCTGGAGAAGTAGTTTCATCCTTGGCTTTAGTTGTGCTTTGTCTCATTTCATTCTGACTGTGATGAAACTAATACCTTAAGATGGTTGCAAAGAGAACTTGATTGTGAAAATCTACAACTGTGACGAAGAACGAAGAACATCTGGTGTGAAGTGCATCACCTTGGAACTAATGATTCATTGTAGACCTTCTGGATACCAAAGAGATATTATTTTAATTCTGATTTCTTTCTGTCGCTTTCTGTGTATTTGTCTTCCAATTCACATTAAAATGCTTCTGAATCATAATATCATCCTTCTGGGTTTCCTTTCTGCTCCATTCCTTATTGACCAGCAACCGTGCCCCAGATTCACACAGCTAACTTGGCGCCTAATGTTACTCCAGAATTGAGCGGTATGTTACCCAGAATTTCATCAAGCTAATTGCCATCATATTGTACACCTTCAGCCACCATGAATTACTCAAAAAGAACATCATGTAGTTAGGGGTTAGTTTGGAGAAGGGCTTTTGGAGGCGAGATCGAACACCAGCTGCACGTTTGTAGTGTCTGCTAACCAGAATGGGAGGAGGGGTGAAAAGTATCAAGAAATTGAGACTGAACGAAAATAAGTGGATGGAGACCTGGAGTTTGGGCGACTGAGAGAGAAGCTTATTATGGCTAAGATTGTTAGGAAAGTTTTGTTCATAGGCAACTGCTTGAAGTCAGGAGAAGTGACGACCCAGTAGGGGTCACTGTGAATTATAGGTTTTGTAAACATTAGTTATAAAAATACTAGATAACAGAGTGTACTTTGGAGCAGTTCTCTGAAGAGACTTAATCCTGACACCATACTCCCAAGAGCGGAAGTGTCCAGCTATTGCTGACCTGCTGCTAATTACTAGATACCGTCTCAGATTTTAGATCATTATTTGGAACGTCCTAAAGCTATTGGTGTGTGTGTGTGTGCGCGCGCGCGCTTAAATCCAATCATATTAGTTTTAGATAAGAGCCCCAGGGCACAAACACAGGTAACAAACCTAAGGCCATGACCTCCTGATCCAGGTTTGGATCCTGCAAACTACACTGGACACAAACTTCCTGTGCTTGCTTAGGCAAACCTTTCAGAGCTGGAGGGAGATCGTCACCTCATAAAGACTGTTCTGCTTCTAGTCTTCTCATCCTTGCTCAATTTCCTTTTGCTGTTTGCCTAGTCCCTACCATGGAGCAGGGAGTCGTCTTCATTGCACTCAGGCTGTTCTGTTTGGGATCTCCAGGCTGCCCCCATAGAGGGGTAGTACGCTCCTTGTCACAGCTCCCTCTTCAAGTGAGCCTATTGTTGCACTCATTGAATGGTCACGTCTCCATCTGTTCTACCCAGAAGCGGACCGGCGATAATGCTAAGTACCAATGAGTGAGGCAAGCTTTTCAGTCCTGCATTTTCTGGCGCCAGCTCAGAGGAGAGGATGAGGGGGTCAAGTGCAGGGCCACCCGGGGGCGGGCAAGTGGGGCAATTTGCCCCAAGCCTCACAGGGGCCCCACGAGAATATAGTATTCTAGAGTACTGCAACTTTTTTTTATGGAAGGGGCTCCCAAAATTGCTTTGCCCCAAGCCCCGTGAATCCTCTGGGTGGCCCTGGTCAAGTGGCCCTCCCAGACTGGTTTGGAGGGGGCAGGGAGGGAAAGGGACTCTGTCCTTCTCTTCCTCTGCCTTCCCCCCCTCTCGGCACATTAAGCAGCTCTCCCTGGCAGCCAGGCGGGAAGGGCGACGGAGCCGCTTCAGCCTGTGAGAATCTGGCTCTGAGGCCGTGGTAGGTCCCTGGGCTCGACTGTTGGGGGATGGGGAGGGAAGCCTGGGGATCACTTGGCTCCTAACCCCACAGCAGGGCTTGGCCATGGGCTTCCCGCCGCCACCCCAGCTGCTGGGCACAGGGGACAAAGGAGCCAGAAATATGCTGGCGGGCAGTGGAGACACCTGCTTGTTCAGCCCCTGTCTCCAGCTGCTGGGACAGCAGCCGTCCTCCCTCTGTCTGGGATCTGCTACGGGGACAGGGGCCAAGGGAGCGGGAGCTCCCCTCCCCTTCCAGCAACCGAGCCCAATCGGGGAGTTGCTTGCTGTCGCCTCCCCCACAGGCTCTCTCAGGCATGAGCAGCTCAGTCCCTCTCCCCGCGTGGTTGACAGATGCCAATGCGGATATGCGCAGGGAGAGAAGGAGAGAATCCCGCTCTCGTACATAACCTGGGGTGGTGGACCTGGGCTGGATGTAGGGTGGGTGGGGGAGGGGGAGCTGGGAAGGGGAGATACACGATGTGGTCTTGTGTCCTCCACTTTAGATTGGTCCCCTATCGTTTAGGGAAGCACCAGTCGTCTAAGAGGTGGCAAATGTGCCTCCAGATTTCTGCCAGAGACCGGGTGGAAGTTGTGCTGAGCACGGCTGAAGGGACAGGCCCGGGAAAGGCAGCAGCCGGAAGCACTCCTGCTGTATTCCACGAAGTGGCGCCCAGAACAGGGATGCGAGACCGGCTGGCAGCACCATCTCTGCCAGAGCAGGCACGGGGAAGCTGGCTGAGTCTGTCCCTCTTCGCCCACAGCTCCAGTGAGAATAACTGCTCTTCACTGCACACATTTCTATGGTGATATGAGGATTAAACCAGAAGGGAAAATTATTTCCCTGTTTGAGTACCTGTCTGGACTAGCCTGCCAAGGGTGGGCAGAAAGGACTTCAGGGAGATGGGGCAATGGTCGGGGGAGGCATTGGGGCCTGATGGTGTTGGGTTGTGGGGGAGGAAGTGGAGGCTGTGGGTAATGGGAGGGACAGGGGAAGCAGCAGGAGCCAGAGATGATGTTGGGGATGGGGCCTGAGGGTGGCAGTGGGGGCCAGGAATGATGGGTTGGGTGATGGGAAAAGCAGTGGGGAGCAGGGGTGATCGGTGGGAGGCCAGGAAGAGCAGCGGGAGCCAGGGGCGATTTCAGGGGTGAGAGTCTGGGGGAGGCGCAGGAGTAAGGACACCAAAATACAGGTTCACCCAGGGTGCTATATTCCCTAAGGATGATGCTGGGAGGGCCGATCTTAAACATGGGCAACAGGGTTGTGGGGAACTGTTCTCAAAAGGCTGATGCTGGAGGTGGCCTTGGCATTACTTGGGAAGGTGTCCCAGCCACTATCTGCCGTTACCATTCCCCTATGGTCCTGCCTGTGAATAGGGCAGACTTGGAGTGCCAACTTCTCCCCATTGACCCTGGCGACCGGTCAGTCTCAGGATCCCGACTCGGCTCCTCTTCAGCCCTTCTGCCTCCACCTAGTGTTCAGAGAGCACTAACTAACCCCCCATTAAGTGTCAGAACATGGCCAACAGCCCCTGGACATTAGTACATCCTCTCCTTCCCTGGGGTTTCAGTAAAGGAGAGACACTTCTTTGGAATAGTTTGTTTAGTCTTTGCATTGCCCTGCACTGTGCAGGTGGATTGGCTGACACTTAACTGGGGGAAGAGGAGGATGGGGCTTCCCCAGAGGGTACGTCTGGACACAAGCGGGGGTTTAGGGTGGCCCACCACTTTACATAGGCCACAACTCAGTCCTGCTTGAAATGTCTGATACTTAAATCTGAAACATTATGAATTAAACAACTTTTGGATTTAGGAATAACTCTTGTCCAGGCACCAGACAGCTCTCTAAGCTCAGGAGTATGGGAGCGAATAAGAGTATCAGTAGAACAGTGGCCTTTCCCATGAGGAACAAACCAATCGTATGTTGGTAGGCACTGAATGGTGACTGAAAAGATCTATAAGAAGAATAGCCAACATCCTATTTGGATTAGGTAGTACAAAGAGGGAAAGCATCGGGTAATGCCTGTCTTACGATTTTCTGAATTTTATGAGACCTCATTCTCTTCTCATTACGGGCCTCAAGTGGAACTTAAGAAGTGCACAGGTCCTGTTTCTCTGGAGCGAATGTTTACACACAGGCCCAGAGTCACAAAGATATTTAGGCCATGTCTATACTACTTCAACCGAAGAATAGAGCTGTACACATTGCAAGGTTTCTCCTGCTGCTTCAGCTTGCCTGCTACGCCAGAATAATAAAACCACCTTGACAAGTGGTGTAGCTCTAAGGATGAGGTCATTCGATCGACATAGTGTTAGTGTAGAAACTGTGTTGCTTACATCACCCAAGTGGCCTCCAGGAGGTATCCCACAGTGTCCACCATGACCACTCTGCTCACCATTTTGAACTCTGTTGACCTGCAGCCAGATACACAGGTGTGTGCGCCTCCCCTGTTAAGTTGTGGGAAGTTTTGAACTTGTTCTTCCCGTTTGTTTGGTGTGGAGAGCTCACATAGCTACTGTCCAGCTGAGCATGCTGTCTCCATGTAGCAAACACATTCCCGCCTGGACTACACGGAGGTGGTGGATCTCCTGGGTCTGTAGGGAGAGGAGGCTGTGCAACCAACGATCCGCTCCAGCTGCAGAAAGTTACGCAGGGCATGGAGGTGAAGGGCTATGACAGTGAAACGCAGCGATTAAAAAGAAAACAGCTGTGGCAGGCACAGCAGGCATAGCAGATGGCATGGGAGACAAATAGTTGGCTTTGGTGCAGCTTCAAAGACATGCTGCTTCTGTAAGATGAGAGATGAGGTCATGGAAGTGGTGAATACACTCCACCCCACCCCTGTTGAACTCCTCTTATACCACTGTCTTCATTATGCACAGCACAATACTGCAGAGCAGTGCAGGACCCATGATTTCTGACATACATGGATGGCTCTCAGGTTACCAGGGCACTTGAAAAATGGCTGAAAACCTAGTAGGATGCCCATGGAATGATGTGAATGAGAAACCTGTGTCATGTGACACTGAGCCTACTCAGCAGAGGAATTGCAACCCCTCCCAAAACACCCTGTGGCCGGTTGCACAGTGCGATAGCCACTGCTGAGAGCTGTTCTCTGTGCCAGTGCAAAGCTGCTACTGGGATGTGCTAGGGCCGGTGCAAGATGTTCATCCCCCTAGGCGAACTTCCACCTTTACCGCCCGTCCCCACAGCAGCTTCTCCCGTACCCTGAGGCGCCCCCCCCGCCACCTCACCCCTGCCCGCCTCTCCTGAGCACGCCACGGCCACCTTCACTTCTCCCACCTCCCAGGCTGCGGCGCAATCAGCTTAGGTGCCTAACCTGGAAGGCAGGAGAAGTGAAGCGGCCACGGCGTGCTCAGGAGGAGGAGGGAAGGGGTGAGCTGGGCAGGGAGTTCCCTGCGTGCCAGCCCCCGTTACTTTGCTGTAGGCAGCCCTCCCTGCACTCACCTGCCCCAGCTCCCTTGCCAAAATGCCAGCGGTGACCAGGGTGGCCGAAGATTCAGCAGCCGCGTCGCAGCCGAAGAAAATGGCGCCCCCAAATGCCAGCGCCCTTTTAATACTGTTTAATACTGTTGAAACCAGAAACAAATGTACATATCATGAAAGGACTAAAACACGTATGGCTTTAGCACTGCTTTGTAAGAAGCCTTCAAGTGAGTGTACATGTTTTTTCACCCAGTCTTAAGGCCTGTGTTTAATTTACTGTTGTCAGAGTGACCTAAAGGGACTCATGGGAATTAAACCCGAAATTAAATTATAGAAGAGGAGAGCATGGAATACAGTCAGTTAATGTAATCGGGAAACAGAGAGATGGGGCAGATTGCTGAGATGCTCAGCACTCCAGCTTCCAGGGGAGCTGAGGTCACTCTGCATTTCTAAAAGCCATTGCCCATAAGCTCACCCGTCACTCGATATCTTGCTCTCCGTTCCTGCTCTTTCCATGATCTATTCTTCCTACGAAACACGGCCAACCCTTTCCATACCCTAACCTAATGCCAATGGGAGAGGAAGATACTAAACTTTGGAATGGTCCCAATAGCACTTGTCTGACCTTGGTAATACCATGGCCTCCAGTGGCCAGAACCTCTGAAACCACCCAGCCCGCATAAGGGTAGGGCTTATAATACAAGTCATCACTAAAGTTTTCATTGAAAGTCATCTTTCTGTGTTGAGGTAAACCTAAAACACACAGCAGGGAACAGAATCAACATAATGCACGGGGATCGGTGAAACAAATGGGTGAAAGCTTAGCTACTACGGTATTGGATGCCCTGCAAGAGAGAGAGAAGAGAGAGAGAGAGAGCAGGGAAAGAATGACGTAGATCCTCAGTTCCTGGCTACGTGTTGCCTCCCATTTCCTCTCCTAATCCTTCTTCCACTTCTTCTTAACCCTCCCTCTCAATCACCCCTTTGATTCCCTCTCAATCCCTTCCTCTGAAAAATACCATCTGTAGATTAAACATACGTAATGCCATTTTCTACCTTGCAAGAGAGATATTTATTCCCTTTACAAAATGTTTATACAAACATGTCAGGGACAAAGTTCAAATGTCAGTTTTCTTGTGCAGATTTTGCCTCACCAGTCTGACCCTCTCTTGAGGTTTTTCATTCATCAAACTTGTCAGATAGCAATACTTGAAAATGAATGAATTATAAATGATTTTTTAATACAAAATACAAAGGACTAGTTTGTGAGCTGGGTTAAATTGGCTCAGTTATACTGACTTCAGTGGAGCTATGATAACTTACGCCAATCTAAGATCTGCATCTAAAATTGCTATTACCACATTAAGAACATAGGAACTGTCGGACTAGTCCATTGTGGGCCACTGAATCCATTACGTGTCTCACCAGGAACAGCACCAGCGCTTAATGGACAATGGATCTTGGAAGGCTCCAATCCAAGCCTCTTGGCCCACAGGATACCTGAAAGAACTGGAACAAGGACAGTAACTACGAGGGGGAGGGGGGAGTGATTGCTGGACCCAGTCTAGAAGACACAAGTCTGAAAAGGAAGCTTACTGGAAACCTTCTGAGGATGAGGTTATTCTGTATTCAGTTCTCCCTGTATTAGGCATAGGCTTGCGTGTTTTATTTTATTTTGCTTGGTCATTCACTTTGTTCTGCCTGTTACTTCTTGGAACCACTTAAGTCCTACTTTCTGTCTTTAATAAAATCACTTTTTACTTATTAATTAACCACAGAGTGTGTATTAATCCCAGGGGGTGGGGAGGTCGGGCAAACAGCTGTGCACATCTCTCTGTCAGTGTTATAGAAGACTGAACAATTGATGAGTTTACCCTGCATAAGCTTATATACAGGGTAAAACGGATTTATTCGGAGTTTGGACCCATTGGGAGTTAGGCATCTGAGTGTTAAAGACAGGAACACTTCTTAAGCTGTTTCAGTTAAGCCTACAGCTGTTAGGGGACGTGGTTCAGCCTGGGTCTGGGTTGCAGCAGGCTAGTGGGTCTGGCTCAAACCAGGCAGGGCTCTGAAGTCCCAGCTGCCAGGGAAGGAAAGCAGGGGCAGAAGTAGTTTTGGCACAATCAGTTGGCAGTTCCCAAGGCATTTTCTGTGATCCAACCCATCACACAACTCCAGACAGAGCTTCTTCAGACCATGGAAAGGGAAGAAATTCTTTGATGTGCAATGTCCTTGAGTCAACAGAGCAGGAACAATTTACAGCAGCTCAGGATCTGGCCCATAATCGATAAAATGGAATTTTATACAGAAGCGAACCACGTACCAGCTATTTAATAAAATAAAAAAGCGACAAATTCTGAGGCTACATATCAGGACCTGATCACGGCCTGGAAATGAGTGAAATTAAAATACATTTTACACTGACCCTATTACTCCGACCAAGTGAGTATTCACCCACGAAAGCTCATGCTCTAATACGTCTGTTACTCTATAGGTACCACAGGACTCTTTGCTGCTTTTACAGATCCAACTAACACGGCCACTCCTTTGATACCAATTACTCAAAACATAACATCTTCTATGAACAAACTATTACTTTTGTAATCATGCGACATTTGCATATATAGAACTTTAATGGCTCTTTGTGAAGTGCTTTGGTATCCTGACTTCTAAGGACACCACTTAACATCCAACAAGAGTCTCCTTGTTTTCTATGCAAAAAACAGAGTCCATGTGTGAAGTCACGCAAGGAGTCAAGTGCAGAGCTAGAGCTAAAACCACACAGTCCATTTTCACCGCCACGTGCTACTCTCGGAGTAGAACATCTTAGATTGAATTAAAGACGACATTAGTAAAGAGTTTTGTCAACATGATGTAGTGCAGGGGTTCTCAAACTGGAGGTTGTGAGTCATTACAAGGGGCGTTGCGAGCTGTCAACCTCCACCCCAAACCCTGCTTCCTCCAGCATTTATAATGATGTTAAATATATTTAAAAGGGTGTCTAATTTATTAGGAGCTTGCACTCAGAGGCTTGCAATGTGAAAGAAGTCACCAGTAAAAAAGTGTGAAACCATTAACACAATGTTTTTGGCTTCCGAATATGCAACTTACATGAAGTGCTTGATTTGTAACTAAAGAGGTGCTGGGTGAAGCAATTAGATGCCACGTCTCAAGCAAGTTTTTTACTTTTACTGATTCAGCAAGCTACAAGCTGCAATTTTCAGAGGTGCCTAGGCATTTGGACAGAAGTTCCTGTTCATTTTCATTAAGAATTAGGTGTCAAATCCCATAGAGAGCTTGAACAATTTCACATTCAGCTTTCAGGATAGGGGAGTAGGAATGGAAACTTCCGCAGTTTCTGTCATAATAGGTCACTTCTGTGTTCTCTCGTTCTGTAGCAGAATTACTTGGCAAGATCAGACAGAAGAATCAATTAGAAGAAGCTCTGGTCTGATCCAGTCTGAAATTTCTATGTTCCTACCTGCACTAGTAGCAGTGTTAGACGCAGATTGACAGTTAGGACAGTTAGCCTAGACCCTTGAACTCAGTTGAACTTTGCCCCTATCTACCGCCTCATGATCTGGCTCTTAGTATTAGAACGGCCATACTGGGCCAAACAACCGTCCATCTATTCCCAACAGGGACCAATGCCAGGTGCTTCAAGGGAGTGAATAGAACAGGCAATCATGAAGTGATTCGTCCCACCATCCATTCCTAACATCTGGCAAAGAGAGGCTAGGACATTTAGAGCGTGCTTTTCCATTCATTTATAGCAAATATTGCTGGCTCAGAAGTTTTAGAAGCCAAACTGCCACTCTGTCATCAGAAGTAAAGTGGTTTTTATGCTGAGGTTACATCCTCTCAAGGAAATTACATTAGCAAACTTGCCCCTGCCCCTTTGTACAAACCATTTGTAAAAGGGAATAAAACCCATGCGTGCGTGATAGAAATAGTCTAGCATCTATTGACTTTGTTTTCAGTATTTTCAGAGAAGAGATTGAGAGGAATCAAAGGGCTGGTTAGGAGGGAAGTTAAGAGTGAGTGGAAAAAGAGAACTAGGATAGGGAAGTAAGAGGCAACGTGTATCCAGATCTGAGGGTCTGGGTCATCATTCCCTGTTCCATCTCTCTCTCTCTCTCCATGGCCTTCAACAACTGTAGTAACTGACATGAACCTTTTCCTCCATTATGTTGACCTTTTCCCTGCTGTGTGTTCAGGTTACTCCAACACAGAAAGATGACTTTTAATGAAATTTTAGTGATGAATTGTTATAACCCCTACTTATGCCGTCTGTGTGGTTCCAGAGATTATGGCTTCGTAGGCCATGGTGTTACCAAAGGCCATACAAGTTTTGGTGGGCTAGCCCGAAGTTTGTCGCTCCTCTACCCTGCCTTGGAGGCTGGGATACAACTTGGAAAGAGTTCGCCGACAAGGAATAGACCCGGAATGGGGAAAGACCAGGAAATGGAAAACAAGATACAGATCCACGGCTGATCTTATGGGCAATGGATTCAGAAATGTGGAGTGTCCTCGACTCCATGGGAGTTGTGAGTGCTCAGCACCTCGGTAAATCTGCCCGTATCTCCATTTCCCAGATTACATTAGCTGACTGTTTCCTCTACTGCATTCCATACTCCTGCTTTTGTAGAATAAGCTGAATTTAAATTCCATGAAGCCCCTTTAGGTCACTCTGACACAGTAAATTAAACAGAGGCCTTAATTTGAGTGAAAAAACAAGTACATTCACTTGAAGGCGCCTTACAAAGCAGTGCAAAGTGTTTTAGCGTCAATGAGAATGACGCCCACATCTTCTAGTCTTTCCTGCATATAATACCATTTGGTTTGTTCTCAATTTTGCTATATAAATTGTTACTGGAGAAGTTTCATCCATGGCAATAAGGTGCTTTGCCTCATTTGATTCTGACAGGAATCAACCAAATACCTTAAATGGTAGCAAACAGGATGGATTGTCAAACTTTACAGCTATAATGAAGAACGAAGAACATCTGATGTGAAATGCATCACCTTGGAGCCAGTGCTCATGTAGACCTGCTTGAAACTTGGAGATATTATTTAATTCTGAATTCTTACTTTTGCTTCTGTGAACTTGGTTCCTATACGCATTAATAGGATTCTATATCATAATATCACCTTCTGGTTTTGCTTTCTGCTCCATTCCTCATTGACCAACCAACTGAGACTAAAGAAATAAGTGGATGGAGCCTGAGTTTGGGTGACATTAGATAGAAGCTGATTATGGCGAAGAATGTTAGGAAAGTTTTGTTGATAGGCAATTGATTGAAGTTAGGAGAAGTCATGACGAAGTAGGGGTCACTAGGAGCTATAGATTTGTAAAAATTGATACAAAAAGACTAGATACTAAGTGTACTTTGGAACTGTCCTCTGAAGCTCCCCTGGAAGATTTTTACCCTGACACCATATTCCCCAGTGGAAAAGTGTCCAGCCATTGCTCACCTGCTGCTAATTACTTAATACCTCCTCAGATTTTAGAGAATTATTTGGAGGTGAAGTATATACTAATGAGCTATATGGCATCATATGCCAGCAATGACCCTCTGCCATGTACATTGGCCAAACTGCACGGTCTCTACGCAAAAGAATAAATGGACACAATCAGACATTAGGAATTGTGACGTTCAAATAGCATAGGTGAGCACTTCAATATCCCTGGACACTCAAGAACAGACTTAAAAGTGGCAATTTCTTGACAAAAAACTTCAGAAACAGACTTCAACAAGAACGGCAAAACTGGAATTAATTTGCAAACTGGACACCATCAAATTAGGCCTGAAAAAGACTGGAGTGGAGGGGTCACTACAAAAAGTAATTTGCCTCTGCTGATTTTTCTATATACGTTGGAAACCGATGATGTCCACCTGATTGCACTGCCTCATTAGCGCTACAAAAGTAATCAACTGTTGAGAATAAGATACCAATTCCACTGCATTGCTTATATCACTCTAAGTGGCCTCCAGCAGGTATCCCACAAAGCCCACCATGACCGCTCTGCTCACCATTTTGAACTCTGCTGTCCTGCAGCCAGGTACACAAGTGTGTGCCCCTCCCCTGTAAAAGTCCTTTGAAATTTTGAACTTACTTTTCCTGTTTGCTTGCTGTGGAAAGCTCACATAGCCACTGCCCAGCTGAGCCTGCCGGTTCCGCACAGCAAAGAGATTTCTGCCTGGACTACACGGGAGGTGGTGCATCCCCTGGGTGTGTGGAGAGAGGAGGCTGTGCAGGCACAGCTCTGCTCCAGCCGCATAAAGTTACTCAGGGCATGGAGGAAAAGGGCTGCGACAGTGAAACGCAGCAGTGCAGAGTAAAAATAAAACAGCTGTGGCAGGCACAGCAGGTGTAGCAGGAGGCACAGAGTTAGTTTGGGTGAGGCCCCACAGATATGCCGCTTCTATAAGGAGGCGGTGAGGGCATAGCTTTCCTCTTGAGCTCCTCTTATACCATTGTCTTCATAACAGATAGCACAATACTGCAGAGCAGTGGAGGCCCCATGCTTTCTGACACACATGGTTGGCTCGTAGGTTAGCAGGGTGGTTGAAAAACTGCTGGAAACCGAGTAGGATGCTCATGAAACAAAGTAATGAGCAACCTGCATCATGTAACACCAAGGCTACCCACATAAGGCATTGAAATCTTCTCCCGAAACACCCCAAAATAAACAGTGGAATAGCCACTGTGCACTGTTCTCTCTGCCAATGCAAGAGCTGCTACTGTGGATGTGCTCTTCTGATACAAGGAATAGAGAGTGGAAATGCAACAGCAGTATAGTTACAGCAGCGGCAGTATCTCAATGTAACTTAAATCAACTTCACTTTGTAGTGCAGACCTGGCCTTGGGTGCCAAACTCACAGAGATTTCTGTAGGAGTTCACTACGGAGGTCTGTGAACTTGGGCCACGGTGGTTAGTAAATAAGGGATGGAGCAGAAAGGAAAAGCAGGAGGCTAGTTTTATGATGCAGAATGACTTTAATGGGAGTAAGAAGAGGAGTACACTGCAAGAGACAGAAAGAGCACAACACAGAGAGGATCTATTTCAAGGGTTTCAGGAAGGTCTACAATGAATCATTGGCTCCAAGGTGATGCATTTCGGAGGAGGAGTTTCTCGTTCCTCAATACAGCTGCAGAGTCTGACAATCAATCCTGTTTGCAACTATTTTAAGATTCTATTCCTCCTGGGTGAAACACGGCCAACCCTTTCCATAGTCGTACCCCCAGCCCCAATGGCAAGGATAAGGGTACCAACAACCTTTGGGATAGCCCCAACCACACATGTATGGCCTTTGGAAGCACCATGGCCTACAGTAGCCATATCCCCTACCACACCAGCCCCCATAATGGTAGGGCTTATAAAACAATTCATCACTAAAGTTTTCATCAAAAGTCATCTTTCTGTGTTGGCGGTAAACCTGTAACACACAGCAGGGAATAGAATTCATATAATGCATGGGGATCAGCGGAACAAATGGGTCACAACTCAGTTACTAAGGCATTGGAGGCCTGGAGAGAGAGCAAGAGAGAGTGCAGGGAAACGATGATGAAGATCAGCGGTCGGCAACCTATGGCATGCATGCCAAGACAGCACGCAAGCTGATTTAGTGTGGTACACTGCTGCTGGCCTGGGGTCCCCGTTGCTGGCCCTGCTCAGCACGCTGCTGGCCTGGATGCGAAACCCTGGCCGGCAGCGGATGACGCGGGCTCAGCGCCGGACCGGGATCGGTGGATGGCGCCTGAGACCAGCTGCAGGCTGAGCCACTCAGCCCGCTGCCACTCTGGGCTTCCATTCACGGCCCCTGTAACTGTAAAATGTTATACGAGCGCAAAACTTAATTACTGCGAATAAAGAAGACTTGTCACACCATTTCTAAGAGGTTTTGACCTGACGTAGATCCTCAGTTGCTGGCTACGTCTTGCCTCCGAGTTTCCTTCTCCTAATCCTCTTCTTCACTTACTCTTAACCTCCCTCTCAATCAACCCTCGATTCCCTCTCAATCCCTCTCTCTGAAATATACTGTCTGGAGATTAAACATATGGTATAGACCATTTCTATCTTGCATGAAGATATTTATTCCCTTTGAAATGTTTATACAAAGTATGGCAGGGACAAAGTTCATAATGTTAATTTCCTTGCGTGGATTTTGCCTCAGCAATCTGACTGTTACTGAAATATAGGGTCTGCGTAGCTGAGAGCCTACTAACAGCCTGACAGGGATAGGAAAAAATGCTTTATTCTGCAGAAAAAGGAGGGCCTGTACCTTGGTACAAAAGACTCTGTCTTACACAAATTTCCAACTCTATACACATTCAGACAAAGACCCTTGCATCTAACACTTGATTGGTAGGCATAAAATCTCGTGCTTCCATTATGGTTACTACTGACTGGCTGGAAGCAAGTTTCTTTGCTTGAGGCAGAAAGGAAAAAGTGCAAAAGTTCAGGCTACTGTGTCCGTGAGCAGTACTGTGTACTGCTCCCGCGCTACTGGCTGCTTGGAAACTGTTAGGGGGGCCAGCCGTGCTTCACATGACCACTTCTCTCCTTAAACAACTTGTGAGACAGAAATATTACCAGTGAATGAATGGCAAATGAATATCCTTTTTTCTGTACAAAATACTAAGAACCAGAGCTGTCATAATTTACCCAGTTAAGATCTGCATCTACATTGCTACCTGCACACATAAGAACATAGAAACTGTCAGACTAGATCAGACCGGGATCTGTTGAATCCGTTGTTATGTCTGGAGTACTAGCCATTCCAATGAAGTAGAGCACTGAGATGGCCTTTTGTGGAATAAAGTAGGAGTTCTTCCCAAAATGGCCCAATGAAAGCTGCACTATGAGATTATTCAGAGCTACCAAAGGGATTCCAATTCCTATCTCCAATGAGTCATAGCAACAGTGGCAGAAACATATCTGTGGCTCTCAAATCCACTCTACTCTAAGCTTGAATCTGATATGCTCTCTTAATACTCATAACAATACACACAGTTATGAAAAAAGCCTCCAATTGCTAAGAATCACGAGTCAACATCCAAGCTCAGGCCTGAATGTGAAACATACCATGTGACACTTCCATAGTTATCAAGAGATTAATTGAAATCAGACTCACCCAGGTCAAGGCCTAAAAACCACTTCAGACTCACTTCTGCCTTCAAAAAATCTCCTATCAGAGACTTAAGTTGACACAGGCTTTTGCACTGGCCTTATGCACTGGGTGAAGTTCGCCATCCAGGATTAGAAATACAGCTCTAGTTATGTCCCTCACGATGTAAGATTAAGGTGATCATTATGGCAGAAGCACACAGTGCTATTTATGGAAGGGCTGCTCAGTGTTTGTGGTTAGGTTCAGTGGCACAGTGTTTTATAAAGTCTTGAGTTACAACCTTGAACCTGTATTGCAACCTCAGCAACCACATCTCCTCCGTGAGCAGCTAAGAGAAGTGAGCATTCATGGACAGTGTGGCTAAGAGAACCCAAGTGAGAGCAGGAGATGAGAGAAAAGGCATCATTGACCAATTGACAAGACATCTATGGAATGAGTTCAGGTTAAGGCAGAATCTCACCAGCTGGTGGTCAAGTTTCCTGATCCTTCTCTTGCAGAAAGTGTTCCAGCATCAGTCTTACAGTGTTACATCAACTCACACAGAGCTTCCTCTAACCATGGAAACCGAAGAGCGTTTTCACATCTCCTTGCAGTCAACGGAGCTGGAACAATTTACAGCAGCTTATGATCTGGCCCATAACTACACATTGGATTTTTATGCGAAAGCGAACCTCGTAGCTGCTTTGAATAAAAATCAAAATGTGACTGGAAATCATGACCTCATTAAGGCCTAGGAATGAGAGAAATAGGAATACTTATTTGAAATGACCCTATTCTCAAAGCATGGGCATCTTCTATGAATAAGCTGTTATTCTTGTAATCATATGACATTTGCATATATAGAACTTTAATGACTGTTTGTGAAGTGCTTTGGTATCCTGAGTTCTAAGGACACCACTTAACATCCAACAAGAGTGTTATTATCCTTATTTTCTATGCAAATGAACAGAGGTCTGTTGTGCTGAAGGTCACACAGGGAGTCAATTGTAGAGACAGAACTAAACCACGTTGTCATGGTATAATTCCCCACTCTGAACCTTAGCGTCCAAAAGATGGGTACCAGCATGAAGTCCTCTAAGCTTAATTACCAGCTTAGTACTTGTAGCGCTGCCACCAACCAGGAATTCCAGTGCCTGGTACACTTTGGTCCCCCCAAACCCTTGCCTGGGGAACCCAAGACCCAGATCCTCTGGATCTTAACACAAGGAAAGTAAACCCTTTCCCCACCGTTGCCTCTCCCAGGCTTCCCTTCCTGGGTTACTGTGGAAGATACTGTGATTCAAACTCCTTGAATCACAAAACAGAGAGGAAAATTCACCTTCCTCTTCCTTCTCTCTCCCCCTCCCAGACTTCCCTGAGAGAGAAAGTAACCTAACACAGAGAGAAAATTAACCTTTCTCTCCCCCTTCCCTCCTTTCTCCCCACCAGTTCCCTGGTGGATCCAGACCCAGTCCCCTGGGCTCTCACCAGAATAAAAAAACAATCAGGTTCTTAAACAAGAAAGCTTTTAATTAAGAGAGAAAAACCGTAAAAATTATCTTTGTAAATTTAAGATGGATTAGGTACAGGGTTTTTCAGCTATAGACACTGGAATACTCCCCCAGCCTAAGTATATAAGTACAAATTAAAATCCTTTCAGCAAAATACAAATTTGAACTCCTTCCAGCCAAATGCACAATTAAATTCCTTCCAGCCAAAAGCCCAATTAAACTCCTTCCAGTCAAAAGCACATTTGCAAATAAAGAAAACAAACATAAGCCCTACCTTGCCTTATCTACCTAGTACTTACTATTTTCAACTTATAAGAGCCTGAATCGGAGAGATTGGAGAGAAACCTGGCTGCATGTCCGGTCACTCTCAGAACCCAGAGAGAACAACAACCAAAAACTAACGGCACACACAAAACTTCCTCCCTCAAGATTTGAAAGTTCCTGTCCCTGATTGTGTCCTCTGGTCAGCTGACAGCCAGGCTCACTGATCTTGTTAACCCTTTACAGGTAAAATAGATATAAGTACTTCTGTTCTTTTAACTCCTACTGTTTGTTTAGACCACGTACTCCCATTTCTCATGCCACGTGCTACTCTCCGCTTGAACATTCTTAGACTGTATTACTAGACAACATTAGTCAAGAGTTTTGTTATTAACTTGAAGTTTCTTTGGTTCCTAATATACAACTTACATGAAGTGCTTATATTGAAATGAAAGTGGGTGCTGGAGCTCAAGCAATTAGATGCCAAGTCTCAGCAAATGTTTACTTTTGACCCTGATGCAGTAAACCGGGAGGTGCCGGGCGATGAACTGCCCAGTCCAGAGGTGCCCGGGCTCAGCCCTGGCACAAGTTAAGTGTAATCATTACGAGTTCTTGATGAATTCTCTTCTGATCTAAGCAGAACAAGTGAATGGTGGTTTAGGATTATGAACTTCAATTTCTAATTCAATATTTAAATACCGAGGGATAAGAAACTTATGTTTATCCTGCGAAAAATCCTGCTCTTATTGTCAAGCAAAATCTTAACTCCAGCCTTGTTCTCCTTTAACATTGCTCCACCTCTACAGTGGTTCTCAACTATTGCACTGGTGCCCTCTTTAACATAGCAGCCTGTGAGTGCGAACCCCCCCAATAAATTAAAAGCACTTGTTTCTATATTTAACACCCTGATAAATGCTGGTGACTAAGCGGGGTTGAGGTGGAGGCTGACATCTCACTCACCCCCATGTAATAACCTCACGACCCCTGAGGCATCTGACCCCCAGTTTGAGAACCCCTGTCCTACAGCACTGTGGACCCTTCACCTGTTCTGTAGACATTTCCTGAGAATGGGCTTATGAATTGTGCCAGTGCAGTGTGTTACTCTCTATTTCTATAGTGTAGCCAATGATTTTACTTTTTGTCCATATCTTGTGTGATGTTATGATTATCAATATGTTATATTACATATATTCATTCTATGTTAATTAGAGTTAATCTGTAGGATTATAAAGTATAAGATTGATCAGTATTTAGAGGAATCAAGTATTAGACATGAGAGAGAGCTGAAATGCAGGAACCCATAGTTGAGGCCTGTAAGACTTTAGCTTAGTTATTTAAGCACTGGAGACATGAATGATGACATAAGCCAATGCCGAGGAATAACCCAGTGCCCTAAGATTACGGGAAGAGTGGTACCAGCTGGTAATATTGTGAAAATTACCCAGAGATTAATATTAGATCCTAAAATAGTGTAAAGGCACATCTGTCTTCAGACATGTGTCTTATCTCACGGGATACAGGTTGTGCATCAATGCTAATGAGAATAAAGGGAACTTCCACAGCCTATAGAAAACTGAGGTCCCTTAGGTTTCCAGGGACATAGACCAATAAGAGAAAGGAAGTTGACACTTTTATGGTCACGCAGAATGTAGGTATAGACAGAATGACATTATAAAAAGGGGATGCCCAGAACAGGAAAATTGAGCTCCCTATGGGAGACTCCAGCTGCAACCATCCCTTTACGCATGATTAAGCCATGAAAGACCCATCAGACCCTAGCACTATTGTTAAGAATGTGAGTATAACTATATCTGTAACTTGCGCATAGGTCTGCATAGAATTTCTATATGTTTTGGGTAATCATAACTGTAATTGTAACTTTAATAAACCTTATAAAATAGACTAGACTTTGTACTGGTAATGTCTATGTGGTCACTACCCTTGGGGAATGTCCACACTACCTACCGGATGCGCGGTAGCAATCGATCTCTCGGGAATCAATCTATCACATCTCATCTAGACATGATAAATCGATCCCTGAACGCGCTTCCCGTCGACTCCGGAACTCCTCCAGGGCGAGAGGCAGAAGCGGAGTCGATGAGGGAGTCGCGGCTGTCGATCCTGCACTGTGAGGATGGAGGTAAATCAATCTAAGATACGTCAACTTAAGCTCGGCTGTTCTCGTAGCTGAAGTTGCATATCATAGATCGATCCCCCCCACTGTGTAGTCCAGGCCTTGGTCTTGTGTTTTCCTAGAGACTCTAACCTATTGTCTACACGCAGAAGTAAATCGAAGTTATCTAAATCGAATTTATAAAACCGAATTTATAAATTCGAATTAGAGCGTCCACACCCGATCTCAAATCGAAGTTGTGCGTCCATGGCCCATGTCTTACTTCGATTTCAGGAGCAGTGCACTGTGGGTAGCTGTGACACAGCTATTCCCATAGTTCCCACTTTCTGGTTTTCAGCCCAGTGCCTGCTGGGACCAAAACATTGTCCGGGTGCTGCTGGGTAAGCCTCACCCCCCTTTGTGAAAGCAGCAGCCAACCATTCTGCGCCGTTTTTCCTGGGTGAAGAGAGCAAACGCCATAGCACAGCAAGCATGGACCCTGCTGAGACCATGGACCCTGCTGAGCCATGACCCTGATGAGACCAGTAATGCAATCGTGCAGTTTTAACAGCTCGCGCACTCTCGTGCTGTCTATGCTGAGCCATGACCTGAAAATTCAGGAGGAGAGGGGGAGGAGGAGGTGGAGGAGGAGGGACAGGAGGAGGACTTGGAGTTTGAGGAGGCAGCTGCGCACCGACAGGAGCGATGTTAATGATGGTGATGATGACGAATAGAGAGTGTCTCTCCCTAACCGCAGGACCCAGCATTTTGGAGCTACTGTGGTAATGGGTCAGCTTCTGCCCATTGAACGCCGATTTTGGGCACGGGAAACAAGCACAGACTGGTGGGACCGCATTAGTTTTTGCAGGTGTGGGACGATTCCCAGTGGCTGCATAACTTTCGCATGCGTAAGAGCACTTTCTTGACTTTGTGACTTGCTTTCCCCTGCCCTGAAACGCCATAATACTGACATGAGAGCAGCTCTCACTGTGGAGAAGCGAGTGGCAATAGCCCTCTGGAAGCTTGCAACTCCAGACGCTACCGGTCAGTCCTTGAATCAATTTGGAGTGGGAAAATCTACCGTGGGGGCTGCTGTGATGCAAGTAGCCAAAGCAATCGTTAGGCTGCTGCTACGAAAGTTTGTGACTCTGGAAACGTGCAGGTCATAGTGGATCGGCTTTGCTGCAATGGGATTCCCTAACTGTGGAGGGGCCATAGATGGAACCCATATCCCTATCTGCCCCAGAGCACCAGGGCGCCGAGTACGTGAAACCGCAAGGGGTACTTTTCCATGGTGCTGAAGCAACTGGTGGATCACAAGGGACGTTTCACCAGCATCCACGTGGGATGGCCAGGAAGGGTTCATGACGCGCGCGTCTCAGAAACAGTACTCTCTTTAAACGACTGCATCAAGGAAATTACTCCCAGACCAGAAAATAACAGTGGGCGATGTTGAGATGACTCTGTCGTTATCCTGTGTGACCCAGCCTACCCTTGATGCCGTGGCTCATGAAGCCATACACAGGCAGCCTGGACAGTGCTCAGGAGCTGTTCAACTACAGGCTGAGCAGTGCAGGATGGGGTAGAGTGTGCATTTGGGCGTTTAAAGGGCGCTTCGATCATTACTCACTCGCTCAGACTCCAGCCCAAAGAATGTCCCGTAGCTATTGTGCTGCTGTGCTGGCTCCACAATCTCTGTGAGAGTAAGGGGGATACCTTTATGGCGGGTGGTGAGGCTGAGGCTAATCGCCTGGCCGCTGACTCGAGCAGCCAGACACCAGGGCGTTAGAAGAGCACACCAGGAGGCGTGCGCATCAGAGAAGCCCTGAAAATGTGTTTTGTGCGGGCCAGGGTATGTGGTGATTGCAGTGCTTCTTTGCCCTTGATGAAACACTCCCGCCTCTATGACTCCCTGTAAGCAACCCACCCCCTTTACTTACAGCTTGCTGCAGGACTTTCAAAATCAACCCCCCACCCTTTCATTACATGTGGCTAGGAAAGAACCAGTATGTTTTAAAAATCATTTAATCTTTATTAAAACTCATTTGTTATTGCTTTAAAAACATGCGTTCATTTTAAAGGATCATTCCCTGTATAAAGACCCCTCCCCCTTTGATGTATGTTGATTAGAAAGGAACTATATTCAGAGGCACAGATTTACTAGGTATCCCTGAAAGCTGTGCTTTGGGAGAGGATCACAGGTAAGGAAAGCCCATGAAATACATTTCAGCTTCATTACAGCCTTTTGGTTGGGCTCTCCATGGGGGTGTGCTGGTGCAGGAAGCTCTTCCCCACGCGTTCTAACACGTCTGCGTGAGGGAGATATGGAACCTGGGGAGCTTGGAGGTGATTAAACTGGACTGCAGTGGCACTCTGTAACCCCGCTGCTGTTCCTGAACAATCAACATGCGTCTGGGATATCAGTGTGATCACGCAGCAGCTCCAGCATTCCATCACGCCAGCGGCTATCTGCCTCCCTGCACCTCTGATCTTCCTGCCTGTCTTCCTTGCGCACCTATCTTCTACTGCCGGTCTTCTCTCGCCACCTCTCATCTCGAGCGTCTCTCCTGTCCTCCGGTCACTGGCATCTTCTTGTATTTTGCTATCAGTTCCTTCAAATCACTATGATGAGCTGTGTTACTGTGGCTGACTTCCATGACTTCGGAAAACATTTAGTCTCTCGTTCTCTTTTTCCTCTGTCTCTTGGGTAGCCTGGCAGATGGGGTAGTGAGTAAAGAACACTGCACAGCTGTATGGTGGAGGTAAGAGAGAGAGTATGTAAAAAGATACATTTCTTAGAACAATGATTCCACTCACTCACACAGCACAAAACTATGCACCTTACGCAGGACATGTGATTTCACTGCAAGGTCACATTTTTATCTTTTAATACTGGGAGACTCTGTCCCTGGGCTCAAAGCACAGTACAGATGCAGCTTGCTGGTACTACCATTATAAATTTGCGTTCCAAGCAGCATGTAGTCTTTATGTTGTTCTCACCCCTTCCTGCTAAAGCATCATCGCAGCACAAGTCCCCTCCCCAGCTACATCGAGTGGCATTACAGGAGCATAATGCGCATGTTTTCTTCCTAAGACAAAGCAATTACTTATTTAAACCAGGTCACACAATGAACGACAGAACTCTGGTGAGAGTTACAGCACAAGAGGCAGACTGAATGTTTCATGCCTGTGATCGAGTCCTGGCGCTATGCATCTATGCTTTGTGAAGCATGATTCCAAATTCAGGCATGCATGCCTGGAGGGGCAAAGCATTTCATTGGAGGACCGGCTAAGGCAGCATTGCCCCAAAATTTCTGAAAAGGCACTTTGATTTCCTGCAATATCAATTCATGAGATTTCTTGGAGGATTTTCATTGCCTCCCAGACATGTTAAGACTTTTCATGTAACTGTAATGGTAAAAAAGAAATGACAACGCATGCTTAAAAATTGATAATTAAAAAACGCTAGTTTTTAAATATTGACTGATTTAAATTTACTCACCGCTGGTCCCTTCCATGGCTTCACTTTCTGTGATAGTGGCTTGATTAGCCTGCTGCAAGGTTAAAATTTGGGTCAGAAACAACTCCTGGCTGCTGTTGGTAATTGAGAGCGTGTGGTATCAGCAATGTTCCCTCATGTACCTCTTCCTGATCTTTCCCCTCTGCAGAATCCTCGCCACAGTTGAAACTGAAATCAGGTCATCTGAATCCACGATTAAGGATGGGCGACTGGTAGCCAACCCCAAAAATTGCATGTAGCTCTGCATAGAACCTGCTGTTTTAGGAGCAACTCCAGAGATCCAAAAGCTCTTCTGTGGTCCATGCTGGAGCTCTTTTTCTATTCTCAGGAGACTGCATTTTTAAAGGTGCAGCTGATTAACTGCTGCTCAGAGCCCCACGGTGGCAAACAGAAACTAATTCAAACCTCCACGGGTCTTTTCCTGTTTACCTGGCCAGGTGCATAGGAGTTTGAAGTGCTGTCCAGAGTGGTCAGTGGTGATCTGTGGGATAAGCTCCTGGAGGCTATAAACTTCGATTTCCGTCCACACTGCACTAAATTCGAATTAGTAAATTCGATTTTAGGGTACTCCTGTGGTTTAGTAGGAGTACTAAATCGATTTAAATAGCCCTTTAATTCGAAATTAGAGGCTGCGTTCATGTGGTGGGTGCTCCATAAATTCGAATTAAAGCCGTTTTAATTCGAATTTAAGGCCTCGTGTAGACATGGCTATCTGTGAAGCAAGTAGCAGAGGTGACTTTCACTCTGTTATGCTTGAAACTGTAACCACCGGAGCCGAACCCACGGGGTGTAAAAGCACATCATAAAAATCACTTTAAATAAAATAAAGGCTACAACAGAAACCACAGTGCCAATATTCACCATGATAAATAAGCTCCTGAACTTTCAAATAAGCCAAAAATCAAGCTAATCCCATTTCAAAAAAAGGCCATAACAAGCCAATCCCTAAGAACCCTAACACTCTATGTTACTAGATCCCCACTGGCATGCAGTCTGGGACTCTGGTGGGCTGCTGTGCACCCCGACTCCTTCCCGACATTGCCCCTGCTGCCTCTTGTCCCTGCTTGACCCTCACCCATCCCCTGCTTCCCAGGAGCTGATAAAAAAAAGAAGCTACAAGCTACAACAAGTAACATGCTGCAAGACAAAAATGACCCAACAAGCAACTCACAAGCCAATTAAGCCAAAACAAGCCCAATTTCTGTATGTGTGTGTGGGGGGGAGGTTTGGCAGGTTTGGCATGGCTGATAGAAATACTTTCTCATGGTGGTTTTCAGTAGACTATTGATAAGGACTAATATCAGGAGAGCGTAATAAGTTATGGTTTGGTCTTTCTTCTTGTCTCTGCATTTCCTTTCTTTTGTGATAGTGGGTCAGTAGTGGGCATTTACAGAACAGTAATCTGAAAAGAAGAAATTTCATGGTACATCTCTTAATTATATCTTGAGAATTGCAATTGTACACTACCCACAGAGAAACTTAAAAATTGCACGCTAGCTGTTCTCTCGGCCAATTACTATCTTCATGTACGAAGAAGGTAAAGTGGATCAGAACATTATCTAATAGGTCATTGTTTCTGCTTACGTTGGAAAATGATTCCTCCAGACGCTCACCCAACAAAACACAACAAAATAATCATGATTGAGTCTCCCTATGAATTACTCTATACTGAGACAAGGTGGGTGAACTAATATCATTTACTGGGTTACAGATTCTTGGAATACACCAACATCCAATGAACTCACACGGAAAAATGGTAAAAGACAAAAAAATCATATCGTTTGTGTGTGCACAGTTTTCGCATATCGAAAACTCTGTATGTGACCTCTCAGTCATAGTCTTCAAATGAAATCTGCACAACACCTTGAAAAGATGAGTCTCTGATCATAAAGTGATAACTGTGCTGGACACTTAAAATAATGGCATGAATAGAGACACTGAATATATGACTTATTATGCCAATGTATTACCCAGTAATGGCACTCGCTCCCAACTTTTCCCCACTCTGCTCTCCTCCCTATGACTGGAGAGCTGTTATCTTGCCAGTTCCCTTTGAAAGGTTCCTTGACATAGATGTTAACTATTTATTCTAAACAATCTATTCCACCTTCCATTTAGCTGTGACACTCTGAGGACGTTTCCCACCTTTGAAGAAGAGCTCTATGTCAGCTCGAAAGCTTATCTCTGCCCCAAGCAGAAGCTGGTCCCATAAACGATATATTGCCTCACCCATCGTGTCTCTCTCGTTCGCTGGGACCAACATGTCTACAATAACATCTCTTCCTAGTGATCTATTTGGAAGCCAAAAATGTGAAGGGTCCAGGAAGGTTCAGGATCAATGGTAAGTATGAAGTACGTGTTGTCAAGACAACTGGGTATAATTTCAGATTCTGCAATTTTCCTTCTCTTTGACCTTCACGTTAACGTGCCCTCTGGTTCACTGCATAAAAAACAGGGATCAGAACACATGGAGAATGCTCTACTTCCTCAGGGCTCCAGGTATCAAAGCACGTCACAAACACTCATTAAGGTTTTTCATACGCAAAGCAGTGGATTGTTATGCTATTATGGGTTGATACTGAAAGACGCCCTTCTATTGAGTAATAGACTCACTTTAAAAAAAAAAGATCTCAAGCTGACCATGTAATTCCCTTAATGAGATCACGATTTGTAGCTCAGAATTTGGGACTATTTGATTTCCATTAAAAAGAAGCTTTGCGTTTCTTTTTATTCTACAAATTCCTTTTTCAAATTTAAGGGCAGGAGATCAAGCACCATAAGTCAGCACAGCTCGATAGAATTCAAAGATGTTCAGTGCTTCTCAATCAACATTAGATTCTTCCCCTTGCCTGGTGAGGGGAAACATTCTATGAAGTGATGTTAAACTTCAACATCTTTCTCATCATGGTAGACAAGATTCCTGCAAGCTAATGGTCTTGCAGCATGCCCTAAATCTGGTCAGATTATCAATTTTTCTGAATTTATCCAATGGCCTTGGCCAAGAAAGCCAGATCTCTCTATTTCCTCTATTCATCTGGGGCTTTATCAATTCTATTTTCTTGTAAAACTACAATAGTCTTGGTTATTATTGGACGGAGACACATTAGCAATGCCGCAAATGTTCCACAGTTTATCTCAAAGCCTTGTATAAGATGGTCCTGCTTGCTTTCACCCACCACGACCCCTCACCTCAACCAAAGAAAAACCCGGTCGGAGGCACCACAGTGAACTTCTGCCACGATGGTCACCCGATTTCACGACACTGGTGACATAAATGAGTGGATTAGGAACTGAATTTCTAATTACAATAGGGGGAAATTCACCTCTGAGCAGAGCGCCAGCACAAAGGCCTATTCATTTTTTAGGTCCCTATTAACACCTCTTTTAAAAGCTGAAGTGGGACTTCAATGGCTCAGAGGCCTTATACGTCCTTCTTCCAGGGCCAAATTTCAAGTCATAGAGCCTGAGAAAAAACCTACCCAGAGTAATGACTCCCATTAACTTCAATGGGTATAATCAAAACACTTAGGTCTTCAGCCTCGGCAAAATGCTCCCTCCCTCCTACAACTTACAGGAAGAATTGTGCAATGCCACCTACACCTGCCAACATGCCTTACTAGCACCAAAGGGGAGTCCTCTATCTAATGGCAGATTTTGCAACTGTTACCGTTCTGGCAATCTTTTCTGACAATCGGAGTCACTGGAATTAGGCCAGGAATGAATGTGTCCATAAAGCTTTTCAGGTGCAGGAAACCTTTAGGCTTCTTGTGCGTGTCCTAGGTTGAAAACACATGGTAATAATCCTGAAAACAAATTATATCAACTGAAGGAGTGACTTGCACAGCACAAATATGTTTGGTAAATAATTAGGACCTTGAGCAAAAGGGTGTCTCGTATTCCCAGACAGCCTAAGAAACTGTATAAAAGCGCTCGCAACTGCCGGTTCCTTAACAACTTCTCTTGACGTTATCCTCTTCAGCGACTGGGGTAAGTCCCTTTTGTCTCATTCTCTCTAGAGCTATTGCGATGTCATGTTAGTGACGGTTTCATTTAGGACTGAATCTTGCACATGACTTTGTGATTATTAGCACAATAAAGGGGTTTCACTGATGCATTCATGGTTGAGAAGTAAATGCTTCAATTTTCAGAGGTGCCTAGGCATTTGAGACAGGAATTCATGTTTACTTCATTAGGAATTAGGTGTTTGAATCCCATCAGTAGCTTTCAATAATTTCCTATTCAGTTTTTAAGGTAGAGGAGTTAGGATGGGTACTCGGCAAGATTTCAGACAGAACAATCAATTAGAAGGAGCTCTGATCTGATTCAGTATGGCAATCGCTATTTTCCTACCTGCTCTAGTAGCAATGTTCGATCGGATCCAAAGCTAGGAAGTCAGCCTAGACCCTTGATCTCAGTTGAACAGTGCCCATATCTACCCGCTCAGCATCTGGCTCTTAATGTTTTGTTTTGAAAAAAGTATTTTAGAACATAAGAATGGCCATACTGCGTTAGACCAATGGTCCATCTAGCCCAGTGTCCTGTCTCCCAACAGTATCCAATGCCAGGTGCTTGAGAGGGAAGGAACAGAACATGCAGTCATGAAGTGATCCATCTCGTCACTCATTTCCAGCATGTGGAAACAGAGACTAGGGATATTTAAGAGCATGGTTTTCCATTCATTTCTTAGCAAGTATTGCTGGCTTAGAAGCTTTAGAAGCCAAACTGCCAGTCTGTTATTCAGAAGAAAAGGGGTTTTCATGCTGAGGTTAAATCCTCTCAAGGAAATTAACATTAGCAAACTGCTCCCTGCCGTCCTTTGTCCAAATCATTTGTAAAAGGGAGTAAAATCCCATGTGTGCATGATAGAAATAGTCCATAGCAGATATTTATTTTGCTGTCAATATTTTTTAGAGGAAGGATGAGAGGGAGTCAAAGGGGCTGGTTAAGAGGGAGGTTAAGAGTGAGCGGAAGAAGGAGGCTAGGAGGAGGAAATAAGAGGCAACATGTATCCAGGAACGGACGTCTGGGTCATCATTTCCCTGAGCATTGAACCTTTTACTCTACTACCCTAGTGCATGACGTTGACTCTTTTCCCTTCTGTGTCTTTCAGGTTTACCTCCAACACAGAAAGATGACTTTTGACGAAAACTTTAGTGATGAATTGTTTTGGAAGCCCCACCATTATAAGGGCTGGTATGGTAGAGGTCACGGCTACTGTAGGCCATGGTACCACCAAAGGCCATACAGGTGTGGTTGGGGCTATCCCAAAGGTTGTTGGTACCCTTACCCTTGCAATTGGGGGCTGGGGGTACGGCTATGGAAAGGGTTGGCCGTGTTTCGCCGAGGAGGAAATAGACCCATAACGTGGAAAGGCCAGAAAACGTTAAGCAAGATTCACAGATGAGTTTATGGGCAATAGGTTTGAGAAATGCAGAGTGACCCCAACTCCCATGGGAGCTGTGAGTGCTCAGCATCTCAGTAAATCTGCCCCATATCTATATTGCCTAGGTTTCATTCGATGACTGTTTCCTCTATTGCTTTCCATACGCTCTGCTTCTTCTAGAATAACCTGTTTAGGCATGTATCTCAATTCCATGAAGGCCCCTTTAGATTATGCTGACACAGGAAATGAAGCAGGCTCCTTACAAAGCTGGGCAAAGGGATCTTAGTGTCAATGAGAATCAAGCCCTACGTGTTCTAGTCCTTTCATGCATATGTGCCATTTGTATCTGCTTTCAACCTTGCTTTATAGGTTGTTTACTGGAGAATTAGTTTCATCCTTAGCTTATTTGTGTTGTGTCTCATTTGATTCTGATTGTGATGAAAGTAATACCTTAAAATGGTTACAAAGAGAACTTGGTTGTGAAAATCTACAGCTGTGATGAAGAGTGAAGAATATCTGTTGTGAAAAGCATCACCTTGGAATTAATGATTCATTGTTGACCTTCTTGATACCTTGGAAATATTATTTTAATTCTGAATTCTTTCTGTTGCTTTCTGTGTATTTGTCTTCCAAATCACATTAAAATGCTTCTGAATCATAATATCATCCTTCTGGGTTTCCTTTCTGCTCCATTCCTTATTGACCAGCCACTTTGGCCCTGATTCACACAGCTAACTTGGTGCCTAATGTTACTCCAGAATTGAGCAGTGCGTTGCCCCAGAATTTCATCAAGCTAATTGCAGTCATATTGTATGCCTTCAGCCACCATGAATTACTCAAAAAGAACATCATGTAGTTAGGGGTTAGTTTGGAGAAGGGCTTTTGGAGGTGAGGTTGAACAGTGGCTGCACGTTTGCAGTTTCTGCTAACCAGAATGGGAGGAGGGGAGAAAAGAATCAACAAATTGAGACTGAACAAAAATAAGTGAATTTGTAAATGTCCCAGGAAAGTTTAACTTGCTTCTCCTGTTTGCTCAGTGTGGAGCACTCACATAGCTACTGCCCAGCTGAGCCTGGAGGTTCCACGCAACGAACACATTCCCGGCTGGAGTACGCAGGAGGTGGTCGGATCCCCTAAGCCTAAATTCTGCCTTAGCATAAACTTATTCCGCAGATGTTTCATGTTTGGTTAATGATACCTTTTCTTCATCTCTCCTGTGCTTGACTTGTGCTCTCTTAGCCACACTGTCCCATAAGCTCTCATTTCTCTTAGCTGCTATTGGTCTCCTGTGCCGTCTGCTATGCCTGCTGTGCCTGCCGCAGGCTTTTTTTTTTTACTCTTCACTGTGGCATTTCACTCCCATAGCCCTTCTCCTCCATGCCCTGAGTAACTTTCTGCAGCTGGAGTGGGGCTGTGCCTGTACAGCCTCCTCTACCTGCAGACCCAGGAGATCCACCACCTCCCTTGTAGTTCAGGCTGGAACGTGTTTGCTATGTGGAGCCAGCATGTTCAGCTGGGCAGTAGCTATGTGAGCTCTCCACACCAAGCAAACGGGAAGAACAAGTTCAAAACTTCCCATGACTTTAAAAGGGGAGAGGCACACATCTGTGTACCTGGCTGCAGAACTGCAGAGTTCAAAATGCTGACCAGAGTGATCATGGAGGGCATTATGGGATACCTCCTGGAGGCCACTTGGGTGATGAAAGCAACTCAGTGTCTACATTGCCACTACGTTGATCTAACAATATCATCCTGAAATCTACACCTCTTGTCAAGGTGGTTTTATTATGCTGGTGTAGCAGGCAAACTGAAGCACCAGGAGAAGCCTTGCAATGTGTACAGCTCTATTCTTAGGTCAAAGTAGAAGAAGTGGGCTGTAACCCACGAAAACTTATGCTCAAATAAATGTGTTAGTCTCTAAGGTGCCACAAGTACTCCTGTTCTTTTTGTTGATACAGACTAACACGGCTGCTACTCTGAAACCTAAAATATGTTTGTCGCTCTGGGCCTGTGAGTAAACAGTCACTCCAGAGTGACAGGGCCTGTGCACTTCTTAAGTCCCACTTGAGTCCTGTACTGAGAAGAGATTCAGGTCTTGCAAATTTCTGAAAATTGTAACACAGGCATTTCCTGGGGCTTCCTCTCTTTGTACGACCTAATCTAAACAGAGCGTTGGATCTTCTTCTAGATCTTTTCAGTGACCGGTCAGTGCCTACCAACATACGACTGGTTTGTTCCTCATGGGAAAGGCCACTGTTCTACTGATACTCTTATTCGCTCCCTTACTCCTGAGCTTAGAGAGCTGTCTGGTGTCTTCACATGAGTTATTCCTAAATCCAAAAGTTGTTTAATTCATAGTGTTTCAGATTTAAGTATCAGACATTTCAAGCAGGACTGAGCTGTGGCCTGTGTAAAGTGGTGGGCCACCCTAAACACCCCCCTTGTGTCCAGACGTACCCTTTGGGGAAGCCCCTCCCTCAGCTTCCCGCAGTTGAGTGTTAATCAATAGACTTGCACAACTCAGGGCAATGCAAAGACTAAACAAACTCTTCCAAAGAAGTCTCTCCCTTACGGAAGTCCCAGAGAAGGAGAGGATGTACTAATGTCCAGGGGCTGTTGGCCATGTTCTG
Organism: Chelonoidis abingdonii; assembly: GCF_003597395.2. Lineage (NCBI taxonomy): Eukaryota > Metazoa > Chordata > Testudines > Testudinidae > Chelonoidis > Chelonoidis abingdonii. Next base: position 54,455,765 of record NC_133779.1, on the reverse strand, counting down.
ACACTTAATGGGGTGTTGGTTGGTGCTCTCTGAACACTAGGTGGATGCAGAAGGGCTGAAGAGAAGCCAGGTTGGGATCCTGAGACTGACCGTTCCCCAGAGTCAATGGGAAGAAGTTGGCACTCCAAGTCTGCCCTATTCACAGGCAGGACCATAGGGGACTGGTAACAGCAGATAGTGGCTGGGGCAGCTTCCCAAATACTGCCAAGGCAACCTCCAGCATCAGCCTCTTGAGCACATTTCCGCCCGACCCTGTTGCCCACGCTTAAGGTTGGCCATCTCAACATCATCCTTAGGGAATATGGCACCCTGGTAAACTTTTATTTTGATGTCCTTACTCCGCTCCCCCAGACCCTCACCCCTGAGATTGCCCCTGGCTCCCGCTGCTCCCCCTGGCCTCCCACCTATCACCTCTGGCCCCCACTGCCTTTCCCATCACCCAACCCATCCTTCCTGGCCCCCACTGCCACTCCTAGTCCCCATCCCCCACATCATCTCTGGTGCCTCCCCCCACCATCGCCCCAACTCCCTGAGCTCCCCTCTGCTTACCCCTGGCAGGCTAGTCCAGACATGTACTCGAGCAGGGAAATAACTTTCCTTTCTGGTTTAACCCTCATATCACTGTACCTGTGTGTGCAGTGAAGAGGAGTTATTCTCACTGAGGCCACATGGCTGCTAGCAAAGAGGGACAGACTCAGCCAGCTTCCCAGCGCCCGCTCTGGCAGAGACTGTGCTCCCAACCCGATCTCACTTCCCTGCTCTGATGCCACCTTGTGGGGTACAGCAGGAGTGCTTCCCGCTGGTGCCTTTCCCAGGCACGTCCCTTCAGCCGCACTCAGCCCATATCCCATCTTGGCAGAAATCTGGGGGCATGTGACCAACGTGCCACCTCTTAGATGACTGGTGCCTCCCTAAACTACGGGGGCCCAATCTGAATTGGAGGACACACGACCACACTATGTGTCTCCCCTTCCCAGCTCCCTCGCCCTCCGCCACGTCCTACACCCAGCCAGGTCCACTGCAATTTCCTCACCCCAGATTATGTATGGGAGGGGGGCTCTGTCCTTCTTTCTGTGCCTCCCCCCTCAGCATATTCAATCCCTCTCCCTGGCAACTGCTCGTGCCTGAGAGGGCCTGTGTGAGAGGTGACAGCAAACCACTCCCTGCCTGGGCTATATTGCTGGGAGGGGAAGGGAGCTCCTGCTCACTTGGCCCTTGTCCCTGTAAAAGGTCCCAGGCTGTCATAAACAGATAAGTAAGAGTTAATAGCACAGAAGTACTTCATGTCTCTTTTGCCTGTAAAGAGTTAACAAGACCAGTGAGCCTGGCTGTCACCTGACCAGAGGACCAATAGGGAACAGGATACTTTCAAATCTTGAGGGAGGGAAGTTTCTGTGTGTGCTGCTAGTTTTTGGTTGTTGTTCTCTCTGGGTTCTGAGAGTGACCGGACGTGCAACCAGGTTTCTCTCAGTCGTCTCCAAAACGGTTCTTACAAGTCAGAAGAGTGAGTACTAGTAGATAAGGCGAGTTAGGCTTATGTTTGTTCTTTATTTGCAAATGTGCATTTGACTGAAGGAGTTTAAATGTGTATTTGGCGGAAGGAGTTCAAATTTGTATTTGCTGAACGGATTTTAATTGTACTTGTATACTTAGGCTGGGAGGGTATTCCCAGTGTCTATAGCTAAAAACCCTGTACCTAATCCATCTTAAATTTACAAAGATAATTTTTACGGTTTTCTCTCTTTAATTAAAAGTTTTGCTTTTTAAGAACCTGATTGTTTTTTATTCTTGGTGAGACCCCAGAAGAACTGGGTCTGGATTCACCAGGGAATCAGTGGGAGAAAAGAGGAAGGGGGAGAGAAAGGTTAATTTTCTCTGTGTTAGGATTACTTCTCTCTCAGGAGAGTCTGGGAGGGGGAAAGAGAAGGCCAACAGAAGAAACACGAGTTGAAGCTACTCACCTCAGACTATTATCTAAGTTTTGTCGATTCAAAAGAGTTAATGAAATCACTAACCACACGTAATAACTCGCAGCGCGAACCACAAAGGAGTACGCGAAAAAGCAACCTGGCCACGAACGGCACTCGTGGCGGGAACAAAGAAGTAATAACGCTCTATCACCATATATGAGTGACTACAGCAACAGCAGGACAGAAAGAATATAAGCTGGCTCATTACCACCACAGGCACACAAGGAATATGGAAGGAGCAGGAATACACACAGCAACGAAAGATGCACATGGCAAGAGAGGAAATTACATATAGAGCGCTCTGGAGTGAGCACAGTACAGCTACACCAATAAATGACTCTCATAGACTCGGTAATGAATTAGAGGCACCTTACAAGAAATGCTGGTACCAACCTAAAAAGATATGAAACAACATAACCAACAAACGAACAACCACAAAACACACAAAACAAAAACGCCCAAAAAACCAATAATACAGACAAAAAAACCAAAAAATAAAACCCAGAACGAACCATTAAGAAAAAAACGAACAATTCACTAGAATCTGGACAGCCAAGAGCAACAGATCGGGATTCTATGATTACCATTAAACACGACACCAGAGTGTGGTCTAGAACTGACACCACATCAGAAACACCAGCACGCTGGAGACCCGAGCTGACCATGCAGGTGCCTTAACACAATACTAGAACTAAACAAAACCACAATAAGAATCCACATAGAAAGCTTGTTTACATGGAAGACAACAAATATGACCCCTGTAGACCATCCAAGCGGAAGGTGCAGCGTGGAAACCACCATGCGCCAAGATCAACTGCTGGAGGTAAGGGGACCAACGTATCCAGAGCCCACTCATCCCACGACTCCCACATACAAATCAGCCTGAAAGCCAACGCAGACCCCTCATAACCAAAACATTAAAAAAACCAACTAAGAATTAAATCCAAAAAAGACCCTCAAAACGACAATGTCAAGCCGACACTCACAGGGCAGAAATGGACTTTGTACACACCTTTCTCTTGCTGCCAAAGGAGAGCGGCCACATAGAAAACAATCGCAGAATCTGGAAGAGAAAAGAGACAGACAGAAAGGAAAGCATCCACCACGAGCTCCCATATTCCCTCTACAGCATACCCTCAAAGAGCAATCTGGAGGATAACTAACGCCACGTAAGTACCACAAACAGTACCACAAGAAACAAGCAAACCCAAACAAATCAACAAAAAACACAATCCCAAGCAGTACACAGCAAACCAAGACCTACATAGAACTGAAGACCAAAGCAGCAGATCTATTCCACTTCAACTGTCACTACCAGAGGATCAATATGGCTGAGCCCCCACCAACTCCGAAATTCACGCCTACTAACCAATCGAGAACAGTTCTACCTAGCGCACACGAGTGAGCCATGTCGGAGAGTCCATCAATACCACAAGGCCATTCGTCTCGATACACGCCGAGAGACCCAGCAGCAACTAAGCCAAATACCTTTTTGACTTAGCTCTTGACAGCCTGTTCTGGGAGTTGCTTCAAACCCCCAATGTATAAAAGGGTACACCGACTACCCCGCATATCATAAACTCAACGTTATGCACACATCGGACCAGAGAAAGGAGAGGACGACTAGAAAAGAAAGATAGCATCTACAACAATCTGAGGGGGAGAAAGGAATATCACTTTGTTGATCCTTAGTTGTCTCCAGGTACTTCATAGGCAAGGAGAACCAAGCACGGATCAAATAACCTCGTAAGCTCACATCAAAAAACCTAGCAATAACCCAATCTAAACCCAAAGAGCACAAGACGACATAAACCATAGAGGGAGAAACAAGGCAAAACCTGAAAAACATGAGCGTTAAAAGACATTACTCTTTGTCTGGAATTGGGAGAACATTGTAGAATGTTACCAATAGTACGAGAATAAGGAAAACAGGTAGTTCTTTATCCTGATCTTTGAGGAACTCTGGAAACCTGAGCCCCAACACAGGCAAAATACATCATACCTCGCGTATTTAAATCCTGTGATCTATCACCGACACACATCAGGCTACAACAGATAGTAACCTATCTGAATAACCCAACCACACACAACACTCAGATTCTCCTGAGCAATGCGAGAGTCCATTATAATTCTACTCTAAAATATTTATGAAATAGTGCCTCTATCTTCTACGCAAATTGATCATCACAAGACAACAGCAGCAAGACAACAATGTGGCCGGAAATGACTCAACAGCTAAGACAGCAATGAGGAAAACATAGGATAGTTTGCATCCTCTAGGCCCGCCTCCACAAAAGGAAAAGGGGAGGTAGAGGAGGCCTCTAGCCGGGCATATTTTGGCCGCGAGATACCCGGCAATTCAGTGCCCTCCCGCCCCAACGACACATCCCAACCCACCCCACCCCCCACCAGCCAACTCCCACCCCACCCCCACGACAGCCCCAATACCCCACCACCACCCCCACCCCACCTCAGCCAGTCCCAGACCCTCCACCCCCCCTGCAAAAATTCCACTTGTGTCAATCACCTCGCATGCACACGGCCACACATCTACAACTCTACGCAATTAGTGCTCTCTCGAGAAGCTTTCACATATACAACTCGCTGGTAACACGTAATCACTAGCCTACTAGGAGGGGTCTTTCACGTGCGGCACCTTACCAATACTGCTACCCCCCAAACGCCTCAGAGATGGGGCCAGATCCCACTCGATAAACACCCTAAGCACACCCTTCAGAAAAAAGGAAGAGATCTTTTGCGGAGTCCACCACTCACCAACTGCAATCATCACTCCGAGAGCAAAAAAGAACCCACCCACGCCCAATCCCAACCAGACAGCGCGCCCCCCACCCACGGGTCAAAAGTGGCAATTACGAGAGAGTACAATTACAGCCCCCCACACAGCAGCACCAAACCAGAAACATACTATCCCAGAAAGCAACACGATCAGAGAACCACGATCAGTATCCTATGTCTGAACCACTGTTATGTTCTGCTATCAACAATATGCAGCTTTGACGACTGCGCTTGCGAGCACATGCAAGAGATTACGAAATCACATGAATACACAACACCCTCCATCTCACGACATGGTACTTGAAATTACAAGGACAGTCCAAAAGCTCGGCGACACAAACGAATGAAGACAGTGAACATATCTATGATTGTTATATCGGATAGAAGAAATCCCACTAAACAGCGGACGGTATACATGAAGATGTGAAGACTACCCCTACACATCGGGGCCACAGGCCTGAAGATCTCACCAAAATTATCAATCAAAGCCCAGAGGGTAGCAATGAAGCCGGACTCCCTGCTCTGATCCATTGACGAGACTAAAAGATCAACAAACAAGTAAAGGAAGACTGAAGACAACTCAGGAGACGGGAAGAGACAAAACAAACAGAAATAATAGACGGAAGGGTTAAAAAACTACCATGCAACCAGCCCATGTCCAAAATGCTACAACCTGAGACAAAAGCAAGCGAATATCATGATGACCTAATTACATTAGGCACACGAGAGCCAAAACTGGACTACCTGCGAAGAATTACCCACACAGAAAGGAAGCTATAAAAGGTATTGTGAGCGCAAATAAAAATGTGTCCTAAACAGGACAAGACAACCCAACCCTAGAGAGCTTCAATATCCAGAGAACAAACAACCTCATTTAATACTAATTAGTATATTCCGATCGATCACCATAGTCAAGAACCGCATGCCTATAATCTAAAGAAACAAGAATCAAAAGTCAAAGAAAGAAATTAAACCCTGCCAAAAGCACTCTCCGGACTGAAGTATGGTGGTGCAACACTGGAACTCAGGAAAGTGGGACCTATCAAAAGGGGCTAAGAAATCTCCGTCTTGCATAGGCAACATCACCATCCAACTCTAACATCAGGGACTTACCACAAACTTTGATAGCTGCACAAAAGGTCAACACTCATATCTGCCATTGCACTGTTGGGATCCCAGAATTATTCTCACGTTATAAGGAGCAGAAGAAAACTAACTGTTTGATCAACACTCCAAACTGATTATTGTCAAGTGCACCGAACATTCATTACATTAGCGGAAACTGAGAACAAGGACTGTGCTAAATGAACAGCATAAAGAGGAGACGATCAAATCCACAGGAGGAGACATTGACCTAAAATTGCTAAACACACCACCCACTCAAACATTTTATGTGGCAAATAATTCGGTGCACTCTAAAAAAACAGACAAAAGGCAAATCAAATAAAAGCAAGCAGGAACTCAAGAACAGGAGCAGATTAAACCACTGTAGTACCTCACTGTTCTCAATCATCCGGAGTAACAAGTTCAGGTGGCTGAATAGGCCGATACAAGTCACTGACGTGCAATTATGATATGAAGAAAGATATCTAAGCGATGTACAACGCGCCGCCACAAACTTCTAGAGTCAAAAAATAGGCCGACCCAAGTTGCTGAGAGATAGCAATCTAGGGCAGATTGCATCTGGTCGACTCAGGAATGAGGCAGCACAGAAACCGCAGACAGAGATTATTATCACAACTTCAAGCAGAAACACAGAATTATCAATAAAGTGAACTTGGAAAGAAGCGAGCAGACAACCAGACCTTTACACGACAACGATCAACAGAAAGACTCAAGCAATCAAACATCAAAAGCTCACTCAAAACAAACATAGCCAGCAACCGGTCGACACAAATAGAAATCAGTTGGGCACCTCTAAAAGAATCGACAACTTTCAAACAACAGATTTCTCCGGATTCTCTGTTGCATCCACATTACGCTGTAGAGACAATTGCTCAAAACACAAGTTCTCTTTGCAACCATTGTGGAAGGTACCTACGTCTCCAATTCACCACTCCATCACAAAACACAGAGAGGGAGCACACACAACAAGCTAAACGCCAAGGGAGTGAATTCACATCTCCACACATAACAACATATTAAAAGCAAATTCCAGAAAAAGCAGATACAACGAGGCCAACATATGCAGAAAAGAATAAGAACTAACTAAGCTTACTGATTCTCCAACTTGACACTAAATCAGTTGCACAAACAGAATCAACAAAAACAGCTTTTAAGAGAAACCTGCATTACAGAAACTGTGGTCAATAACATAATCTAAAGGGGCCCTATACATTGCGACATTCGGGAGATTCCAAAGGCATAATAACCGTTATTACACTACAGGAAAAACGAAAGACGACGAGATCATGGAGAACACAATCAGAGGAAACATCATTGAGAAGTACAACCTTAGGCGAAATATAACGATATGGGTGCAAGATTTACTGGGCAGAACACTCACAAGCTCCATGGGAGTTGGGGTCACTGACTGCATTTCTAAACCATACAGTGCCCACAAATCAACTCATCCATGAGATCTTGTAATGATTTCCACTATCTTCCACTATTCGGAGATACTAATTAATTCCATCACATACAGCGTTCGAAACAAAAACAAAAAGGCCATAAAAAAAACATTTCCATAGCCATAGCATTCCCCAAAGCCCCAACTAAGACAATAATACAAGCAGCTAGGGTAACTAAAACAACAGCTATTCTGGGATATTACGCCCCAGCAACACAGACCTGTTGCTAGCACCATAGCATCTAATACAGTATGCTCGAGCTGATTCTACCATACAGCCACGTCCGTAATGTAAGGGCCTCCCACAAAAATTCATCACTAAAGTTTTCGTCAAAAGTCATCTTCTGTGTTGGAGCCGCAAACTCCCAACACAACTGAACACCAAACAGAACGAGATTAAGATCACAAGCTCATCGGCACACTAGAGTAGTAGAGTAAAAGGTTCAATGCTGCAGAGGAACTGATGACAAGAGACCAACCATCACATTCTCACATGATAGCATGGACCCCACTTTCTTCCTCCCTAAGACCTCACCGCAGGCACGTTTTAACACGACACAATCTCTGAAAGCGTCACACTCTTCAAACAATACAAAGCCCACTTTGAACCCCTCATCAACTCTCTAAACAAAAAACCCACATACACAACAACAATATTCGCATACAACTATGTCTTCAAGCCACAACATGGGGATTTACATACTAACACACCTTTTCACTACTGATCTTACTATTATAGGATAGCGACAGGAAACGAGCAATAATTTCGAATGTCTCAGAAAGTACCAATTTGCAGAAATTTACCCAGCATGGAAACCACCGCTTTTCTTCTGAATAACAACTGCGTTGGCTTCTAACTTTCTGAGCCAGCAATACTGCAAATAATAAAACCCGAATCTCACAAAACACACGCCCACATTAAAATTGGCCTGTCCAATGTTTCGCCTCATGCCAGAAATGGTGACAGAGGATGGCCAATCACTTCATCGATTACAATGTACTTGCTCCACGTCACCGCACCGCCACTGGCCCTTAGGATGACTCCAAGTATGGAAATCCATACGACAGGACAACAATAAGGGGAGCTAAAAGCTGGACACTAGAAGAAGCATGACCAAACTGTTTTCCAAAACAAAGCCAACAAATCACGCAGAATCTGAGTGTCGTAGCATACTGGGACCACACACCACTATCCCACCACCCATACACACCATACACACCAACAACACCCTCACACACAACACACCGACTCACCCCCCCCGCCAAAAAGAAAAGGCAGCACCCACCCAGAAAAACCCGACCCACACCAGACCCCGCCCTGAGCAACACCATAAGAACCGCCCCCCCACGCGCGCGCACCCCAACACCATGAGCCCGCCGAACCAACGTCCAAGCCCCAGGCGCACAGGCCCCAGATCCGTCCCCCAACCCCCCTCACTGCATCCTTCCCCCAGCGACTCCCACCCCCCCTGACACGTATTTCTTCTATCCACCCAACTCACCCCACAACACCCCCAATCCACCCCAATAACTAACCCCCCCGATAGAGGGGCAGCAATTTCCAAGGAACAAGCAAACAGAATATAACCGACTAGACTCCCAAACAAAAAATACCCCCACACCTCACCACCCAACAATCAAACGAACGAGAGCGGACACAGAAAAAAAGCCGCCTATAAAAACGCAGCAACCAAGACAACCTATGAACCATACAAACAGGAAGCACGCCACCACACACACAGCCCGTGCTAGCAAAAAGAACAGAAAAACAAAAAATATGAAGAAACAAAGAGCTCGCACAACCTCCCCGCACCCACCACCAAACCAGAACAAACGGAAAAAAACACAAAACTAAGAACCAAAAGGAACAAACAACCCGAGCCATGCATCAGATCAAGAGACTCTCTAATTGATTTGTTCAGTCCTGAAGATCTTGGAGCTGAGTACCTGCGATAACACAGAAGAAGAGAAAATTCCACTGATCACATAATTACGAAAAAACGGAGGGAAAGTTTCATCTGACTCCCTAAATTGAAAGTGAATTACACTGAAAGCTAAAGATGGGAATCACAACACTGACAACCAAATAATCGCTACAGAAAGTATAAAAGAACGATCCAATAATCGAAGCACTGTCGTACAAAATGCCCTAGGCACAAACAATTCATAGACCCCACTCCCACAAGATAATAACTACAAAGAGGAACCTGTAACACCCATACATAAAAAACCCCATCGCAACAGGCCTCAGTGCCAACTAGCACACTGAAACTAGTAGAGTGACATACTAAACGCCATCTATTCCACCGGTCGGCGAACCATCATAAGTCAACTGCATACAATATAATTCCAATCTCATAGAAAACACAATAACAAACAGAACAAGCACCACTCCGCAATAGCTCAAGAATAAGATGCAATGCCAAAAAAAGCGATTTACTACAGAAAAGGCGACACAGGCACCGACTGACACACAGGAATAAACCAGACTAAGAGTAAAATAGTCTAAACGAACGTTGGGACAGTCTACTGCGAGCGCTTCTACAATAGTCTCATAGAGACCTGTCTGGGGAACGAGACAAGACTACTATGCTAAACACCCTAAACTATTATAAAACAAACATTTTGTGATCTGCAAAGCTCACCATATCCTTACAGCATGAAAATAACCATATCAGAGTTTTACAGGGATATATAACCGCAAATCTGATTTCAACAAACACACTTATGGTTGACACTCGACTACAGAAACCTATAGTAAGGTTCCCTAGCCCCGGAAAGCTATGCGACACCATTTATAAACTGGCACTAATCATAGACTCAGATTAGACGCTAAAGTAGCTCAGAAACTGTAACAGCTGCAAATCCTATGCAATGCAGACTAGAAAGACGACTAAGCAACCCCATATTGGTGATGTGAAAGAGAACTGTATAGCGCAAAAGATTGTAGGTGGCATAAGCACGCCAATTCTGCACCGCTAGTCATAGGCAGGAGACGGAGAGCATTTGACGAGAGCATGAACATCCTAAGTGAGTTTGAATCTAATGCACATATGAAAACTTACAGGAGTCATACTCCCAACAACGGTAGTGCTTCTTCTCATTTTATCTCAAAGCCCTCATCGGACTCATGAATTGGGCCCCTGGACAAGACGCCATACCGGCAGCCGCCAGCCTGAGCCCTTGAGAAGCTAATTCAGTTTGTTAACAAGAGATCTCCAGCGGACTCTAAAAAAGGAATACCCGCGCCTTCTCGTGCCCGAGCGGCGCACTCTGCTTCAGAGGTAGAAATTCCCCACCTATGGTAAATCGTAGAAATCATTCTAACTCCCTTCATTAGTATCACCTCACAGTCGTCCGTGAATACAGGCCAGACCAGATCGTGGAGAAGTTCACAAGTGCTGCTCTCGAGAAATCGCCCACGGAGCAGGCGTCCTATTATCCACACTCCAGACGCTACGAGGATCGAGTGCAGTGAGAGTGAAACAACACAAGGCTGGCCGGCCCAACCTAACAACAACAGCAAGAAATTCGCACCATAAACATGGAAAAACATCTTATATTTATAACACAGGAGCATTATCTCACACAGAGAGCCGAACACACACAAAGAATTAAGTTGGTAATTTACAACAGAAATAGAAACTAAAGAAGAGAACTCCAAGAATGAATACAGAAATAGGAAGAGTTACGATTTGGGCTTTACATACGGGAAACAACACATAATTGGAATAAATTCGAGATAAATATACAAATAAGACATGAGAACAGACGCAGAACATTATCAAGAGGCAAACCGGCACACAGAAAAACCATTGAAAAAAAGTTATATCAATGCACTATCAGCACATTGTCTACTCAGACCCATCGCCAGCGATACCCAGGGGAAGAACATGAATGCTGCATAGAGAAAGACACACTGAGAACATCTTATAGAATACTCACACCTAGAGATTGAATAACCAATTAATGGTGCATTGATCGCAGCTGAGCACAATATCATAAATGATGAAAAAAAAGAAACTATGTGAACAAAAAGAAGACTGCCACACAAGAAGAGCTACTTTTATGGAAACACACCACTATAGGTCCTTCCAAAAATCTGAGGCATACAAAGATCCGAAGGATCTCATTAAAGCGAATTACATGGTCACGTCCTTAGACAATACTTTTTTTTTAAGCGAGTCTATCACTATAGAAGGGTCATATCACAGCTACACAAGAACACCAAAATGAAACAGCCCCATAACAAAACCAACGTCGCTCATGGGATATAGAAAAACCTAAGAGTGTGTAAGAATAGACACGAACAATGCTGGGTACAGATAGGAAGCCACTCGAGGAATAGAAGCAGTAAAGGGCTCAAACAGTAAAGTGATGTATTATCACAAACAGGGCCAGTTCTTTGAAGAGCAGAGAAACCAGAAGCACATTAAAAGGAACGGCAAGACAGAGGGGAAATAGAGCAGAGAGAGTCTGAAAGAAAGACCAGTTATCCTAGACAACACGTGCTAACAAATTTGACCTCACGAAATTCCTAACCTTAAGTAACCTAGGACCTATCCACATTTATTGAGGCTATACCACCAAATAAAGGATGCTAAGAAGATGAATAGCTATATAATATGTATAAACGCAACAACCCCTCTAAGTGGACTACCCAGCATATAAGAGAGAGACAAGGTCGAACGTCGAAAGGCAAAACAACATCGAGAGTATATGAGCACACAAAAGACTATATCTATGCTCGGAGACGCAGAACAAGACTACTGCGAGTCTGCACACAAGAGCAATAAACTCTACAAAATAAGGGAATATGATCCTCAGAGAGTCAAAACTAACTGAAGTGCGAATAAAGACATGCATCTAGAAATGAAAGTCACATCTCTTTCAAGGACACCTTTCAAAGAGACACCAGCCAGAGTAAGAAGCCTACAGTCAACCAGGGAAAAAGGATGACCGGAAGCCACAAGAGCATGAGTGCCGAGATAAACAGCGTGACGCACAGGTAGCCAGTACAAGGGTCACAAAAACACGGTCTAGTATAACAGGATCACAGTCAATAACCAACACAGTAGTCCTCACTCAAGAGCATCAGCATTTAAGTGTCAGCCCGGCTAACATCGCGCTCAGAGAACTCATCTTTCTCAAGTGAGAACACAACCTGAGCAGAGATTTACTTATTCGACAGATGCAACAACAACTCGAGAGCGATAACAATCCCCCAGAGTTTTTCGATATAGTGAAAAAACTGCTCATCGACAACGAACAATCCTATCAATGAAGTGTACATTTTGTCTTTTACTCCCCATTCTTTCCTCGCCGATGAGTTCTTCGCGAGATGATCATATTCCAACCCACCAAGATCACCCACCCAGGCAAGGTTTTGGGGGGACCAGAGTGTGCCAGGCACTGGAATTCCTGGTTGGTGGCAGCGCTACAAGTACTAAGCTGGTAATTGAGCTTAGAGGACTTCATGCTGGTACCCCATCTTTTGGACGCTAAGGTTCAGAGTGGGGATTTATACCATGACACAGGCAGAGGGTGGTCTGCTGCCATCCCAGCCGCTGGAGACAGGGGCTGAATAAGCAGGTGCCCCCACTGCTCCCCAGCTTGTTTCTGGCTCACTTGTCCCCTGTGCCCATCAGCTGGGGTGGCAGCGGGAAGCACCTGCCCAAGCCCTGCTGTGGGGTCAGGGGCCAAGTGATCCAGAGCCTCCCCTCCCCGTCCCACAACAGCTGAGCCCAGGCAGCCACCACGCCCTCACAGTCAGACTCTCACAGGCAGAAGTGGCTTTGTCACCTTTCTCTCTGGCTGCCAGGGAGAGCGGCTGAACATGCTGATTGGAGAGGGAACAGGGAGAGAAAGACAGAGCCCCTTTCCCTCCCAGCTCCCACCAGGCCAATCTGGGGGGACACTTGACCCCCTCATTTTTCCCTTACATGTCGTCTCTGGTCATATTTCTGCCCCACTGATTCCAGCTTATCTACCAATAAACAGTTCCTGGAGAAGGAGACATTGTCCATGGCCCTTGTCATGAATACAGGGGGAACAGTAGCAACCTTTATATATGCTCTGAAGCTGTTCTGGATTGCCTTACCTGTAAAGGGTTAAGCAGTTCAAATAAACTAGTTGGCATCTGACCGGAAGGACCAATGAGAAAAGAAGATATTTTCAAATCTGGGGGGGAAGGATTTCTTTGTTGTTCTCTTTTGTTGTTCCCTCTCCATAGGAAGGGAGAAACCAAGCAGGTACAATATGTCCTGATAATACAAATGGAATAATCCATCTAAAACCACAGAAATGGTGAATAGGACAAGGAAATGGGTTACATTATCTTTTGTTTTGCCTTGTGAATTTTCCTATGCTACAAAGGTAGTTTTATTCCTGTCTTTGGAACTGTGAACCTGAGCCCAGAAGGAAATCCTCTGCGTTTTAAATCTTTGTATTACCCTGTAAAGTTACCTTCTACTCTGATTTTGCAGGTATGAGTCTTTTATTTCTTTCTTTATAAATAAAGTTCTTCTTTTAAGAACCTGATTGATTTCAGTGTCCTGAAGACAAAGGGTCTGGTCTGTGCTCAGATTGCTAAGGCAACTGGCTGGTAGTTTATTCTAACGCCTCCCCTGGAAAGGGGGTGAAGGGGCTTTGGGGGATATTTTGGGGAGATAGGGATTTCAAGTGGCCCTTCCCTGAATATTTTGTGTAAATCACTTGGTGGAGGCAACAATATAAGTCTAAGCAATTAGTGCTTTAGAGAAGTTTTAACCTAAGCTGGTAAAATATAAGCTATGGGGGTCTTTCATGTGCGTCCCCAAATCTGTACCCCAGAGTTCAGAGTGGGGGGGAATCCTGACAACCCTCAAAAAAGAATGCTTGCCCAGACATCGGACCATGATGTACTCCCTGTTTGGGACACTGTTTGTTCTGCTCACCAATAATGCAGCTTTGAGATGGCTGCAGACAATGCAGGATTGAAATGCCTGCCTCACCCACTGGTACTTGACATTACAGCCAGTCCAGCTCTGGATAGAACAGATGAAGACGTGAACATTTAATGAGTGCACTGATAGGTCCACTCAAAGAGGGAGGTCTGAGATGGTGAGTACTACCCCTCTCTGGGGTCAGCCTGAAGATCCCAAAAAGAACAGCCTGGGTGCAATGAAGCGGACTCCCTGCTCTGCCATAGGGACTAGTCAAACAACAAGAGGAAACTGAGCAAGGACGGGGAGACTACAAGCAGAACAGCCTGTAGAAGGGGGTTATCTCCCTCCAGCTCCAAAATGTTAACCTGAGCAGGCACAGGGACTTTGTGTCCCCTTTATTTTGCAGGAGCCAAACCTGGATCTGGAGGTAATGGCCTTAGGTTTGTTACCTGTGCTCCTACCCTGGAGCTTCATTCAGAGAAACACACTTCTTTAAACTAATTAGTTTCCGGATGATACAGCGAGCATGCTCTTATCTAAATGTAAGCAGAAGTCAGGATAAGCTCTCCCCTGACGTATGGTGGTGAACCATGGAAAAGGACTTCAGGGGCTGATCTCGTTTGCATGGGCACACCCACCCAGCCTAACATCAGGGACTGCCTGCCCAAATGGTCACTTTGGCTGCTGTGGGATCCCCAGTTTCTCTGTTATTGGGGCAGGAAGAATAAAGTGTTGTTACTCTGATTATGTCAGTGGTCCCCAACCTTCTACATCTAGCGGGCACTAGACGAAGGACTGTGTATGCAGCAAGTGGCGTCATCCAGAGGTGTCATTGCCAAAATGCTCCCAAATTTTGGTGGCATTTCGGTGGATGCTTGACCGCCAGCCAGGACACGGGCGCAACCCTTAAGTACCTGATGTTCTATTTGAGTAATTCATGGTGGCTGAAGGCATACAATATGACTGCAATTAGATTGATGAAATTCTAGTGTAACGCACCGCTCAATTCTGGAGTAACATTAGGCCCCAAGTTAGCTGCGTGAATCTAGGGCAAAGTGTCTGGTCGATAAGGAATGGAGCAGAAAGGAAACCCAGAAGGATTATATTATGATTCAGAAGCATTTTAATGTGATTTGGAAGACAAGTACACCGAAAGCAACAGAAAGAATTCAGAATTAAAATACTGTCACCAAAGTATCATGAAGGTCTACAATGAATCATTGGCTTCAAGATGAAACATTTCACAACAGATGTTCTTCGTTCTTCATCACAGCTGTAGATTGTCACAACCAAGTTCTCTTTGCAACCATTTTAAGGTATTACTTTCATTACAATCAGAATCAAAGGAGACACAACACAACTAAAGCCAAGGATGAAACTACTTCTCCAGTAAACAACATATAAAGCAAAGTTGAAAGCAGATACAAAGGGCACATATGCATGAAAGGACTAGAACATATAGGGCTTGATTCTCATTGACACTAAGATCCATTTGCACAGCTTTGTAAGGAGCCTGCTTCATTTACTGTGTCAGCATAATCTAAAGGGGCCTTCATGGAATTGAGATTCACGCCTAAACAGGTTATTCTAGAAGAAGCAGAGCGTATGGAAAGCAATAGAGGAAACAGTCATCGAATGTAACCTAGGCAATATAGATATGGGGCAGATTTACTGAGATGCTGATCACTCACAGCTCCCATGGGAGTTGGGGTCACTCTGCATTTCTCAAACCTATTGCCCATAAACTCATCTGTGAATCTTGCTTAATGTTTCCTGGTCTTTCCACGTTCCGGGTCTATTATTCCTCCTCGGCGAAACATGGCCAACCCTTTCCATAGCCATACCCCCAGCCCCAATTGCAAGGGTAAGGGTACCAACAACGTTTGGGATAGCCCCAACAACACCTGTATGGCCAGCACCATGGCCTACAGTAGCCGTGACCTCTACCATACCAGCCCTTATAATGGTGGGGCTTCCAAAACAATTCATCACTAAAGTTTTCGTCAAAAGTCATCTTTCTGTGTTGGAGGTAAACCTGAAATACACAGAAGGGAAAAGAGTCAACATCATGCACTAGAGTAGTAGAGTAAAAGGTTCAATGCTCAGAGAAATGATGACACAGACCCTCCATTCCTGGATACATGTTCCCTTTTATTTCCTCCTCCTAACCTCCTTCTTCCGCTCACTCTTAACCTCCCTCTTAACCAGCCCCTTTGACACCCTCTCAATCCTTCCTCTAAAAAATACTGACAACAAAATAAATATCTGCTATAGACTATTTCTTTCAAGCACACATGGGATTTTTACTCCCTTTTACAAATGGTTTGTATAAAGGATGGCAGGGAGCAGTTTGCTAATGTTAATTTCCTTGAGAGGATTTAACCTCAGCATGAAAACCCCTTTTCTTCTGAATAACAAACTGGCAGTTTGGCTTCTAAAGCTTCTGAGCCAGCAATACTTGCTAATAAACGAATGGAAAACCATGCTCTTAAATGTCCCTAGTCTCTGTTTGCCTCATGCTGGAAATGGTGACTGGATGGATCACTTCATGATTACATGTTCTGTTCCTTCCCTCTCAAGCACCTGGCATTGGATACTGTTGGAAGACAGGACACTGGGCTAGGTGGACTATTGAGCTGACCAAAACTTTTTTCAAAACAAAACATCAAGAGCCAGATCCTGTGCGAGTAGATATGGGCACAATTCAACTGAGTTCAAGGGTCTAGGCTGACTTCTCTAGCTTTGGATCTGAATCTAACATTGCTACAAGAGCAGGTAGGAAAATAGCAATCACCATACTGAATCAGATCAGAGCTCCTTCTAATTGATTGTTCTGTCTGAAGTCTTGCTGAGTACCTGCTGCTACAGAAGAAAGAAGAATTCAGTGATCTATTATGACAAAAACTGGGGAAGTTTCATCCTAACTCCCCTATCTTGAAAGCTGAATTATTGAAAGCTACTGATGGGATTCAAACACCTAATTCCTAACGAAAGTAAACATGAATCCCTGTCTCAAATGCCTAGGCACCTCTGAAAATTGAAGCATTTACCTCTAAACCATGAATGCATCAGTGCCTGCAACTTGACAACTGCTTGGTGACACCTCTTTCCCGTGCCAATAATCATAAAGTCATGCTCAAAATTCAGTCCTAAATGAAACCATCACTAACACGACATCGCAATAGCTCTAGAGAGAATGAGACAAAAGGGACTTACCCCGGTCGCTGAAGAGGATACGTCAAGAGAAGTTGTTAAAGAACCGGCAGTTGCGAGCGCTTTTATATAGTTTCTTAGCCTGTCTGGGGAATACGAGACACTCTTTTGCTTAAGGTCCTAATTATTTACAAAACATATTGTGCTCTGCAAGTCACTCCTTCAGTTGATATAATTTGTTTTCAGGATTATTACCATGTGTTTTCAACCTCACATGGTCTGACATGCACAAGACAACCTATAGGTTTCCTGCATCTGAAAAGCTTTATGGGACACATTTATTCCTGGCCTAATTCCAGTGACTCAGATTGTCGCAAAAGGTTGTCAGAACTGTAACAGCTGCAAAATCTGCAATGAGATAGAGGACTCCCCTTTGGTGCTAGTAAGGCATGTTGGCAGGTGTAGGTGGCATTGCACAATTCTTCCTGCTAGTCATATGAGGGAGGGAGCATTTTGCAGAGGCTGAACATCTAAGTGTTTTGATCTAATGCCCATTGAAATTAATGGGAGTCATTACTCTGGGTAGGTTTTTTCTCAGGCCCTATGACTTGAAATTTGGCCCTGGAAGAAGGACGTATAAGGCCTCTGAGCCATTGAAGTCCCACTTCAGCTTTTAAAAGAGGTGTTAATAGGAACCTAAAAAATGAATAGGCCTTTGTGCTGGCGCTCTGCTCAGAGGTGAATTTCCCCCTATTGTAATTAGAAATTCAGTTCCTAATCCACTCCTTTATGTCACCAGTGTCGTGAAATCGGGGTGACCGTCGTGGCAGAAGTTCACTGTGGTGCCTCCGACCGGGTTTTTCTTTGGTTGAGGTGAGGGGTCGTGGTGGGTGAAAGCAAGCAGGACCATCTTATACAAAGGCTTTGAGATAAACTGTGGAACATTTGCGGCATTGCTAATGTGTCTCCGTCCAATAATAACCAAGACTATTGTAGTTTTACTAGAAAATAGAATTGATAAAGCCCCAGATGAAATAGAGGAAATAGAGAGATCTGGCTTTCTTGGCCAAGGCCATTGGATAAATTCAGAAAAATTGATAATCTGACCAGATTTAGGGCATGCTGCAAGACCATTAGCTTGCAGGAATCTTGTCTACCATGATGAGAAAGATGTTGAAGTTTAACATCACTTCATAGAATGTTTCCCCTCACCAGGCAAGGGGGAAGAATCTAATGTTGATTGAGAAGCACTGAACATCTTTGAATTCTATCGAGCTGTGCTGACTTATGGTGCTTGATCTCCTGCCCTTAAATTTGAAAAAGGAATTTGTAGAATAAAAAGAAACGCAAAGCTTCTTTTTAATGGAAATCAAATAGTCCCAAATTCTGAGCTACAAATCGTGATCTCATTAAGGGAATTACATGGTCAGCTTGACATCCTTTTTTTTTTTAAGCGAGTCTATTACTCAATAGAAGGGTCTCTTCCAGTACCAAACCATAATACCATAACAATCCACTGCTTTGGGTATGAAAAACCTTAATGAGTGTTTGTGATGCGCTTTGGTACCTGGAGCCCTGAGGAGGTAGAGCATTCTCCATGTGTTATCATGCCTGTTTTTTATGCAGTGAACCAGAGGGCACATTAACGTGAAGGTCAAACAGAGGGAAAATTGCAGAGTCTGAAATAAAACCCAGTTGTCTTGACAACATGTGCTACATATTTACCATCGATCCTCAACCTTCCTGGACCCTTCACATTTTTGGCTTCCAAATAGGTCGCTAAGAAGAGATGTTATTGTAGCCATGTGGATCCCAGCATATAAGAGAGAGACAAGGTGGGTGAGGCAACACATCGTTTATGGGACCAGCTTCTGCTGGGAAGAGAGACAAGCTTTCGAGCTGACACAGAGCTCTTCTTCAAATATGGGAAATGTCCTCAGAGAGTCACAGCTAAATGGAAAGTGGAATAGACTGTTTAGAATGAATAGTTAACATCTATTTCAAGGAACCTTTCAAAGAGAACAGGCCAGATAACAGCTCTCCAGTAATAGGGAGGAGAGCAGAGTGGGGAAAAGCTGGGAGCAAGTGCCATTACAGGGTTATACATTGTTGTAATAAGTCATAAATCCAGTGTCTCTATTCAGGCCATGATTTTAAGTGTCCAGCACGGTTATCACTTTGGGCTCAGAGACTCATCTTTTCAAGGTGGCATGGAGATTTCCTTTGAAGATGACAACTGAGAGGTCACATACGGAGTTTTCGATATGTGAAAACTGTTCACACACGAACAATATGATTTTTTTGTCTTTTACCATTTTTCTGCGTGAGTTCATTGGATGATGAAGTATTACAAGAATCTGTAATCCAGTGAATGATATTAGTTCACTTACCTTGCCTAAGTACAGAGTAATTCATAGGGAGACTCAATCATGAATATTTTGTTGTGCTTTGTTCAGTGAGTATCTGGAGAAACAATGACCTATTAGATAACTTTCTGGTCCACTTTGCCTTCTTCACACATGAAGGTAATAATTGTCCGAGAGAACAGCTAGTGTGCCCTTTTTAAGTTTCTCCATGGGTAGTGCAATTGCAATTCTCTCCCCACTACTGAGCCAACATCAAAAAAGAGAGGAAATTCAGAGATAAGGAGAAAGACCAAACCATAGCTTGTAATGCTCTCCTGATATTAGTCATAATCACTGGTTGATTGAGAACCACCATAAGAAAGTGTTTCTATTGTAGCCTTTTTTTTTAATTTAAAGTTAATTTTGTAATGTGCTATTATATCACTGTGGGTTTGGTTGCTGTGGCTAAAATTTCAAGCTTCACAGAGTGACTGTCACCTCTGCTACTTGCTTCACAGTTAGAGTCTCTAGGAAAACACAAAGACCAAGAGTAGTGACCACATACACGTTTACCAGTACAACGACTAGTCTATTTTATAAGGTTTATTAAAGATACAGTTAAAGTGATGATTAGCCAAGCATATAGAAATTCTGTACAGACCTAGCCACACATTACAAATATAGTTCTATTCACATCCTTAACAACAGTGTTAGGGTCTGATGGGTCTTTCATGGCTTGATCATGAGTAAAGGGATGGTTCCTGCTGGAGTCTCCCATAGGGAGCTCAACTTTCCCGTTCTGGGCATCCCCTTTTTATAATGTGATTCTGTCTATACCTACATTCTGCATGACCATAACAGTGTCAACCTCCTTTCTCTTATTGGTCTATGTTCCCTGGAAACCTAAGGGACCTCAGTTTTCTATAGGCTGTGGAAGTTCCCTTTATTCTCATTAGCATTGATGCACAACCTGTATCCCGTGAGATAAGACACATGTCTGAGACAGATGTGCCTTTACACTATTTTTAGGATCTAATATTAATTCTGGGCAATTTTTCACAATATTACCACTTGGTTCCCCTTTCCCCATAATCTTAGGGCATTGGGTTATTTCTCGGGCATTGGCTTATGTCATCATTTCTTGTCTCCAAGGCCTAAAATAATTAAGCTAAAGTCTTACAGGCCTCAACCTACGGGTTCTTGCTTCTCTTACTCATTTCTAATACTTGGTTCCTCTAAATACTGATCAATCTTATACTTTTATAATCCTACAGATTAACTCTAATTAACGTACAATGAATATTTGTAATATATTGATTAATCATAACATCACACAATAAATGGATCATAAACTAAAATTATTGACTCTACGCTATAGAAATAGAGAGTAACACACTGCACTGGCACAATTCATAAGCCCATTCTCAGGAAATGTCTACAGAACAGGTGAAGGGTCCACAAGGCTGTAGGAGGTGGAGAAATGTTTGGAGGAAAATGAGGCTGGAGTTAAGATTTTGATTAACAGTAACAGCAGGATTTTGCACAGGAATAAATATAAGGTTCTTTCACTCCATATTTATTATTTGAATTATACATTGAAATTCATGATCCTAAACCTGCAATTCAGTTGTTATTTGTTTATGCTTAGATCAAAAAAGAATTCATCGGGAAGCTTGTCAAACAAAACAAGAAGACTGAGTCTCTGTAATCATTACAGTAAGCAGTAATGATTACACTTAACTTCTGCCAGGGCTGAGCCTGGGCACCTCTGGGCTGGGCAGTTCATCCCCCAGCACCTCCAGGCTTACTGCATCAGGCGCAAAAGTAAACATTTGCTTGAGACTTGGCGTCTGATTGATTGAGCCCAGCACTCTCTTTCAGTACAATATAAGCCCTTTATGTAAGTTGTATATTAGGAAGCCAAAGACACTTCATGATAATAACAAAACTCTTGATTAACGCTGTCTAATAATACAGTCTAAGAATATTCAAGCCAGAGAGTAGCATGTGGTGTGAGAAATCAGATTACGTGGTTTTAGTTCGATCTCTGCAATTGACTCCCTGTGTGACCTTCAGGACAATAGACCTCTGTTTATTTGCATAGAAAATAAGGATAATAACACTCTTGTTGGATGTTAAGTGGTGTCCTTAGAACTCAGGACACCAAAGCACTTCACAAACAGTCATTAAAGTTCTATATATGCAAATGTCATATGATTACAAGAATAACAGCTTATTCATAGAAGATGCCCATGCTTTGAGTAATAGGGTCATTTAAAATATGTATTCCTATTTCTCTCATTTCTAGGCCTTAATGAGGTCATGATTTCCAGACACTTTTTGATTTTTATTCAAAGCAGCTACGAGGTTCGCTTTCGCATAAAAATCCAATGTGTAGATTATGGGCCAGATCATAAGCTGCTGTAAATTGTTCCAGCTCCGTTGACTGCAAGGAGATGTGAAAATCAAAGAAATGCTCTTCGATTTCCATGGTTAGAGGAAGCTCTGTTTGGAGTGGATGTAACACTGTAAGTACTGATGCTGGAACACTTTCTGCAAGAGAAGGATCAGGAAACTTGACCACCAGCTGGTGAGATTCTGCCTTAACCTGAACTCATTCCATAGATGTCTTGGTCAATTGGTCAATGATGCCTTTTCTTCATCTCCTGTTCCCGACTTGGGCTCTCTTAGCCGCACTGTCCCATAAGTTCTCGCTTCTCTTAGCTGCTCATGGACGGAGATGTGGTTGCTGAGGCAATATAGGTTCAAGGTTGTAACGCCAAGATTTTACAAAACACTGTGCCACTGACCCTAACCACAAACAGTGAGCAGCCCTTCCATAAATAGCACTGTGTGCTTCTGCCATGATGATTACCTTAATCTTACATCATGAGGGACATGACTAGAGCTGTATTTCTAATCCTGTACGGCGAACTTCACCTCAGCGCATAAGGCCAGTGCAAAAGCCTGCGTCAACTTAAGTCTCTGGTAAGAGCTATTTTTGAAGGCTGAAGTGAGTCTGAAGTGGTTTTTAGGCCTTGTCTTTCCTTTGGCAGGAGTGAATGCCAAATCATAGGACCTCATGAATAAGGCTACGTTTTAGTCACAGCTATTTTTGGTAAAAGTCATGGACAGGTCATGAGCCAAAAGCAAAAATTCACAGCCTGTGACTGTCTATGACTTTTACAATATACCCCTAAGTAAAACCTGGGCCGGGGGGCCACCAGTGCTTTGGGTGGTGGTCCAGGGGCACCAGAGGTGCTGTGGAGAGCTAGTCCAGGTCCGTCGCTGGTGCTGGGGGGCACCAGCGGAGTGGTGCATAGCTCAGGACCCTCCTGCTGCTGGGAAGGGGTGGGCGGCGGTGAACAGCCTGGGACCACTGCTAGTACTGGGGGGAAGTTTGGGGGGGCTGGCAGGCTCCCTATCCAGCTCCAATTGTCATGACCCTACAGTTCCTAAGGGGAGGGGCTGCCGGGGGGCTCCACGTGCTGCTCCCACCACAAGCGACGGCTCCACAGCTCCCATTGGCTGGGAACCATTGGCCAGGACTCACTGTAGTCAAAGGAGAAACTACTGTTTATATCAGTGTGCACTGGATTAGAATCATTATAGCAGGATGTGCAGAGCATACAGAATATAGGCTCCCTGAAACTGGATTGCTTAATGCCAGAATATCCCAAACCAATACCAGCATAGATGTGAAGGACCAGACTCGACTCTTACACATGCTACTGACGCTCAGAGCCAGCTCAGAATTTCCTTCCTATTTATTTCCATTGTAACTCCAATGAAGTCAGCAGAATTATACCAGGAATGTAGCCTGCCCATGAAAATTTTCACGTGTTACTGTGTGAGACACAATAATGGAGTCAATGGACCACCTGTCTGATCGAGTATGATCGTTTTTATTGTGCACGTAGCAATTTTAGATGCAGATCTTAAACTGGGGTAAATTATCATAACTCCACTGAAGTCAGTAAAACTGAGCCAATTTCACCCAGCTCATAATCTGGTCCTTACTATTTTTTACAGAAAAAAGAATGTTTATTTATCATTCATTCATTCATTCATTCATGCATTCATAAGTGTTGCTGTCACACAAGTTAGGCAAACAGAAAATGGCACAATATGCTTAAGGAAAAAAGTGGTCAGACTGTTGAGGCAAAATCCATGCAAGGAAACTAACATTATGAACTTTCTCCCTGCCATGCTTTGTATAAACATTTTGTAAAAGGGAATAAATATCTCATTCAGGCAAAGTAGAAAGCATCTATACCATATATTTAATCTACAGAGAGTATATTTCAGAGAGAGGGACTGAGGGAGAATCCGAGGGGTTGATTGATAGTGAGGTTAAGAGTAAGTGGAAGAAGAGGATTAGGAGAAGGAAACTCGGAGGCAAGACGTAGCCAGCAACTGAGGATCTACGTCAGGGGTCAGCAACTTTTTAGAAGTCGTGTGCCAAGTCTTCATTTATTTGCAGGGCCGGCGGATGGAGCATCAGACTGGCAGGGGGCTGAGTGGACTGGTGGCTGAGACCCCAGACTGCAGCTGGCTGAGCAGCTCAGCCTGCTGCTGGTCTCGGGTTCGGTCTGCCAGTCCCCACCAGCAGGGATCCCAGCTGCTGGCCCCGTTCAGCCCTCTGCCGGTTCCATCCATCCAGGCTGGCAGCATGCTGAGCACGGCCAGCAGCGGGGACCCCAGGCCAGCAGCAGCGTGCAACAGTAAATCAGCTCTCGTGCCACCTTTGGCACGCATGCCATAGGTTGCCGACAGAGCTCCTTCTAACTGATTATTCTGTCTGAAATCTTGCCAAGTACGTACTGCTACAGAAATAAGAAGACAACAGAAGTGACCTGCTAAGAGAAAAACTGGGGAAGATTCATCCTAACTCCCCTAATTTAAAAGCTGAATATGAAATTATTCTAAGCTATGATGGGATTCGAACACCTAATTCTTAATGAAAGTAAATGTGAACTCCTGTCCCAAATGCCTAGGCACCTCTGAAAATTGAAGCATTTACTTCTAAACCATGAACGCATCAGTGCCTGCAACTTAACAACTACCGCGTTATTGGCGGAATATGAGACACCCTTTTGCTGAAGGTCTGAATTAGTTAGAAAACATATTCTGCTGTGCAAGTCACTCCTACAATTGATATAATTGTTTTCAGGATTATTACCATTTGTTTTCAACCTCACATGGTCTGACATGCACAAGACAGCCTATAGGTTTCCTGCATCTGAAAAGTTTTATGGAACACATTCATTTTTGGTATAATTCCAGTGATTCTGCAGGAGGTACAATTGGAATGAATGGAAAAGATAGTGAGAGCTGTAACAGTTGCAAAATCTGCCATTAGATAGAGGACTCCACTTTGGTCCTGGTAAGCCATTTTGGCAGGTGTTGGTGGCATTGCAAAGTTCTCCCTGTAATACGTAGGAGGGAGGGAGCATTTTGTAGAGGCTGAATATCTAAGTTTTTTGATCTTATGCCCATTGAAATTAATGGGAGTCATTACTCTGGGTGGGTTTTGTCTCAAGCCCTGTGACTTGAAATTTCACCCTGGAAAAAGGATAGGATAAGGCTTATAAGCCATTTAAGTCCCATTTAAGTTTTCAAAAGAGGTGTTAACAGGGACCTAAGAGCTGAATAGACCTTTGTGCTGGAGCTCTGTTCAGGGGTGAATTTCCTCTTACGGTGATTAGAAATTCAGTTCTTAGTGCACCTCCATTATGTCACCAACGCTGTGAGATCAAGATGATCATCATGGCAGAAGTTCATGGTGCTGCCTCTGAAGGGGTTTCTCTTTCGTTGAGGTGAGGGATGTTGATGGGTGAAAACAAGCCAGGCCGTGATTTACAAAGGCTTTGAGATAAACCCTGGAACATTGGTGGCATCGCAAACGTGTCTCCATCCAACAACTGCCAAGAATATTGTGGTTTTACAAGAAAATAAAACTGATAAAGCTCCAGATGAAATACAGGAAATAGAGAGATTTGGCTTTCTTGGCCAAAGCTGTGGGTTAAACTCAGATAAATTGAAAATCCGACCAGATTTAAGGCATGCTGCAAGACCATTCGCTTGCAGAAACCTTGTCTACCGTGATGAGAAAGATGTTGAAAATTTAACATCACTCCATTGAATGTTTTCTCTCACCAGGCAAAGGGGAAGAACCTGTTGTTGATTGAGAAACACTGAACATCTTTGAATTCTGTAGAGATGTACTGACTTATGCTGGCTGATCTCCTGCCCTTATACCTGAAAAAGGCATTTGAATAATAAAAAGAAATGCAAAGCTGCTTTTAATGGAAAATTCTGAGCTACAAATCATGATCTGATTAAGGAAATTACACAGATCACCTTGACATGCATTTTTTTAATGTGAGTCCATTACTCAATAGAAGGGTGTCTTCCAGTATCAAACTATTAATATCATAACAATCTACTGCTTTGGATATGAAAAACCTTAATATGTGTTTGTGACACGCTTTGATACCTGGACCCCTGAGGAAGTAGTGCATTCTCCATGTGTTACGATCTCTGTTTTTATGCAGTGAATCAAAGGGCACATTAACGTGAAGGTCAGAGGGAGGCAAATTCCAAAGTCCCAAATAAAACCTAGTTGTCTTGAGAACACGTGCTACATTTTTACCATTGATCCTGAACTCCCTTGGACCTTCACATTCTTGGCTTCCAAATAGGTCACTAAGAAGAGATGTTATCGTAGCCATGTTGGTAACAGGACGTTACAGAGATAAGGCGGGTTAGACAATACATAGTTTTGGGGACCAGATTCTCCTGGGGATAGAGATACAGTTTTGAGCTTACACAGAGCTCTTCTTCAAGTCTGGGAAATGTACTTGGAGTGTCAGAGCTAAATAGAAGGTGGAACAGATTGTTCAGCATAAATAGTTAACATCTATTTCACGGAACCATTCAAAGTGAAGGGGCCAGTTAACAGCTCACCAGTCATATGGAGGAGAGGAGAAGGGGAAAAAGCTAGAAGGGGGTGCCATTACTGGGTTATACATTGTTGTAATAAGTCATAAATCCAGTGTCTCTAATCAGGCCATGATTAGACTCCTTGTGTGACCTTCAGCACAATGGAGCTCTGTTTATTTGCACAGAAAATAAGGAAACAATCTTGTCGGATATTAAGTGGTACCTTAGAACTCAGGATACCAAAGCACGTCATAAACAGCCATTAAAGTTCTATATATGCAAATGTCATATGATTACAATAGTAATAGCTTGTTCATAGAAGATGTCTATGTTTTGAGTAATAGGGTCACTTTAAATATCTATTTCAATTTCTCTCATTTCTCGCCCGTAATTAGGTCATGATATGTAGCCTCAGAATTTGTCTCTTTTTTATTTTTATTAAATAGTTGGCACATGGTTCACTTTTGTATAAAATTCCACTGTATAGATTATGGGCCAGATCTTTAGCTGATATAAATTGTTCCAACTTCGTTGACTACGAGGACATCTGAAAATCAAAGAAATGCTCTTCCTTTTTCATGGTTGGAGGAAGCTCTGTTTGGAGTGGATGTAACACTTTTAGTATTGTAGCCAGAACACTTTCTGCAAGAGAAGGATCAGGAAACATGACCACCAGCTGGTGAGATTCTGCCTTAACCTGAAACTTATTCCACAGATGTCTCATCTTTGGTCAATGATGCCTTTTCTTCATCTCTCCTGTGCTTGACTTGGGCTCTCTCAGCCACATTTTCCCATAAGCTCTCACTTCTCTTCATTGCTCATGGATGGAGATGTGGTTGATGAGGCACTATAAGTTCAAGTTTGTAACTCCAAGACTTTATAAAACACTGTGCCACTGACGCTGACCACAAACGGTGAGCAGCCTTGCAATAAATAACACTGCGTGCTTCTACCATGATGATCACCCTACTCTGACATCATGAAGGATGTAACTAGAGCCCTACTGAGAGCTGTATTTCTAATCCCTATAAACTGAACTTCATCCCAGGGTAGAGGGCAAGTGCAAAAGTCTCTGGAAAGTGCTATTTTTGAAAACTTAAGTGGGTCTTCAGTGGTTTATGGGCCTTGTATTGCATCTGCCAGGAATGAATGCCAAATGGTAGGGCCTCGTGAACATCTCACTGAAGTTGATTTACAAACTACCATTCACTTCAGTGTGCATTGGATCAGATGCATTCTGGGTGGATGTGTAGAACATGCAGAATACAGGCCTCCTGAAACGTCAGTCACGAATGCCAGAATATCCCAAACCAAGACTAGCATGGATTTGAAGGACTAGGCTGGATTCTTGTACAAGCTACTGGTGCTCAGATCCAACTCAATTCCAATGAAGTCAGGAGCATGATACCAGGAATGTAGCCTGCCCATGAAAATTTTCACATGAAAGGAACCTGCAGGGTGTAGTTTGCATGTGAGGTTAAGATTAGGCTAATGAACATAAACACTGCGTAAACAATTACATCAATTGATAGAGTCACAACAAAATTTGTTTCGTAACTCATGGATAAATGATGTCTCCGATCCTTCAGGCAGTTAGAGAAACTGTATAAAAACTCCTGCCACTCAGGGTTCTTCTAACCACTTCTCTTCACTTACTCTCCTCGGTGACCTGGGTAAGTCTGATTTGAATCCATCTCTTGATAACTATGGAAGTGTCACATTAGTAATGTTTCCAATTCAGGTCTGAATCTTGTATGTTGACTCTGTGATTCTCAGCAATTGTGAGGAGTTTTTTCATAACTTTGTGTAGTTGTTAAGTAGAAAGCATAATCGGATACAAGCTTTAAAAGTTAAGGTCGGGATTTGCAGAGCCACATATATCTTTCCAACACTGAGTTCCTAAGACTTCTCATTGGAGAAAGGAAATTGGAATCTCTTTGGTAGCTCTGAATAATCTCATAGTGCAGCTTTCATTGGGCCATTTGGGGAAGAAACTCCCCCACTTTCTTCCATAAAGGGCCATTTCAAGTGCTCTACTTCATTTGGAAGTGGCTGGTGCTTGTTACTGAGTAAGACACGATAATGGATTCAATGGATCACCGGTCTCATCTAGTCTGAAAGATCCTATGTTCCCCATTGTGGAAGTAGCAATTTTAGATGCAGATCTTAGGCTGGGGTAAATTATCACAGCTCCATTGATGTCAGTGTAACTGAGCCGGTTTAATCCAGCTCACAATCTAGTCCTTAGTATTTTGTACAGAAGAAAGAATATTCATTTGCAATTCATTCATTCCCAAATATTTCTGTCTCACAAGTTTGACAAACGAAAACACCACTATCTGTTTAAGGAGAGACGTGGTCAGACTGCTGAGGCAACATCTGCACAAGAAAACTAACATGATGAACTTTCTCCCAGCCATACTTTGTATAAACATTTTGTAAAAGGGAATAATTCATGCAAGGTAGAGATGGTCTGTACTATATGTTTAATTTATGGACTGTATTCTTCAAAGAAAGGGATTGAGAGGAAATCAAAGGGGTTGATTGAAAGGGAGGTTAAGAAGAGGTGGAAGAAGAGAACTAGGAGGAGGAAATGGGAAGCAACATGTAGCCAGGAACTATGGGTCTACATCATCATTTCCCTGCTCTCTCGCTCTTTCTCCATGGCCTCCAATACAATAGTAAATGAGCATTGACCCATTTATTCCACCAACCCCCGGGCATTATACAGTAGAGTCTCAGAGTTACAGGAATGGAGGTTGTTTGTAACTCTGAAATGTTTGCAGTTCTGAACAAGCCATTATGGGATGCTCCTCAGGGCAGACTGCTCGGAGTGGGAGCTCACAGCCCTGCAGTAGTGGCCTGGTGAGTGCGGCTTGAGCAGGCAGCTGGTTCTAGCCGCCTGGCAAGGGTGAAGAGTGAGGCACCCTGGGGCACCACAGCGTAGCATGCAGGCAGGACCTTGGCTCTGACTCCAGCAGGTTTCACTCCAGGCCAAGTTTCAGTAGCCCCTCGGGAAGTTTCTTTCCCATGTTCTGAACTTGCAAGCTTGTTCCCCTCCCAGCCAGGGGCAGGGAGAGAGGAAAACAGCATTCATCACCTCCTACCTGTAAGTAGTTGCCCCCAACATGGCAAGTATGCGGTGGGGTGGGGTGGGATAGGCAGCTCAGATGTGCCTAACTTTAAGATGCAAGACAGATACAGTATTTCCTTTGTTTGTTTGTTTGTTTGTTTTTGTCTCCGTTGCTGCCTGATAATTTACGTCTGGTTCACCATGCTGTCCGGTTAGTCTGTCACTCTGGTGTTCGTATCTTTAAGGTTCTACTGTATCGACTCTTTTCTCTTCTGTGTGTTTCAGGTTTACCGCCGACACAGAAAGATGACTTTCGACGAAAACTTTAGTGATGAATTGTTTTATAAGCCCTACCATTATGGGGGCTGGTATGGTAGAGGTTACGGCTACTGTAGGCCATGGTGCTACCAAAGGCCATACAAGTGTTGTTGGGGGTATCCCAAACGTTGTTGGTACCCTTATCCTTGCCATTGGGGCTGGGGGTACGGCTATGGAAAGGGTTGGCCATGTTTCGCCCAGGAGGAATAGACTCTTAAAATAGTTGCAAACAGGACTTGATTGTCAAACTCTACAGCTGTATTGAGGAACAAGAAACTTCTCCTCTGAAATGCATCACCTTGGAGCCAATGTTTCATTGTAGACCTTCTTGAAACCCTTGAAATAGATCCTCTCTATGTTGTGCTCTTTCTGGCTCTTGCAGTGTACTCCTCTTCTTACTCCCATTAAAGTCATTCTGCATCATAAAACTAGCCTCCTGCTTTTCCTTTCTGCTCCATCCCTTATTTACTGAGACGAAACAAATACCTTTCAATGGTTGCAAACAGGACTTGATTGTCAAACTCTACAGCTGTGATGAAGATAGAAAAGGTGTGAAATACATCACCTTTGAGCCATTGATTCATTGTAGACCTTCTTGAAATCCCTGAAATATATTATTTCTACTTTGTATTCTTTCTGTCTCTTGTGGTGTACTCTTCTTTTTTACATTAAAATCATTCTGCATCATAATACCAAGCGTCTGGCTTCTTTTCTGGTCCATTCCTTATTTACTAACCACAGTGGCCCAGATTCACAGAGTTCCTTAAACACCTAACTCCTGTTGAAGTCATTGTCAGCATGGCACCTAAATACCTCTGTGAATCTGGGTGTGTGTGTAAACCTACACTCCTGCACGGGGAGCCAGTGCTAGCTCACACGTCTTCAAGTTCCCAGATCATGAAAATACCATTAGACGGTCACACCTTGACTTCATGAATAGCACTACGGGGCAAAGAGAGCCTGTGAATACATCTGCATTGGAGCTGGAATTGTACTCTCCAGCTCAGACTGAGCTAGCGCCCTAAAACTAGAAAATTGCAATTTTCAATCAAATCTCACAATTTTCAGATTTTCTCGTAATTTTTGAATAATTGGCTTGACTATACTGCAAAGAGTTCAGACTGTAACACAGTGTGCATTGATAACACGTCATTGAGTTCAATACTGCTATGTGGAGCTGCGCAGCATTTTTTGGCACATTTTTTAATATAAATATTTATTTTTATCAAAATGTTTTGTAAAACACTTCAATATTTGATTCATTTAAACCTGTCAAATTAATTTTTACAATATAAATACAGAAAAAAGAAACATAAGCTCCACAGTCTGAAAACCTCTGTTAAATCCAGAGGCAATGCATGGGATGGTCACGTGCACCCCCAGAACCTTTAGATTGTGTCCCCCAACTCTCAATAGTTACATGTCGCCTCTGCTAGTTATCATTTCACCTGAAACTGTGAAATAGAATTAATTGGTTTAATTTTCATAGTTGGTATGTTTGTTACTCATAAAACAACAGTCTACTTTGACAGTTCATGAAGCAGAAAACATCTCAAATAAGACAGAAGAGAAAGAAACAAAAATGGAGGGTACTTGGTTTTATGTGTCTATGTATGTACCGATGGAGAATCAAGACCCTAGTGTATAATTTGTGGAGAAGATCTTTCTAAAGAAGTTCTAGAGCTGGCAAAACTTACAAGACATCTGAGGTCTTTGCATATGGAAAGCATTGACAATCCAGTGGAATATTTTGAAAGAAAGGGAAATTTCCTACTAAAACAAAAAAGAGATTATATACACTGTGTCAATTGGACAAGAGAAGGCTCTCAAAGCATCCTACAATGTTGCAATTAGAATTGCTAAAAGCAGAAAGTCACATGCAATTGCTAAAACTTTACTGATGTCAGCTGTAATTGATAAGTGCTGTGAAATGTTAGGGGATGAAGCTGCTAATAAATTGAAGAACGTGCTAATATCAAACAACACCATTAAAAGGCGAATTACAAATGTGGCAGCTAATGTGAAATACCAGTTGTTACACAGGATTCAAGGAAGTGGGAAATAAAGCTTACAGCTGGATGAATCTTGGGATGTGTCTGGTGAGATTCAGCTGTTGGTTTATATGCAATACATCTGTGATGGGAAAACAGAAGATCTGATGTTTTGCAGATCACTACCAACAAAAACCACAAGTGGTGAAGTTTTTAGGTATCCAGTGTGACAGGGCAAGGCCAGATGGCTATAGGAAAGTAGTGGGAGACAGATATATTAGCCTCAGGCTAAACAAATCCCTGTTTCCAGAGTAAGCAAATGGCAGTTGCTCCAGGTCAATTAAGACATCTGGGGGCAATTAAGATCCTTCCAGAAAGCAGGGAAGACAGCTAGGTCGATTGGGACACCTGAAGCCAATCAGGAGGTGGCTGAAACTAGTTAAAAGCCTCCCAGTTAGTCCAGGTCGGGCGGGAGGCGTGTGTCAGGAGCTATAGGAGGAAGCCGTGCTGCTGGAGAAACTGGGTAGTACAACCCCTATCAGGCACAAGGAAGGAGGCCCTGAGGTAAGGATGAAGTAGATATTGAGGAAGTTGGGGGCTGCTGTGGGGAAGTGGCCCAGGGAATCGTACTTGTCCTGTTTCCACACAGTCAGCTACCAAGAGCAGCTACTATTAGGGTCCTTGGGCTGGATTCTCAACCCTCACCAGAATTAAAAACAAACACTGTTCAAGAATGAATGTTGACAATGACCTTTGCACTTTTGCCTAACTGAAATTACTCCTCAACTAGACAAGCTGTGTGCTGCCAAACAAGTCCAGGTAAGCTGTCAAACAGGTAAGCTGTCAATATTTTAATTTGCTGTGTTTTTTGTTGAGCTATTCAAATCATAATAATTTCTCTACAGGAATATTCATCATAACTATTAAAGTAACAGAGAAGAAACAAATTATGAGCACAAAATAATGAGGGGGAAATTGCGGATTTGCAGGTTTGTCTATATAACTTTAGGGGACCCTGGGTAAAAAAAAGTTGAGAACCGCTGAGTAAGACAGCACAATGTGCAAACTTTGTCAAAACCCCTCTCAGGGGAGACCAGGGTGAAAATCTGTATACACTTATTTTAACAAAACTGTTCTGTTTGTGTGGCTATTAATTTTAATCATTTAAATTGTAGCTGTATGACAAGTGCCTTCTCCAACCATTATTGGACAGATATTATGAATATAAAAAACCATTTTCTTTTTGACTATAAAGTCAAACATAACTAAGCCCTGGTCTGCACTACGAGTTTAGGTCAAATTTAGCAGCGTTAGATCGGTTTAACCCTGCACTCGTCCACACGACAAAGCCATTTTTGTCGACTTAAAGGGCTCTTAACATCGATTTCTGTACTCCTCCGTGACGAGGG
Organism: Chelonoidis abingdonii; assembly: GCF_003597395.2. NCBI lineage: Eukaryota > Metazoa > Chordata > Testudines > Testudinidae > Chelonoidis > Chelonoidis abingdonii. Next base: position 54,422,270 of record NC_133779.1, on the reverse strand, counting down.
GATTAGTACTGAAATTGACCCAGCTGGGTTGCATTTGGGGTAGTGTGGATGCAATTCGACGGTTTTGGCCTCTGGAGCTATCCCAGAGTGCTCCATTGTGATCGCTATGGATAGCATTCTCAATTCAGATGCACTGGCCAGGTAGACAGGAAAAGCCTAGCGAACTTTTGAATTTCATTTCCTGTTTGGCCACTGTGGCGAGCTGCTCAGAACAGGTGACCATGCAGAGCTCATCAGCAGAGGTGACCATGGAGTCCTAGAATCGCAAAAGAGCTCCAGGATGGACCGAATGAGAGGTACTGCATCTGATCGCTTATAGGGAGACGAATCCATGCTATCCAAACTCTGTTCCAAAAGATGAAATGCCAGACTATTTGAAAAAATCTCCAAGAGCATGAAGGACAGAGGTTATAACAGGGACCCACAGCAGTGCCGTGTGAAGCCTACAAAAGAATCATAGACTCATAGACTCATGGACTCATAGGTCAGAAGGGACCTATATGATCATCTAGTCTGACCTCCTGCACAAAGCAGGCCACAGAACCCTACCCATCCACTTCTATAAAAACCCCTAACCTATGTCCGAGTTACTGAAGTCTTCAAATTGTGGTTTGAAGACCTCAAGCAGAGAATCCACCAGCAAGTGACCCATGCCCCACGCTGCAGGGGAAGGCGAAAAACCTCCAGAGCCTCTGCCAATCTGCCCTGGAGGAAAAATTCCTTCCTGACCCCAAATATGGCAATCAGCTAAACCCTGAGCATCTACTCTAACAGACATTTTGGAGCATGAGCTTTCGTGGGTGAATACCCACTTCGTCAGATTGCATGACGACATGACACGTAGGGATGAAGTGAGGAAGGCTAAAAGCCGTGCAGAGTTGAACCTGCAAAGGGAATTAAAACCAATAGTAAAAGCTTAGTACTAATGTAGGCACGAGGACGAATGGGTACAAACTGGACACTAGGAAGTTCAGACTTGAAATTAGATGAAGGTTTCTAACCATTAGAGGGTGAAGTTCTGGAAACAGCCTTCCGAGGATGTAGTGGGGCAAAAGACATATCTGGCTTTAAGACTAAGCTTGATAAGTTTATGGAAGGATGATATGATAGGATAGTTTAATTTTGGCAATTGTTCTTGGATTATCAGCAGATAGTCTGCTCAATGGTCTGCGATGGGATGTTGGATGGAATGGAGTAACTGCAGAGAATTCTTTCTGACTGCTGGCTGGGGAGCCTTGCCCAGATGCTCAGGGTTTAGCTGATTCACCATATTTGGGGTCGGGAAGGAATTTTCCTCTGGGGCAGATTGGCAGAGCTCTGGAGGTTTTTGCCTTCCCCTGCAAGCGTGGGGCATGGGTCACTTGCTGGTGGATTCTCTGCTTGGGGTTTTTATAGAAGTGGATGGGTAGGGTTCTGTGGCCTGCTTTGTGCAGAAGGTCAGACTAGATGACCATATTGGTCCCTTCTGACCTATGAGTCTATGAGTCTATGAAGTGGGTATTCACCCACAAAAACTATGCTCCAAAACGTCTGTTAGTCTACAAGGTGCCACAGGATTCTTTGCTGCTTTTATAGATCCAGACTAACACGGCTACCCCTCTGATACTTGAATTACTCTGATACTTGAATTACTCTGAGGACAGACAGAAAACAAGCATGAAGTTACCTCAGGTCTTCTAGCCTACAGTTTGGATGCTTTAGTACAGAGCAAATATTCTTCATTGCCTCATCCTTCAAATCGTTGTCTGAGAGGCTTAGGGGGAAATGAATAGAGAAAATTACAAGCTTGGACACAGAGACACATTGTGTTAGCTTCAAAGCTGAAATCCTGGGCTGAGCTTTCTCTTCCGTCCCTTGGAGGTGTACTGTTTACTAAGACAGCATGGAGCTATGGATAAGGCACGAGACTGACGAGCAGGACTTCTGGGATCCATCCCTAGCTCTTTTACAAATGCCAAAGTGCAATTCGCACATGCTCAGCAGGGACTGGTAGAGCTTAACAGCTAAAATCTCCCAAGCTCCCATCCTCACTGAGCATGCTCCAGCCTCTCACCGCTCCTAGTGCTGCCCAGACAGTTCATACACCATCCCCTCAGAGCAAAACGCAGCATGTTTTCAGCTGCTCCAGGCTGGAGTGGAGCAAAAACCCAGAACTCAGAGCAAAGAACCACCCCTCAATGTCCCCCTTGTCTCCCCTGCTGGGGCCCAGGCTGCACAGAGGAGGAGGGTGCCTGATTTGAATGCAGAAAAGACAAAAGCCAGACCAGGATGAAGGAAAGAAGTAGACGGGGACAAGGAGTATGGTGAGACTGGGACTGGAGTGGGGAGAGAAACTGGCACTGGGAGTTGTCGAAGAGACTGGCACTGGCTGAGCAAGGAGACTGGGAGCTGGTAGGGGATAGGATAGATTGGGACTGATTGCTGGGCAAAGAAACTAGACAAGGAGCTGGGGAGGTCTGGGGCAGGACAGTAACTGAGTTTGAATGAGGAGCCTATAGAGGGAAACTGGAACTGGAAACTAGTGTGGGCAGAGACAGCTCAGACAAGGAGCTGGGCATGGGGAACTGGGACTGTCTGGGCAAGGAGACTGGGAGGTAAAGCCTGAGTAGTAGAGCCTGGGACTGGGGAGGCAAGGAGAATGGAACTGGAACAAGGACCACTTGTAAAGTAGAGACCTGACCTGACTCTGACAGGTTGGAGGAAAACAGCAAAAGAGTCTGTCCCCACTAGAGCACACTCTCCTCCAAAGTCTGGAATGGACCCCAAGATTCCCGCATCTAACCATTCCTCGGCTGTCAGCAAATAGCCGTCAAATCCAGTGGCAAGGTGTCTCATCCTCCTGAGAAGCCACGCAGAGGGTGACAACCTACTACTGCTATCAGTTACTCAGTTAGGTCAAGTGGCAGAGGTCTGTGCAGTGGATCTAGACCCTGCTAATAGCCTATGTGGCCGTCAATAAGAGGCCACACAATGGGATTTCGGGGCCGGGGGGGAGGGCAGTCTGTTTGCTTTTTCTAAAACCTAGAAATTACACACACACAAAACACAAGCCTAAGTTAAAAGAACATTCTTCAGGTTGCAAAGTCAAGCACTCTAAAGTTAGGAAATGCCAGAATTCAAGGTTGACTGTGTAATCTTCATTAGCCCCATATGCATATTCATTATGCTAGCCTGGGTTTGGTTGTATGTTGCCTAATGGTGTAACCTCTGTATCAGTAACACTGTTGTCTACCTGACAGCCCTGCTGAGGCCACTGACAAGTCAAGTCCCTATATTTTAAACTTTACACATGACCTCTTTTCATACCTCAGTTCTCTGACTTTGTGCAGCTCAGCTCTGAGTCGTTCCAGGCCCTCGTTCTGGATGAAGCAGGAATCTAGGGTTAGGTGCTGTATTTCTTCACAGCAACTCAGAACATAAGAAAGGACCGTGCAATCCACCGGCATGAGGTATAACTCTGAGAAGTCCAAGTGGGTATCTTTACCCACCACATCACACACAAGTTGTTTGTTCCGGGATTCAAACAGCAAATTCAATACATTAATCAGTCTCCTCTTCCCTTCAGGATCGTCTCTTCTCTGCAGCTCCTCATAGTTCATCTCACCGAGCCACCCAATAACTTTGTGAGTTGCCTCGGCAGAGAACTTCCCCACGTATTCCTCCAGGGACCTCCTGGTTGCAGGATGGGAAAGCCCAGCCAGGAAGCGAGAGATCTCATAGTCACCTTCCTTACAGGACCTGGATTTAGCCATTGTGTCTCTGAACTTGTCCTCCTTATAATCTAGGTAATGCACGAGGGCAGCAAAGAACTCCTGGATGGTGAGGTGAAGGAAGGAGTAGGTCACCTGGGAAGAGCTTTGAGGGTTCTCCACCAAGAAGCCAGTGAGGAATGGAGAAAACTCCACATTGGCAACATGTAAGTGATGCGGCTGAAAGACAAGTGTGCGATCTGTGAGGCCATATTCAGCCAACCATCCAACACTTATCAATGTATCTCGCATCCTCTGAGGCTCTGGCCGCTCCTGTGTGTGATTGGCCATAATATGGGTGACGTAGCTGACAAAGAGCTGGGTCACTGTTTTGGGTGTAGGCTGTGGTCTCCCTGCCTTGGCAGTGAAGCAGGGTTTCAGGGCCGTGCATGTGATCCAGCAGTAAGACGGATTGTAGCACAACGTGTACAGAACCTGACTGTCCCTCACATACGCAAAGGCCTCTCTGGAGACTCGCTCATCTCCAAAGAACATGGAAAAGTATCTTTCCCTTTCCTTGGAGAGGAAGCCCACGATACTGGCCACTCTGTGGAAGACTCCAGCCTCCAAACTGCTCAACTTGCTGGGGCGGCTGGTGAGCAGCACAGAATATCCCTTCAGCAGAGTCTGTTTCAGCAAGCTGGCGACAATCACAGTAATTGGCTTCACATCCCCTGGAGTCATACACAGCTCATGGGTTTCTCCTCTCCTTAATTTCAAATCTGTCTTGCTCTCATCCAAGCCATCAAAGATGAAAAGCAGCTTTTCAGGATCTTCCAGGACTCTTGGGAGCTTGTCCCGGAGGTGTGGATATGTTTGACAGAGCAGAAATTCTAGACTCATCTTTTCCTCATTCACATCCCGGAACTTGAAGAAGAAAACAAAGGCAAATTTCTGGTAGTGCTTCCCCATTGCCCAGTCAAAGATGAACTTCTGCGCCAGGGTTGTCTTGCCCACGCCGGCTACTCCGCTCACTATCACAGACAGGGGGAGACGGTGGGATCGAAAGCACCAGCGGAAGAGTCGGTTAGGGGCAATGCGCTCCAGCTCACCCTTTATTCTCCTCTGGAGGCGATATTCATTCAGCTCCCCAGCTGCTGCTAGGGCCTCGTGCTCCTGGTGTGTCTGCTTCTTGAACTGATGGTCTGAGATGACCTTGAGCTCCACATAGCGGTTAGTGATGGGGAAAGTCTGCCCTTCAGATTGCCCTGGGGTCTTGTTTTCCTTCATCCTCTCTGTGAGATCACGGAATTTGGCTTTGTGCTCTACCTGACAAGCTGAAAAGGAGAAATACAGTTATTTTCCCTCTCTCTCATCTCATCACTGTTGATTTTATGAAGGTTAGTAAATGGAAGTTTGATAGAAAAACTTCTCCTCTAAATTGTACTCTGATCAGACAATATGGTGAGGGGATTAGGTGGATGGATGCTTTGGACTCACTTGTTTGTTTCATCTCCTCTCTCCTCTGCTGGGCCTGATCATGAACAGTTCTGCTGGAACTCACCCTGAGTATGACAGGACACCGCTGCACTACCTGGTCCGGCTCATGTAATCCAGTAGGGAACAGAAATTTACCAGAATCCTTGCACTTGAGCAGAGGGACAGAGGCAAAGCAGAGATTCCCCAGAGATAATTTGGATACCAGAAAAGACTTTAAATTCTCAATAACTCTCACTTCCTTTTCTCAGCTAATAAAGCTTTAGTCTACTACAGAACTGGCTATCAGTGTTGTCTTTGGCCTAAGATCTAGGTACCAGTTGATCTGGGGTAAGTGACTCGTGTCTTGGGACTGGCAGTAACCTGATGCGGTGTGATTTCTGGTTTAAGTGACCTTTTATCACAAAGTTCAGTTTGTCTGGGTGGAGAGTCTAAGGGGACTGCCTGTGACTGTGGTAAGACTGGGATACTGATACAGGAGTTCACATTTGTCACTGGCTTGGTGACATCTAATCATAGAACACACCATCAGTGTGGGGTCTCTGTCCTGTTTTCTGACAGTCTGCCCTGAGGTGCACACTCACAATCATGAGCCACTTCAGACAGAGTGACAGGGTTTGCCCCCTCCTGGTGCTTCCTGGGACACAAAACCCAGGGGAGCAGGCAGAAGGCAGGGCTATGGTCTATACTGCACACCACAGCTGGTTGGGCACACGGGTATACACTGCATCCCTTGGAGATGGGAAGCAGAAGACATGCTCTCCCCGCAGGGTGTGGAACTCCAAGAGGAACTGTGCCTCATTGAAGCACAACACCTCTCAGAGCTCTCACTGGGGCCAGCAGTCTCCACACTGCCCCCAGAGCAGGCCTGTGCTTGAGCCCTTCTTGGCTTGACAAGAGACAGTGTTGGCAGAGTTAAGTGCTGTTCAATTCCTTCACGGTACCTTTCAGTTCTGGGTCAAGGGTGTGTCCCGATTCATTCAGGAGAATTTCTTGTAACAGATTGTGACCTAAACAGAGAAAGAGAGACAGACTGTGCTGTTAGCTAGCATGGAAGAGTGTACCCAATGCTTTGCATGTTAGCAGCTTGAATAGATCCAGTCCATCTCTGAATTCCCCCTGTGGGGCTCCATGTTTTGAATATCAGGACCTGCAGGCTAATGAGGTCTTAGCAACATCACACCCAAAGAACCATTGTGTTGCCCTCCCCTACTACTGGCTGCTCTATCTTGTACCTCACATTCCCCTGTATTCCCCCATCCATCTCCTACTGCTCCCCACATTCCTCTGCCTCCGTGATGGAGTGCTGGGCAGCAGCAAATGGACCAGAACTTCGATCACTGGATCACCAATCCAATCACCCCAGACTAAACCTGGGGGGCAAAGCTGTGCATAATTGATAGATTGGAGATGGGCTAGATTAGCCCAGAAGTAGAAAAGGCCTAGGAAGAGAGTGCTCGAGGGGCAAGGGGGGAAGAGGGTAACTAGCCTGTGGATAGAGGGGAAGCGGTGGATATGGTATATTTTGACTTTACTAAGGCTTTTAATATTGTCTTGCATGACCTCAAAAACAAACTAAGGAAATACAACCTAGTTGGTGCTACTATAAGGTGGGTGCATAACTGCCTGGAAAACTATTCCCAGAGAGTAGTTATTGGTGGTTCACAGTCATGCAGGAAGGACATAGCAAGTGGATCCCACAGGGATCAATTCTGGGTCTGGTTCTGTTCAATATCTTCATCAATGATTTAGATAAAGGCATAGAGTACACTCCTAAAATTTGTGGATGATGCCAAGCTGGGAGGGGTTGCAAGTGCTTTGGAGGATAGAATTAAAATTCATACTGATCTGGACAAAGTGGAGAAATGGTCAGAAGTAAATAGGATGAAATTCAATAAGGACAAATGCAAAGTGCTCCACTTAGGAAGGAACAATCAGTTGCACAGATACAAAATGGGGAAAGGCTGCCTAGGAAGAAGTACAGCAGAAAGGATCGGGGGTCATAGTAGATCACAAGCTTAATATGAGGCAAAAGAGTGACATTGTTGCAAAAAAAGTAAACATCGTTCTTGGATGTATTAGCAGGAGTGTTGTAAGTAAGACACAAGTAGTAATTCTTCCACTCTACTCTGCGCTGATTAGCCTCAGCTGGAGTATTAGGAAAGATGTGGACACATTGGAGGAAGTCCAGAGAAGAGCAACAAAAATTATTAAAGATCTAGAAAACATGACCTATGAGGGAAGATTGAAAAAATTGCGTGTGTTTAGTCTGGAGAAGAGAAGACTGATGGGGGACATGATAACAGTTTTCAGGTACATAAAAGGTTGTTACAAGGTGGAGGGAAAAGAATTGTTCTTCTTAACCTCTGAGGATATGCCAAGAAGCAATGGGCTTAAATTGCCACAAGGGTGGTTTAGGTTGGACATTAGGAAAAACTTCCTGTCAGGGTGTATAAGCACTGGAATAAATTACCTTGGGAGGCTGTGGAATCTCCATCATTGGAGATTTTTATGAGCAGATTAGAGAAATACCTTTCAGGGATGGTCTAGATTATACTTAGTCCATCTTTGATTGCAGGGGACTGGACTAGAAGATTTCTCGAAATCCCTTCCAGTTCTACGATTCTATGATTCTATGAATTGAGAGCTACACTGAAAATATGTTCCTAAAGTCTATATCAAGGCAGAGTTGACAAACAGGTTTTCTGTCAGATCACAGATGTTTTTCACCTGTCCACATGTAAATTAAACATTGTAAGCCAAGACAATAGAAGCTCTATTTACATATGAAGTCAACAGGGTGGCAGCTCACCAAAGAATAAATTATGGGGGTTGTCCTGACTCTGGGGACAAACAATAAACTTTGGGAGATATAAGAAGTCAAGCAAGTAATTGGGCAGTGTGATTGCTGTGATGTGTCATTCCATATTCTTTATGAAAATATGCTTATGATATGAATATGACATAACTGAGATATACTCTATGCTGTTCCTTGGGGACAGTAGACCTGGCATCACTGAGAGTGCTCAGTGGAGGATGGTCTGGACACTCCAGGGGGATGCTTCAAAGAGGCTCAGGAACTGGGGTGCACCTAGTTTTAACCTGCAAGGCAATGTAAGGGCTGGCATAGTCTAGAGGCGATTGCTAGGGTGGCAACAGGCTGATGGTGTCAGGGAGCTGACACCCAGTTAAGCACAAGCAAAACTCCCTCACGCTGGAGGCAGGGGGGTGACTTACAGTACTCGGTACTCCAAGAACCATCACATATGGATCTTGGCATATATGCCCAGATAGCTGTGTCATGGCCAGCTTTGGCACCAGTGCGGACACAGGGCATGACAGCATCGTAATGTGGTCACACTAGCTGGGATTGTTTAGTCTGCAGAAGAGAAGAATGAGGGGGGATTTGATAGCTGCTTTCAACTACCTGAAAGGGGGTTCCAAAGAGGATGGATCTAGACTGTTCTTAGTGGTACCAGATGACAGAACAAGGAGCAATGGTCTCAAGTTGCAGTGGGGGAGGTTTAGGTTGGATATTAGGAAACACTATTTCACTAGGAGGAAGGTGAAGCACTGGAATGGGTTATCCAGGGAAGTAGTGGAATCTCCTTTCTTAGTTTTTTTTTTTTTTAAGGTCAGGCTTGACAAAGGTCTGGCTGGGATGATTTAGTTAGTGTTGGTCCTGCTTTGAGCAGGGGGTTGGACTAGATGACCTTCTGAGGTCCCTTCCAACCCTGATATTCTATGATTCTATGTCAGTGATTTTCAAACTTCTGTACTGGTGACCTCTTTCAAATAGCAAGCCTCTGAGTTGACCCCCACTTATAAATTAAAAACAATTTTTTATATATTTAACACCATATTAAATGCTGGATACAAAGCAGGGTTTGGGGCGGAAGATGACAGCTCATGACCCCTCAATGTAATGGAGTCAGGACCCCCTGAGGGGTCCTGACCCCCTGTTTGAGAACCCTTGCAGAGTGAGTTAGGCTACCACAGGTTAAATTTCCCCGTGCTTAGCATGCAGTGAAGACATAGCTTAAGATTAATTAACTAACCCCACAGAACACAGCCCTGATCTGAGGGCTTGACAAGGAAGAGCTTGTTGTGAAGAACATAGATTCTCATGGATTTCCCCAGTTGACTTGTTCCCCACTCTGTGCAATGGGTACGTTACCATTCTGAATTATTTCATCCAGCATCCCATGGAGATTGGGGTGAGCCCACTTGCTCTGCAGAGCAAACAGACACTCCCAGAGACCCAGCCTCGCGGCAGAGCTCACAGTGAAAATATCATGCACTAGCTTCTCTGCGGCATTAGTTGAGTCATGGTTCTTCTCCCAGTCACTGTAATCCTAAAACACAGAGGGACACGAGATGGAAGAATCAGAAACAGTCTGCAGTGGCAATGAGGGTGGGGAAGCTTCTATAAAGTAATCAGAAGAGTGACACAGAATAATGATTATGGAGGACAGAAAGGGACCTAGATAGATCATCTAGTCCAGTCTCTGGCACTGACACAGGGATCAGTATTATCTAAACCATCCCTAACAGGTGTTCGTCTAACCTCTTCTTAAACACCTCCAATGATGAAGATTCCATAACCTTCCTAGGTAATTTGTTCCAGTGCTTAACCACCCTGACAGTTAGGAAGTTTTTCCTAACGTCCAACCTAAACCGCCTTTGCTGCAATTTAAGCCCATTGCTTCTTGTCCTATCTTCAGTGGTTAAGGAGAACAGTTTGTTACCCTCCTCTTTACAACAACCTTTTACATACTTGAAGACTGTTATCATGTCCCCCCTCAGTCTTCTCTTCTCCAGACTAAACAAACCCTTTTTAAAAAATCTTTCCGAGCAGGTCGTAGTTTCTAGACCTTTAATTATTTTTCTTGCTCTCCTCTTGACTGTCTCCAATTTGTCCACATCTTTCTCAACGAGTGGTACCCGGAACTGGACCCAGTATTCCACCTGAGGCCTTGTCAGGGGCCCATAACATCCTTTGGCCAAGGGCTACTTCCTAAAAGTGACCATCTGGGCAGTTGGGCCATGATTATAAGGGCAACAAAAGGCTCAGTCATAGCAGAGTGACCTGGTGGTGGAGTAAAGGCTGCATGTGGCACTGATAGACCATCCCCAGCTCTCATTCCCCAAATCAACCGAGATTGGGGACACTGAAGCATTTCCATTGCTAGGAGAGGTGTGGGGCAGGGGTCCTACTCTTACAGAGCCCCCTAGTGGCCTCCTCAGGAATTATAATTAAAGGAACCGAATTAATGGATTGTTTTCTCTTTCAGAAAACACTCTTGCATGCAGAGATAGAGCCAACCCATGCCTGCTGTAGTTGAAAGGGAGCTTGAGACACAAGGCCTTGTATCAGAGCTCAGTATAGGGCCTGAGGCCTGAACTAAAGTTGTGGTCAAGCCTTCCTAATATAAAGCAAAGTTAGCAAGATACAGGCTGAGCGCAGACGTTAGGCTCTACCTGCGCGCAGGCTCATGTCAGGATATACATATTCAGGCCTGTCTGCAAAGGCCTATACTTTAAGAATTTAGGTGTATTTTTATCACTTAGCTAGTTATAGAGGTATAAAAGAAAGAATCAAAATCATAGTCTGCTGGTGTCATAGATAGTTAAGGGTTAATGTCTCTTTTACCTGTAAAGGGTTAACAAGCTCAGTGAACCTGGCTGACACTTGACCAAAGGACCAATCGGGGGACAAGATACTTTCAAATCTTGGTGGAGGGAAGTCTTTGTTTGTGCTGTTTCTTTTGTTCTTTGTTCTCTCTTGGAGAAAAGAGGGGCCAGACGTGCACAACCAGTTTCTGTCCAATCTTTCTGAAACAGTCTCTCATGTTCAAAATAGTAAGTACTAGCCTAGAAAGGCGGAATTAGTTTTATGTTTGTTTTCTTTATTTGCAAATTGTATTTTCCTGGAAGGATATTTTACCTCTGTTTGCTGTAACTTGTAACTTAGGCTAGGGGGGATGGAGTCCCTCTAGTCTATATAAGCTGAAGACCCTGTAAACATTTTCCATCTTGGTTTTACAGAGATAATTTTTACTTTTTTCTTTCTTTAATTAAAAGCTTTCTTTTTTAAGAATCTGATTGATTCTTTCCTTGTGTAAGACCCAAGGGAATTGGGTCTGAACTCACCAGGGATTGGTGGGGGGAAAGGACGGGGAAGAAAGGTTAATTCCTCTCTGTTTTAGGATCTAAGGAGTTTGGATCAGTGTACCTCTCAGGGTAACCCAGGGAGGGGGAAGGAGGGGGAATGGTTTATCTCTTTCTGTTTTAAGACCCAAGGGATTTGGGTCTTGGGTCCCCCAGGGAAGGTTTTTGGGGGACAGGAAGTGTACCAAAACACTATACTTTTGGTTGGTGGCAGCACTATCAGATCTAAGCTAGGAATTAAGTTTAGAGGGGTACATGCAGGTCCCCACTTTCTGGATGCTAAAGTTCAAAGTGGGAATAATACCTTGACAGCCGGTGTAAGGGCCTTTTATCACTGTGACAATCTAAGGCCCTGTTCTTAGGCCTTTGGCTAAGCAGCAGAGGCAGCCATAAGCTGGGAAGTGAATGGTCACATCCTCACATTCCAAACTAGCCACATTGAAATCTGCGGCTGTTAGAAAGGTGATCCAATCTATCACCTCCAGAGAAAGGGAAGAGGTTAAAACATTTAAGGAAAACTTAGTTTGATAGCATCCTGTCTGGCAAGAACTCACTTCTCAATAGCTGGGGTGTAAAATCCTCATTTCTGTATTGTTCTATCACTGTAGTCTCCACTTTCCTATTGTTTGTCTGTATAATTTCTGTCTGGTTCTGTAATTGTTCCTGTCTACTGTATAATTAATTTTGTTGGGTGTAAACCAATTAAGATGGTAGGATATAATTGGTTAAATAATCATGTTACAATATGTTAGGATTGGCTAATTAAATTTCAAAAATGATTGGTTAAGGTATAGCTAAGCAGAACTCAAGTTTTACTATATAGTCTGCAGTCAATCAGAGAGTAAGGGGGGAATGGGAACAGGGAATGGGAACAGGGACACAGGCAAGGCTCTGTGGTGTCAGGGCTGGGAAGGGAGACACTGAGGAAGGAAACTGGAATCATGCTTGCTGGAACTGTTTGCACCTTCGAACTTCGGGTATTGTTGCTCTCTTTTCATGCGAGAAGGACCAGGGAAGTGAGAGGGTGAAGGAATAAGTCCTCTAACAGCTCCCAGAATCTGGCAAAAACAGGGCTGGTTTTACAAAAACACACACATTCCTGAGAAGTGCTAGGCACAGGACACTCACGCAAACACAGTCCAGAAGGGTGGCACCAGAACACCCCGATACGAAGGATGATACAAATACTCCTCAAAGCTGATACAAGGAAACACTGACCCCCAGTGTGATGGACAGAAATTTTTTGATCAAACCAACAAGTACAAGGTAATGGGTGGTAACAAACCACCTTAGGGGGCAGTAACTAACTTCGTCAGAAGGAAATATGTAGCTTGTTTGTATCGGTGCGTAAGAGGTATCTCAGAGGCAGCCAGTACATGCCTAGGGCGGCAAGCCACGGGGGGTGGCCTGCCGGTTGCTCTGAGGGCGGCAGTCAGGCAGACTTTCTGCGGGAGGTCCGCCGGTCCCGCGATTTCGGCGGCAATTCGGCGGCGAGTACGCCGAAGGCGCAGGACCAGCAGATTACCCACAGAACTACCATTGAATCTGCATGACCAGCGGACTTCCAGCAGAAACACCGCCGAAGGCTGTCTGACTGCCATGCTTGGGGCAGCAAAAAATATAAAGCCACCCCTGTTCAGAGGGAGTGTCTTTGGCTGGCCTGGGGGAGTGGAAAGTCCTGCCACCGGCTGAGCTGTGTCCATTGTCACAGGCACACATGTCGTAAGTTTACATGTTTAAGAAGGATGAATTCAAACTGGAACAGGTTCAGAGACGGGCTACTAGGATGATCCGAGGAATGGAAAACCTGCCTTATGAAAGGAGACTAAAGAGCTTGGCTTGTTTAGCCTGGCCAAAAGAAGGCTGCGGGGGGATATGCTTGCTCTATATAAATATATCAGGGGGATTAACGTTAGG
>NC_133779.1:54334887-54407760 GCF_003597395.2 Chelonoidis abingdonii | reverse complement strand
CATCTGCTACCACTGAGAACAGCCAAGCTCCATCCTCTTTGGAACCCCACTGCAGGTAGTTGAAAGCAGCTATCAAATCCCCCCTTGTTCTTCTTTTCTGCAGACTAAATAATCCCAGTTCCCTCAGCCTCTTCTCATAAATCATGTGCTCCAGCCCCCTAATCATTTTTGTTGCCCTCAGCTGGACTCTTTCCAATTTTTCCACATCCTTCTTGTAGAGTGGGGCCCAAAACTGGACACAGTACTCCAGACGAGGCCTCACCAATGCCGAATAGAGGGGAATGATCACGTCCCTCAATCTGCTGGCAATGCTCCTACTTATACAGCCCAAAATGCTGTTAGCCTACTTGGCAACGAGGGCACACCATTGACTCATATCCAGCTTCTCATCCACTGTAATCCCTAGGTCCTTTTCTGCAGAATGCATATATGGCTAGGGTGACCAGATGTCCCGATTTTATAGGGACAGTCCTTATTTTTGGGTCTTTTTCTTATATAGGCTCCTATTATCCCCCATTCTGTCCTGATTTTTCACATTTGCTATCTGGTCGCCCTATATAGGGCTAGCAGCAGCCCTAGACTCTCTCCTGTCCTGGAAAAAGACAACCCAGTGTTTGCAAACCCTATCTGCCCTGATATCCACGGACAAGGATTCTCTATGGAAATGAGAATGTCAGCTCGGGCAGCTTTAGGCAGGGGTCCATTGTTATATGGAGGGCACAGTACCTGGGCCTGCTGAGCAGTGATGATGCGTCTGCTGGTGAGTTCCTGCAGCACAATGGGAATGTCGTTCTCTATGACATAGACCATGTCGGGCTGGAAGTGCTCGCTCAGCTTCATCAGCTGCCAAGGGCTATAGTTATCCATGTGTTTGCTGAAGGCTTTGACTTCACCTGTGGAGAAGACCAGCACTTAGACACCGTGGCGCATACTGACTGGCATGGACCCATGCCTATTCTATGCTCTCTAATCCCAGAGCTCAGGTCCTCTGGCTGCGGGGGCTGAACTCTACTGCTTGGTCCATAATGAGAGGTCACAGCGGGTGATGCAGTAGGGGAGCTACACAGATACTCTCCTCCCAGCTTTTGCCCAGATTAGACTATCTGATGTATAAAAAAGCTTAGAAGTGGCTTGTAGCTAAGGCTGTAGTTTGTACAGCACCTAGCACAACGGTCTGGGGATCCATGACTGGGGCTCCTAGGTGCTGCAGTAATACAGATAATGAATAAAGCTAATATTGTGTCACAGAGGTCACAGAAGTCATGGAATCTATGACTTCCAAAGACCTCTGTGACTTCAGCCTCAGAGCTGCAGGGTCCCGCTGCCTCCTGCAGCGGCAGGGAGCTGAGAGGTACCTCCACCACCTGAGGCAGCAGTGCCCCCAAGCCAGGGTTATCCTGCAGCTCAGTGCCCGCTGCGGCAGCAGGGGTCCCTGGAAGCTCCCGGCCGCTACCATGGGGCAGGAGGATGCCAGCAGCTCCCCTCCACCGCCGTGCTGCCATGGGGCAGGGGCATCCCAGAAGCTGCCCACCGCCACCATGCGACAAAGGCATCCTGGCAGCTCCCCACTACTGCCGTGGGACAGGGGGGATTCCCACAGCTCCCCACCACTGGGGAAGGGGCAGGGGGACCCTGAAGCTCCCCTCCACCACAGGGGAACCTAGAGCTCTGAGCCCCCACAGGTGGTGGGAGCCTCAGAGCTCCCAGCCACCCCACAGCTGCTCAGTCCCTTCCCATTTTGTCATGGATATTGTTAGTAAAAGTCAGTGACAGGTCACAGGCTTCCATGAATTCTTCTTTATTGCCCGTGACCTGTCCGTGACTTTTCCCAACAATATCCATGACAAAATCTTAGCCTTAATAATAAATAATACTCATAGTTGCCCCAACCAGATATTCTGAAATCAACATGAGATCACCTACTGAGCACCAAACTCCCTTCTGCCACCTGGTTTTTCACTAAGGCATCCCTCCCCCATGCCCCACGTAAACAGATGTTTCTTGCAGTGGAGGGCCCCTCACAGGGAGTGTTCAGCTGCCAGCCCCCTCTCTTTTAAACCAAGGGGGACCAGCTCAGGCGTCTCTGCCTGTAACCACTGTGCCAATCTGGTACAAGGAGAAAGGGGGTCCCTCAAGCAGCAAGGTCCCAACCCCACCTAACAGTTCACACATCAGATCCAGCACCTTACATTATTCAACCACAAACCAATCAGTAGCCAGAACAGATCAGACTATGAATAAAACATGCTGCCACCAAGAAGCATCGCCTAAGAGACGGGCTGCTGCATTCTGCACCCTTCGGCATAGTCCCTTAGGAGGAAGCACTGTAAGGAATGGGGCAGGGCAGGGCTATGGCAGTGGGGCTGAGCTCTACTTCAGGAGCAGCGCCGCTTTGTTCATGATTCGTAGATTCCAAGGCCAGACGGGACCACTGTGACGATCCAGTCTGCCCTCCGGTACGATGCAGGCCACAGAATTCCCCCAAGTAATCCTTAGGGCAGAAAAACATCCAGTCTTCATTTACAAACTGTCGGTGGTGGAGAATCCACCACAGCTCATGGTAAGTTGTTCCAGTGGTTAATTACTCTCACTGTTAAAATGCGCACCTCATTTCCAGTCTGAATGTGCCTAGCTTCAATTTACAGCCATTGGATCCTGTTAGACCTTTCTGTGCTAAACTGAAGAGCCCATTATTAAATATCTGCTCCCCATGTAGATACTTATAGACTGTGATGAAGTCACCCCTTCACCTTCCTTTTGTTAAACTAAATACTCCTCTACCTCGATATAACGCTGTCCTCGGGAGCCAAAAAATCTTACCGCATTATGGATGAAACCACGTGATATTGAACTTGCTTTGATCCGCCAAAGCGCACAGCCCTGCCCGCCGGAGCACTGTTTTACCATGTTCTATCTGAATTTGTGTTATATCGGGTCATGTTATATCAGGATAGAGGTGTAGATTGAGCTCCTCGAGTAAATCACTATCAGACCTACAAAAGCAATTTTCCCTATCTCTTGGTATTGACAGCTCCTCATCAGTTATTGAGAGTGGACCACATCTACCCTGACTGAATTAGCCTTCAACACTGGTTCTCCACTTGTAAGGTAACTCCCTTCTCTTCATGTGCCAATATATATTTATGCCTCTATCTGTAATTTTCACTGCATGCATCTGAAGAAGTGGGTTTTTTACCCACGAAAGCTTATGCCCAAATAAATCTGTTAGTCTTTAATGTGCCACCAGACTCCTCATTGTTTTTGTGGATACAGACTAACAAGGCTACCCCTCTGATACTTTACTATCAGACCTGTTTTCTAATCCTGTAATCATTCTCATGACTCTTCTCTGAATCCTCTCAAATTTATCAACATCCTTCCTGAATTGTGGACAGCAGACCTGGACACAGGAATCCAGCACTGGTCATGCCAGTACCATCTACAGAGATAAAATAACCTCTCTACTCCTACTCGAGATTCTCCTGTTTATGCATCCGAGGATTGCATTAGCCCTTTGTGCCACACCATCACACTGAGAGCTCGTGTTCAGCTGATTATCTACCATAATCCTCCAAATCATTTTCAGAGTCACTGCTTCCCCGGGAATAGTCCCTCATCCTGTAAGTACAACCTACATTCTTTGTTCCTATATGTATACATTTAGCCATGTTAAAATGCATATTGTTTGCTTGCACCAAGCCTACCATGCTGTGTCCTCTTCATTATTTACCACTCCCCCAGTTTTTGTGTCATCTACAAACTTTATCAATGATGATTTTATATTTTCTTCCAGGTCATTGATAAAACTGTCAGCGTAGGGCCAAGAACTGATCCCTGAGGGACCCCACTAGAAACACAGCAGCTGGATGATTACCCACTTACAACCGCATGTTGAGACCTGTTAGTTAGCCAGCTTTTAAGCCATTAACTGTGTGCCAAGTTAATTTTAAATCTTTCTAGTTTTTTAATCAAAATATCATGAGGTAGCAAGTCAAACCCTTACAGAAGTCTAATTATATTACATCACCACTATTACCTTTATCAACCAAACTTGTAATCTCATCAAAAAAGGTATCAATTTAGGTTGACAGGATCTCTTTTGCATAAACCCATGTTGATTGATATTAAATATATTACTTTCCTTTCATTCTTTATTAATAATGAGATACACCCATCAATTACACTCACCTTCAGTCACCACAGGCCTTTGTTTGGAAGCCATTTTATTCCCTCTGCGCCGTTGTCTCTCTGGAAAGTTTATGGAGAGGAAAATGTACATCAGACAGAGACAGGGAGATCATTTCGCTCTACAGCTGAGATAGCCTCACATTTTGTTCTTAGTGTTTTACGTCTTCGGAGAAAACTATGAAGACAGTTGATGCCCTCCATAAAGGGCTCCTGTCTCTGAGTTAATAACACTCAGCATCTATCTTGGGATTCTCATTCACGAACCTCAGAGGGCTCTATGAAGCTCTACAAATCGCAGTATTGCTAACCCCAAACGTTCAAAGCCTATAAGATTGGCTCAGACGTGATGGAATTAAAAAAAGATGACATCATGGGGTTTGGTCTGCCTGCAGATTGCTGACCGTCTCCCACCAGCCCCACCGGGTGTGACAGGCAATTCTCACACTTAGGCAGTTTCAGCCGCTGGGGTGATGGAGCCCGGAATGTGCCAGAACAGCATTCTAGCACTTTTGCCGCATGGAAGCTGCCGTTTTGCTTGCACAGTGTGTGGTAAACATCTGTCCCAAATCTGGACCTTAGCGTACAAAATCTGGGTGCTTACTGTGAACCTCCCCAAGCTTATACCCAGCTTGGATCTTATTTCGCTGCCACCAGATAGTATTGAGGCTACTATCAAGCTGTGTTTCCCCAATCCTTGGGGGACCCCTCTCTGGCCTCCCCCAACTTTCCCTGGAGGACCCCCAAGATCACAGACCCTGGGTCCCCTCAATCAACCGGGGAAAAAGTTCTCTCCCCCTTGCCTCATCGTATCTGCTCCCTCCGCTCCCCTCCCTGGTGAGGCTCTGGGGATTGCAAGTACTAACTCCTTGAAGGCAAAACCATGAGTGGTATCACCCTCCCCTTGATAGTGATGCCTTCAACCTAGTAAAGCTAACATAAAGAGATTTTCCACCCCTTCCTTCCTGTACCTCACCAGAAAAAAACCAAAACCTCAACCAGGTTTTTAAAAAGAACTATATAAGAGAAAGAAAATACAGAAAATATCATTTACTGATTAAGAAATGGTCATACAGGCTCTTTGGCTTATAAGAAATAGGAACAAACAGTCTGATTAAAAGATGCCCAAATTAAACCGTCCGCAAATCAACACCCATGTAAATACAAATCAAGTCACATCACAGCCGATACTTTGGTTCGCTTTGTATCACTCTTGATAGTAGAATATTTGAAAGAAGATGGATTAGAAGAAAAACTTGTTTACTCACAGGCCGAGGAAAACAAGGAGACAGACAAAGCCAAAAACCTCCAGAGGTTCCCACCCTTACTTTTGAAAATCCGGTTTCCTGATTGGTCCTCTGGTCAGGTGTTTGGTTCCCTTTGTAACCCTTTACAGTAAAAGAAAATTAACCCTTACCTTACCTATATACTTATGACACAGTGGCATTCTCCGCACAACATGTCCTTGCACTCAACACACATGCGAGGTCATGCTGCATGGAGGGTGCCATTTTGTGGAGGAAAATAGCACCTTCCACACAGCGTGACCTCACACCTGCCTGTGGGGTCATCCCGGCGGGGACATTCTGGAGCTGTACAGTCCATTCGGATACAGCACTAGCTCTCAGCTGCTGCTGCAGGAGCTCTCGTTAAAGGATCCACCCACAGTTGAGACTCCATTGTTCTGGGCACTATACAAGCACGTAGTATGATACAGGGTACGTCTGCACTGCGGCAGGAGGTGTAATGTCCAGCTTAGGTAGACCTACATGTGCTAGCCCTGAGCGAGCTAGTGCACTAAAACTAGAAGTGCAACCAGTGAGCTGGGGGTGGTAATACGGGTTGGCCATCTTAGTACATCCTGTCTGAGCCTTCCGGTATGTTCCTGGGTAGCTAGCGTGTGCCACTGCAGCTACACTGCTGTTTTTAGCACGCTAGCTCAATCAAAGCTAGTGGAGGTACATCTCACAGTCCAATGCCAAGCACCGTGATGTGGGAGCTGGAATTTAGACCCACCAAACTCGTCTCCAGGCCCCCAGACAGCCATTAGATGGGAATAACTTTTAATCCTAGTTGTGCTGGGTAGGAATCAAACCGGAAACCTGCAGGTGAAAGGCTCCATAGTGTTTGAGCAATGAGTCAACCAGTACCTGTTGGGGCTAACATGCCACCTTTGCAAAAGAGGTATCCTTCTGGCAAGATAACTTTGTTAAATCAATGTGGGTTCTGACTGCACTGGGGTTTGAGTGGAGAACTGTGGCCTACAGAATGCTTTATATTAAATGGTCCATCGTAAATAGAACATTTCCATTCCCTGTCATCCCCTTTCATTTGCTCTAAATCAATGGTCAAATCTATCCAAGTGTCACCCCATGCACTTCCCTAGGCTCGTGTAACCCAGTGATGAGTGTGTATCTCATGTTCCCACTGTGCTGATCTGCAAAGGATACGAGGTGTTATAGGCCCCAGCTACACCACTTTGGACCTGTACTTGGTCATGCTTTTAGCTCTGGATGTCCCTGGTTCAGTTCTTGGTGTGTTGGCCAACATAGCGACCATCACGCTTACACGAGGGGAGGACGAAGTTTCTAGTACCTGTGATCATCTCTGTTGTGAACAAGTGAAAACTGGGCCTGGTTTCCCCTGCCACAGCTGTGTACACATGTATAGTGTGTGCAAATACTTCCCAGGTGTATGTGTCATAAGACAACTCTGAGCTGATAGGATTTGCAGTCATTGTGCACAGGTGTAAGAGATACCCACAGAACAAGGCAAAGGAGAATTAGGGTTATTGTTTCCCTGCAGCCCAGGAGCAGGAGGCTCCAGCACAAGGGATGCTCCAGGGCAGGCTGGGGCAGAACGTTAGGTGGGCAGTATGTGGAGAAAAAAGCACACAGGGGCCACTGCAACCATAGTGCAATTTAAAGCAGCACCTCAGGGCTACCTTAACCTATCCTGGGGGCCCAACCTGCTCTTGTTAGCCTGAAAACCACCTCCACTCTGTCCTGGCACCAATGTTGGCAGCAGCCCTGGGCTAAATGCTCCTTGTTATCCAAAATTCCTTTTTAGCCCACATGGCTAGTGTCATCTCTCACCCTGGTTTTACCCCAGTTTAACTCTGTTCTCTCCAGTGATGTTACTCCTGATTTACATCGGTGGGGAAGCAAGCCCAGCAGTTTGCTCTTTTCCCACCATTTCTCCTTTTCCTGCAGTTTCTCACTCTGCACTTGGACCTTGTGCTTCCCCTTTGCCGTCTCCTCCTGCAGTGCATCTGCACAGTTCTAGGGGTGAACTCTCTGTCTCTGAGAAAACTCCCAGAGCTCAGGACTTTGAGGGGCATCACGTTTTGTTTTCCAAATGGTAGAGAAAAACCCCAGGGGCTAGATCATCCCAGTATGTGCCATAGGGTAACCTGCTCTCCCCACATAGATTTTCTCTGCGCTTCAGGAGCCAGGCCCAGCATAGTCCCTATTTGCATGTGAACTGGCTCAGCAGATGACAGCCTGGGGGAACAACTCAGAGTAACCAAAATGAAAAACACTCTCGGGTTGTTCAGATCACTCTGCAGACTCTTCAGACTTCATGGGACAAGGGAAAGTGAGCCCTTGTGTCAACAGGTGCAGTTCACCTGGATTTCAGTGCAGCTTCACCTGTGTACATCAGGGCTGGATATAGACCTGGTCCCCTGTCCCCTTCAGAGAGCCCTCAGGGGGCTGACTCAGGCCTGTTTTCTGACCTCCTTCACTGAGTTCATGTAAATATTTTAGACTCCTTGGCAGAGGATGGGAAAGCCCTGCTGCGGCATCACAGACTGCACTGCCTCCTCCCACCCAGCTTCTCACATTCACTTTCAATCTGCCTCCCACCTGGAAAGCTGCACTTCAGGGAGATTCTTCCCCCCCACCCCACACCCTGCCAAATCTCAGCTCCCCAGCTCTCCTCTGTGGAGGAGGGAGATGAAAAGATCCCAGGGAAAGCCTGTCACTTACCTTGCAGGCTATGGGAAGAAGCACCATCTGCAGCCCCCTCCCAGATGTGTCCCCCGGTTCTGCATGTGTCAGGGCAGCTCAGTGCGGAAGTGAAGCCCTGCTTCTCATTTCTTATCTGCATGCCACTCCCTGGGTCCAAGGGTCACTGTACTGTATTCACGGTTTTAAACATGGTTCAGGGTTCCAAGTACATAGACCTCAGCCTGCCTAGTCCCCTGGCAAACCCACCATTAAAAATCTTAATAACCTTTTATTAAGGATATAGATCAAGAAGGAAAACAATTAGCATTTGCAATGTAAAATATTAAATAAAGTTTTCATTTTAACACTAACCCTTGATTCCTTATCTGGAGAAAGGCTTTAAAAGGAACTCTCCCTTCCTTTCCCTTTCTACCCACCCTCCTATGTAGCAGTCTCTTAGATAGTATGAAAAATTGTATTTACTGTCCTTTGGGGAAAAATGCGGGGAAATTAGTTGAGATGGGCTGCAGCTGTCACTGTTGCTGCTGTTGTTACAGTCTAATCCCGTTTCTCAGAGTACAAGACAAACATACACAAGGACACACAGGGGATGGATCACTCGATGACTACCTATTCTGTGCCTTCCTCTGGGGCACCTGGCATTGGCCACTGCCGGAAGACAGGGTACTGGGCTAGATGGACCTGTGGTCTGACCCAGTATGGTCGTTCTTATGTTCTATGTTCTAAAAGAAGAAAGAAGAGAACAGCAAAGCTAGAAAGGGCAGCGTCTGTCTCTGGAGTTGACTGTCACTTGCAACCTCACTGTTGGAGAAATATAGGCCCAGCCCATGGTCCAATCAGCCACCCTGAGACCTGCCAAACTTGTACCAGAATCAGGCTGTTTAGGGCAGTGCTTTTAGTTGCCTCTCTAGTCACGGACTTACACCATAGTTGCAAAATATAGTCTTGGACAGCTAAGCCAGCTTCTTATTAGATTGAAGGCAATAGGAGAGTACAGGTCTGTCTCATCTTACGTGCATTTAATATGCACTAATTCACCTTTGTGCGGTCAGCAAAAACAAAACAAAAAAAAGAGAAAAATAACAATTTAATACTGTACCTGTAGAGCAGGCGATTCCGCCCACCATTACACTCAGTGGAATTTTGACTATACACGATTTTACGCACTGACTGTGGAACGTAACCCAAACGTAAGATGCGACAGACCTGTATGATGCGGTGTTTATTCCACACTGGCATAAAAGGGGTTAATAGAGCCCTAGGTAGGCTGTGTGGGAAGCAGCCAATAGAAGAGAGGCTCCGAGGAGCAGCCAATCAGGGCCCAGCAGGCTCACATAAAAAGGGCTGCAGGGCCAGAGGTAGTCAGTTGCTGCTGGGAGTGAAAACTGTGTCCCTGGAGGGCTGAGAGACCTGTAACTACCTTGGACAGAACAGCTGCTAGCAGGGACCAGGAGAGTTGAAGGGAGCTCTTGGCTGGCTGCTGGGACCGAGCAGCTGAGGGCACTAAGGTAAGTGAAAAGAAGGTGCTGAGGAAGTGGCCCAGGGAAATAGAGAAGTTAAAGAGGTGCAGCAGGAGGCTGCTATTTACAGGGTCCCTGAGCTGGGACTTGGTGTAGTGGTCCCCTGGTCCTCACCACTGGGGAAGTAGCTGGACAGTAGGGCTGTGATATGCACACCTCCCCTGGAAGGGGGGGAACATGGAGGGCGAGCTAGCGAGAGGGCTGAGTTGCGAAGAGGGTGCTGTGATTCCAAAAGCCAAGAGAGAGGCCACAGGCAGAAGCAGAGACAGACTGATGGTGTGCAGACCGTGGAGGGCAGTATTGGCCTTGAGCTAATCCTCAGAGGGCCAGAAGGAGGCACCAGTCCAGCGACAAGGGCTGCACCTCATGACAGAGAGTGGTAGAAAAAAATAAGGTGGGAAAGACACATGGAGAAGGATGGCCAGGTGTCTGAGTGTAAGAGACAAAAATCTCATCTCCCAAGGGGTATTTGGGATGTATCCAAGCTGATGAAAGTGCCAATGTCATTTGGGTCCCTCTCTCTGGCTTGATCCAACCAGAACATCTCTCAGGGGCAGGATGACAAAGACTCAGTGGTGTCACAGTGGATCCGAAGAAGGGTCAGTGTGGCAGCCATAATGATGAAGCTCATTCCTTCTAGTCTACCCATCTCCTGGTCAGCAGTTGCAGTGAGAGAGCCTGCAGCAATTCCCCCACCACCACCCCCCACATCCATGGTTTTGTCTTTTAAAGACCCCAGAAGAGAGCTTTGGGTGAAATAGCCCATCCCTTCATTATTTTATCCACCAATTAGACCTAATTTACAACACATCAATTTTGGTCCATTGATTTGCATTCCCCCTTATCTCTTGTTTACCAAGCATGATCTTAACATAGACCTTGAGTTATAACAGGATGCCTTTTTGTTTGGACTAATTCAGTCCTTCTGTCTCCTTTTTTACCTTTTTCCATCAACATTCATTGTTACAGATTTCTGTGACCATTTTATGAATTTTCACTCACTTCTCACAACTTGGGTAAAGGTGTAGGCCCAGTTACTACAACACCACTCCCCCAATCTTTGTGTCACCCTCAAATTTTATCAGTGATGGTTTTACATTTTCTTCCTGGTCATTGATAACATTGTTAAGTAGCTAGGGCCAGGAACCAACCCCTAGGAGAGCCCACTAGAAACACATCAACTTGATTATGATTCCCCATGTAAAATTAAATGTTGAGATCTGTCAGTTGGCCAGTTTTTAATCCATATAATGTGTGCCATATTAATTTTGTGTCATTCTAGTTTCTTAATCAAAATTTTGCATGATACCAAGTCTAAAGCTGTACAGAAGTCTAAGTATATTACTTCAATACTATTACTTTGATCAACCAAACTTGTAATATTATCAAAAAAGATATCAAGTTAGTTTGCAAGATCTATTTTGCATAGACTCATGTTGATTGACATTAATTATATTGACCTCCTTTAATTCTTTATTAATCGAGTCCTAGATCAGCTGCTCCCTTATCTTGCCCAGGCCTATAAGTACCCTCATTGTCCTGTTTCCTCTTTTTAGACATTTACACAGTTAATAATCACATAACACCATGACAAACTAACAGTAGTAAAATTGATTAAAACAGTTCAAACCACGGCTGAATTACAGACCTTCAATACGGTAGGGAAGGAAAAGGGGACATGGTGGGAAGGGGCCAGAAAAAGTTTCATGTCCCAGGTTGTGTTAGGGATTTAGCCAGAGCCCATGGAGGTGGTGATTGCATCTGGCTCCTGTCTCTGGCCCGCTCTGGTGAGGACATCTCTCAGGATTTTGATGAAGGTTCAGGGTTCCAGGAGATAGTTGTGGCAGCAGCCATGATGGTGAATCTCACTTCAGCAGCCAATTTTTCTCTTTAAAGACAAAGCTTTTGGACTCCAAAAGGGAGAGATGGGTGGAATAGTCCAGCCTCTCATTATTTTGTCTACAGTTTAGGCCTACTTTCCAACACATCCATTTTGGTTCATTGATTTTTTTTTTTTTGGTTCACAGTTAGGGTAAATGTGTAGGCCCAGTTATCATAACCTAATTGACACCCCTGTGAGAACAGTGTCATTAGGAGGAAATAAGGTCCTTGCTTGTCCCAGCCGGTAAACACCCAGTCTCCTCAGCACCCAGGCATCATGCACCTTTCCTGGACATCCCAGTGGTGTTCATGAACATGCCTCTGTGGTTGGCCAGAGCCTGCAGAGTGAGGGTAGAGAACCCTTTGCAGTCAACATATTCACTTGCTCCTTCTTTGCGTCCCACTCAGCTTTCACAGCAGGGTTAAGCACCGTTACATTGATTACAGTAGTCTTTAAAATGAACCTTCAGACCTTCTC
This sequence comes from Chelonoidis abingdonii, assembly GCF_003597395.2. Taxonomy (NCBI): domain Eukaryota; kingdom Metazoa; phylum Chordata; order Testudines; family Testudinidae; genus Chelonoidis; species Chelonoidis abingdonii. The sequence continues at coordinate 54,395,725 of NC_133779.1, read as the reverse complement.
TGTTTCAAGGTTTTTCAAATGTTTTTCCATCACTGGAGAAATGTTGTTCTAAGCCAGGTTTACTGGTAACATCTGGTAACTGCTATCCCCCATGGACATGACTCTGCTATTAGTCTGTCGCTCCACCATATCACTAAAGGACCTTGACCACAGAGACAGGGACTACAGAGACAGGGACTACATATTACTAAAGGACCTTGACCACAGAGACAGGGACAGGTTAGCGAAAGGCACATTCCATCCTCAGAGCCTACCAAGCATCTTCCTGGAGCACCCAGCTCCTAATCAACACAGATTCAATTAACAGCAAGGAGAGGCATTAGAAACAAATGGTTACTGTGATACAGCATGGCCAGAGGGCAGCAGGAGAGTGTTAGCAGGGCGCCTTATTCCCTGCAAGGGGAGGAAGGTTTGCTATAGACTAACTAGAGCACCTGAAGCCAATTAGAGCACCAGCAGTCAGTCATGTGATAAAAACCCCCTGTTTCAGTCAGACCGTGTGGGAGTTGGAGCAGGAAGGTTTGGTTGGAGCAGAGAGCAGTTTCAAGGAGTTGGAGCAGAGAAGAGTTTTGAAGAGAGACCAAAAGGAAAGTTTGGAGGAGTGCTGCGGTGGGCTGAGAAATCCAAAAAAACCCTAGGTAAGGGGAACCTGGCTTATGTAGAAGGAGGGCAAGAAGCCCCTTCACAAGCTGAAGGGCAGGAGAGGGAAGTAGCCCAGGGGAAGGAACCGCTAGTTCAAGTGGTTCACCACAAACCTCAGGGCCCCTGTGTTGGGACCTGGAGAATAGGGTGGGCCCAGGTCCCTCCCTCTCCACTCCCCTCCTCAAGGACACTAGTGGGGTAATTAAAATACTGATTCAGAGGCAAGCAATGGCGCCCTGAACCTTCCCCAAAGAAGAAAAAGCGTGAGACCCAGCATAACAGTACCAACAATTTGCCGCATTACATACAAAATAAAATCATAACATATGATGAGGGGAAATGTGGATTGAAAGCAGCATTACTGGTTGGTCAGCCTTTAGCATTTGGCTTGAGGACTGTGCAAAATTATGCTTCAGGGAGATAGAATGCCTACCCATTGTGTTGACATGAACCAAGTTTGAGCAGTATCCCTGCATATTCGCTGTCACTACAGAGAGTCACTGGCCAGAGCCTGGATTATGAGACTCTCAGCATATGCCAAGATGACACAAGGGAGAGGAGTTTAACCAGGCATTCCTTTGTCTAACAGATAAGCAGATTCTGCAGATCTTCCCAAACTGACACTGCTCTTCAGATACTCAGAAATCATGTCAGGATTGCCAGACAGGAAGGATGTAGTGTCTCATGGGTACAGAACAAAGAAAGAACTGACAGTACAACATGGTATTCTCTATGAAGGCAATAAGGTCAAAATACATAACGACATGCATGCTGAACTGCTAATCTGCATACACTCTTGCTATATTGATGTTGAAACATTGTGTTAGAGCAGGGGTCGGCAACCTACGGCACGCGTGCCAAAGGTGGCATGCGAGCCAATTTTTGATGGTGCATGGGGTGCCCACCACTCTAGGGTTCCCACTGCTGGCCCCTTGCCAGCTGGGGTCCTGCCACTGGTCCCACTGAGTACCTGCTGCTGGCCTGGGGGAAGGAACCCCAGGCTGGCAACAGGCTGAGACCCCAGCTGGCAGGAGCAAGCAGCCGAAACCCCAGAGTTGGCTGGACGGAGTGCCACTCTGGGGTTTCCACCGCCAGCTCCTGCCAGCCGGGGTCCTAGCGCCAGTCCCATCAGAGACTGCTGCTGGCCTGGGATTCCTTCCCCCAGGCTGGCCGTGGGCTGAGACCCTGGCTGGCAGAAGCCAGCAGCCAAAACCCCAAAGCAGCGGCGGGCTGAGCTGCTCAGCCCACCGCCGGTCTGGGGTTCCCGCTGCTGGCCCCTTGCCAGTTGGGGTCCTGCTGCTGGTCCCACTCAGCACCCGCTGCTGGCCTGGGGGAAGGAACCCCAGGGTGGCAACAGTTTGAGATCCCTGCTGGCAGGAGTCAGGGGCCGAAACTCCAGAGCAGGCTGGGCTGAGTACTGCTCTGGGGTTCCCGCTGCTGGTCCCTTGCCAGCTGGGGTCCCCCTGCTGGTCCCGCTCAGCGCCTGATGCTGGCCTGGGTGGAGGAACCCCAGGCTGGCAGTGGGCTGAGACCCCGGCTGGCAGGAGCCAGAGGCTGAAACCCCAGAGCGGGGACGGGTGGAGACCCGCTCAGCCCACCGCCGCTCTGGGGTTCTGGCTGCTGGCCCCTTGCCAGCCAGGGTCCCCACCACAGCCCCACTCACCTTGCTTCCGGTTGGCGCTCCAGCAGAGGCCCCATGCCAGACAGGGTCCAGGCCTCCGGCCCTGCTCAGCCCTACCAGCCGCCAGCTCCACTCACCTCAGCTGCTGATCTGGGGTTCCAGCCAGTTAACAACTGATCACTCAAAAGCCTGTATGCAGCTTAAAGTATCCAAATACATGCCACCAAACACTGGAAAATTTAACAAGGAAAAGCAAGGGCAAGGACCACACTAAACGAATAAGATCTGCATTTTAAATAAAGCTTCTGAAACATTTTGAAAACCTTGTTTACTTTACATATAACAATAGTTTGGTTATATATTATAGACTTATAGAGACCTTCTAAAAACCTTAAAATGTATCACCGGCATGCGAAGCCTTAAATTAGGCCAGGTCTACACTGCGACTTTAAATCGGTTTAATGGCCGATATACCGATTTAACGCTGTATCCGTTCACACGACGTCGTCATTAATATCGAGTTAAACGGCTCCTTAAATCGATTTCGGAACTCCTCCCAAACGAGAGGAGTAGCGCTAAATTCGATAGTGATAACTCGGATTAGGGTTCATGTGGACGGAAATCGACGTTATTGGCCTCCGGGCGGCATCCCAGAGTGCAGCACTGACCGCTCTGGACAGCAATCTGAACTCGGATGCAGCGGGCAGGTAAACAGGAAAAGCCCCGCGAACTTTTGAATTACATTTCCTGCTTGCCCAGCGTGGAGCTCTGATCAGCACGGCTGGCGATGCAGTTTGAAATCGAAAAAGAGCTCCAGCATAGACCGTACGGGAGATACTAGGTCTGATCGCTGTATGGGGAGACAAATCTGTTGTATCCAGCTCCGTTACAGAACACGAAATGCCAAAGCGTTTGAATAAAAAACTCCAGGATACACAGCGCTGTGTGACAAGCGTAACGGGAAGCCAGAGACTCAAATGGATGCTCATGAAGGGAGGGAGGGGGTACTGAGGACTCCAGCTATCCCACAGTCCACAGCAGTCTCTGAAAATTATTTGCATTCTTGGCTGAGCTCCCAATGTCTGTAGGTTCAAACACAGTGTCTGGCGTGGTTCAGGGAACAGCTCCTCAGTTTATTTCCCCCCACCACCACGTGAAAAAAAAAAAGGGAAAGATTGCTGTGCTATGGCGTTTGCTCAATGCACTCCGCGAAAAAGGCGCCAAAGGGTTGTCTGCTGCCTTCACAAAGGGAGGGGTGAGGCTGTACCCAGCACCACCCGGGGCAGTGTTTTCTGCCCCATCAGGCACTGTGCTCTCAACACGGAAGTGGGAACTATGGGATAGCTGAGGAACAGCTACCCACAGTGCACCGCTCCTGAAATCGATGGTAGCTTTGGACCATGGACGCAAACAATCGATTTCGGGATCCCACTGTGGACGCGCTAAACCGATTTTATTAGATCTGTTTTGTAATATCGGTTTAAGCTCATTCGAAATAATCGTGCAGTGTAGACGTACCCTTAGAGTGTGTACATGAAGACTCGACACACCACTGCTGAAAGGATGCCGACCCCTGTGTTAGAGGACTTGGTACCTGGCTGTAATGTGTATTTAATACAGTCATAGAGCTGGTAAGTAAGATTAGAATGTCTGTCTCTTTAAGAGTCCAGTAAATAAAACAGGTACAAATATGCGTAGCAAATAGAATCGCAGACATGTAGGGCTGGAAGGGAGCTGGAGAGGTCATCTAGTCAAGTGACGCTCAATCTTTCCAGACCACTGTGTCTCCCTTTCAGAAGTCTGATTTGTTTACATACTCCAAGTTTCATCTCACTTACAAACTGCTTGCTTATAAAATCAGACACAGAAATACAGAAGTGTCATAGCACACTGCTACTGATAAATGGTTGACGTTCTCATTTTTACCATATATTTATAAAATAAATCAACTGCAATGGAAATATTGTACTTAAATTTCAGTTTAGATTTAAAATATACAGAGCAGTACAAACAAGACATCGTCCTTATGAAATTTTAGTCTGTACTGACTTTGCTAGTGCTTTTTATGTAGCCTGTTGTAAAAGTAGGCAAATACCTAGATGAGTTGATCTATCTCCTGGAAGACCTCTGCGTACTCCCAGGGGTACATGTACCCATGGTTGAGAACCATTAATCTAGTCCATGCCTCCATTCTGAGGCATCCCATGTATACCTAGATCATCACTGACAGATGTCTAACTTGTTCTTAAAAATGATGGGGATTACACAACCTCCCTTGTGCCGGCATTTAATTATCCCTAAAGATTTCCTAATATCTACTCTGCAGCTTTCGTAAATGTAAGCAGAGTCTGAATGAGCTCTCCCCTGACATCTAGTGGTGAGCTGTGGAAAAAGACTTCAGGAACTGATCTTGTTTGCATGGACACACCCACCCTGCCTAGGTGCTCAGCCTGATGGGATTGCTTGCCCAAACGATCGCTTGTGGCTGGTGTTGGATCCCCAGTCTCCTTGTTATCGGGGCAGCAGTAGTAAAATGTTGTTATCCTTGTTGTGTGAGATGAGGGCAGCAGAACTGTACCTGGCCTAACCTAATGGAGGGACTCACCATCAACTCAACCGCATTTGCTAGGGAATATGGGTTCCAGAGCCCCATGAGTTGAGAGTGGGTGTGGATGAGTACTTGTATGTGGTGCTGTTTAAGGGTTTTAGATGGTATTTGACCTTTATGCTTTCCCTATGATGTAAAAAAGAAGAATTAAGAGTACAGTTCTGTCACATCTTGCGTGCATTTAACATGCGCAAATTTAGCTTTACATGGTTGGCAAAAACAAAAAAAAGAGAAAAACAACAATTTAAATACTGTTCCTGTGGTGTGGGCCATTCCGGCCGCCATTATACTCAATGTAATTTTGACTATACACGGTTTTCGCTTTACGCACTGACCGCGGAACATAACTCCAGCGTAAGATGAGACAGACCCGTATTGTTACATGCTGCAGAGCTAAAATCACTCATGTCTAAGTATTAGACCTACTTTGAGACAGTATCTTTGTTACAAGAGAGTGCCCAGCACTGAGACTCCCCGCACTAATAGCTGAAATCAGAGCTGTGTTAAGTGGGGCCTGAAGACATCTTGGTGTGAGCAGCTGGTGGAGAGAGTCAGAACAGAGCCCAACAGAGAGGCACAGCAATTGGCTGTTGGGGCAATGAGCGAGTGCCCGAACAACTGAGTGTGTAAGGTGCCTCCTTACCGCGCCCCCCCCCCCCCACACACACACACAGAGTGGGAGGTGAACTCCGCAGATGAACATCTGAAGTCTGGGACTGCACTGGCCAAGGAAAACAACTGTGAGTGGGATGCAAAGAAGAGACGGGCATGTTAAAGGGACTTTTGGGTTGCAGGACTTAAGAACCCGAAGGGAAAAGGACATTGCCCAACTTACTTGGGGGTGGGTCTTTTGCTCATGGTTTATGTTTGTGAATCTTAGTTGCAGTGTTTTCCCAAATAAATGTTGAGTAACTTCTTTCCTTTTATTAAAAGTTTTTGCTACACTCCGACTCTGTGCTTGTGCGAGAGGAAGTATCGCCTCTTAGAGCAGGGGTGGGCAGCCTTTTAGGCCTCAGGACCACATCTGGGTATGGAAATTGTATGGTAGGCAATGAACACTCACAAAATTAACAATTCAGAGATATTCAAAGAAACTCTATTTAATAAAGATACATTTTAGTGAAAATAAACATAAAACCTTACTTACTATTATAAATATACCATCATAACAATCTATTACACCAAACTTAACCCCTTTCCACACCCTCTTTGATTAATGTGAACAATGCAGCTGATCACCGTTTTTTACAAGGGCATTAAAGTCCCGTGTCATTCTTGTTGTGGAAATCAGTAATACTGAGCTGAGATGCTGGTCAGTTAACTGGGATCGGGGAAGGAGATTTGTTGTAGTTCAGCAGGAAAAATGTTTGTTCGTACACATAGGTGGAGCCGAACAAAATAAAGATTTTCTGTGCCACCTTGCGGACATTTGGGAGCTCTGTTTCATTCAAAGAGTCATAAAACCTTTCCAGTTTTTCTGAATTGTACTGTTCCTTTAAGGTGGAATCACACTGGATATTAATGAGCTCTAGTTGTAATTCTTGCGGGACTTTCTTGTAGTCAAATGACAGTGGGCATGACACCAGCTCCAGTATCTTCTCTATCTTCGCAAAGACAGACAGTCGATGAGAAAATTCTCTGTGCAAGTCACTCAAAATTTTGCTGTAATTTTCTGTCTGCTTTGGTGACATTTCTGAGGATTTCAGTGTTGGAAAGTGAGCAAACACTTTGTTCTTAATTTGTTTTGAAAGCTGTCACATTAGAATACAATTTGTGTACAAACACATTATTTCCTTGCAGCTTTACATTGTTAATTTAAATGTGCCAAGATATCCACACCAGAAGCGAGGTCGCATACCTGGTTTGAATTCTTTAATTCAGGAAAATTATTTTCTTTTCCAGAAAAGTGCAAATTTCATCTCTGAGCTCTCACACTCACTGCAATATCTTTCCTAGGCTGAGCCAGAGGACATTTGTATGATAAAGTTAGTTTTGGTTTTCGGTGTCAGTGTCTTCAAGAAGGGAAATGAATTGCCAATGACTAAATCCCCTCGCCCTTATGTAGGTCACTATTTTCACTACTGTGTGAATAATATGATCAATGTCCAGGACATTTTTGCAGAGGACCTCCTGCTGTATAATACAATCCACAAAAATCATCTCTTAGAATCATAGAAGAGACGGAAGAGACCTCAGAAGGTCATCTAGTCCAATCCCCTGCTCAAAGCAGGACCAACACCAACTAAATCATCCAGGCCAGGGCTTAGTCAAGCCGGGCTTTAAAAAAACTCTAAGGATGGAGATTCCACCACCTCCCTAGATAACCCATTCCAGTGCTTCACCACACTCCTAGTGAAATAGTGTTTCCTAATATCCAACCTAGACCTCCCCCACTGCAACTTGAGACCATTGCTTCTTGTTCTGTCATCTGCCACCACTGAGAACAGCCGAGCTCCAGCCTCTTTGGAACCCCCCTTCAGGTAGTGGAAGGCCGCTATCAAATCCTGCCTCACTCTTCTCTTCTGCAGGCTAAATAACCCCAGTTCCCTCAGCCTCTCCTCATAAGTCATGTGCTCCAGCCCCCTAATCATTTTTGTAGTTCTGTGCTGGAACCTCTCCAATTTGTCCACATCTCTTCTGTACTTGGGGGACCAAAACTGGACACAATAGTCCAGATGTGGCCTGACCAGTGCCAAATAGAGGGGAATAATCACCTCCCTTGATCTGCTGGCAATGCTCCTGCTAATACTGCCCAATATGCCATTAGCCTTCTTGGCAACAAGGGCACACTGCTGACTCGTATCCAGCTTCTTGTCCACTGTAACCCCTTAGGGCATTTTCTGCAGAACTGCTGCTTAGCCAGAGGGGACAATAATTTTCATATCAAGAACAGAAATGCTTTAGAAATGCCAGCAGCAAAGGAAAGGTGGAGATACCTTAGGTACAGAGGCTTAAACAATTACAGTTCAAACAGAGCGATAGCAGTAAATGTTTGGGCCCCTGGGGCAGTCCAATCGAGAGTCAGGGCTTGTCCCACCTTGTGCTTGGGGTGCCCTATCCCGTTCAGTCTCTATTCCAAGCAAATAGGAACTTGTAGGTTTCCAGGCCAGGCTCAGTTAGTGTCTGGCATTGGGGCCTCTCAGTGCTGGGTTCCTGCCCAGTGCAGCTGCTCCCCCATAAGTCCCACATGGCTCTGTTCCACACATATGATTCCTGGGAACTCCACTCTGAATTCAGCTTCTCTCCAACTCCCTGCTTGCCATGCGGTTGCTGTTTCAGTTTCCCTGGAGCCACTTACTTGCCATGTGGCTGCCACTTCCTTACCTGGCCAGGAGGAAGGGGCTGTGCGGAGGGGACTGACGGGCACTGTAGTCCCCAGCTCAGCAGATCCATCATAGGAGTTTGGCCTGAGTTTCATTGCAATGTGCCCCTATATGTCTTATGCAGTGTGCTTTAATCTCCAGCTGTCACCCCTCACACTGAATCACAGGCAGTAGACACTGCACCAGGCAGTGCATCACTAGCATCCAGTGCTGCTTTCACAGCATGGAACAGAACAGCTCTGTTCTTTAAAAATGAATGTCCAGCCGTTCTCTCTGCACGTTCTTCAGCTGCTTTTCCACCTCTGGAGAGAAGTCATTCAAACCTAGCCTAGAAGACAAACAGAAAATACCCAGAGTTACCCTTGGGTAACTCATATCACAGATGAACAGGACTCTGCTGTTGCTCTCTCTGTTAGGTATTTATATGGCTCTATTCTCAGTCTTAGCATATTTACCCGTGCAGCACCCTTAGGAGGGGGTGTAATCTACAGTGCTTTAGCCCGCTGTGCACAGACTAGCCGTGTGAACCTTGCTACTGCATGCTGAAAGCTCCCTAGTGCACGCTGACCTACACCCATTTCAAAGCAGAACAAGTCAATGTGCACTAAGGAGCTCTTAGCATGCAGTAGTAGGGTCCGCACGGACACTTAATGTGTGGCACCCTGGTGCACTGTAGGTATATATGCCAGCATTCACTGTTCTTCTAGACAAGTCCTATGAGTAAAATTTGCAAAAGCATCCAAGTGACTTAGGATCCCAAATCCCATTTTTAAACATGGATCAGGGGCCTAAGTCTCCATGGAAGTCAACAAAACCTTAATATCATTTAAAGTCAGTTTTGGAAATGGAACTTTAGGGGCTTTTGAAGAGTTTATCCTAAGTGACTTGCCCATAGAAAGTCTGTGCCAGAGCAAGGAACTGAATGCTGGTATCTCAAGCCAGTTCCTAACCACTACATAATCTTTCCACTTGTTACCCAGCAACCCTGGTCTCACCTGGCATGTCAAAGTTTGGGAACCACACTGCCAAGTAACAAGAGCAGAGCTTTAGACCGGAGCAGCACTGGGGCGAGATGTGAAGTGAGACTCTGAGAGGTGATTGGGTTAAATGGGAGGGGAGTGATGGAGTCCAACTGGCAGGCCAGCCGGGTGACTTTGGCTGCATTCTGAATAGACCAGGGAGGGGCAGGACTGGGAAAGCACCACAGGGATGGGTGTGGTATAAAAATCCGGAAAGTTGGGAGGGCAGAAAGCAGGAGGGTGGAATAGTCAGGAGTACGTTATCTCAAGTCCCTGTGATCAATCTTTGTAGAGACAGAAAAGGTCCCTTCAATGCGATGTCCACACAGCCCTGTAAAGCTGCCACACTCCCCACCGCAAGGCCTTCACGGGTGTTTGGCCACTGAGTCACTAGTCTCTGGCACTGAACCACCAAGACAGCTTAAAAACTCTCTAAAGCCTGACCAACAGACTCCCATCACCTCTTATCCACAGAGCTCTCTGCATTGTTCATTACATGGTTCTGCCCACGGATGTGCAACGCCAACTCAGCTGGGCGAGGCCCACTCTGAATAGCTCCTGTCCAGACTGCTCCTCCATTCGGAAAAACAACACACAAATGGCAATCATTTCTTTAAATCATTATTTGGGGGTCAGGGGACTTTTGGACCGTGACAAGTGCTGAACAGACATCACTGGAGTCTGATTCCTCGGCAGATTCCCAGAACAAGCACAGCACAGGAAGCCCTCGTGCCCCTGCCATGCGCACTGGCACTAGTCAGTGCCTCATCCCTTACCCGGCAGGACCCTTCAAGTGCTGAGAGAACCGGCCGGGCTCCGCACCCCATGTCTTCCTTGGTTTCTCTGCTGAGATTGCCATCAAACCGGGGTAAGTGATGCCAGGTTGGATACTGACTATTGTGATGTGATACTTGTTCACTAGGGAGTGGTTAAAAGCACCAAAGTTTGTGACATGGATCATCAACCAGCCACGGGACAGCAGTGACCTTTGGTCCCCACCAACCAGGACTGGATCTATTCCCAGTCCCCTGAGGCATCTCTCCCCAGTCAACCTCTCCATAACCAAGAATAAAGAAATTATGCAACAGCCTTGCACAGGCAAAGGGGGTGTGCATAACGAGATCAGAAAAGAAAACAAATTCGCTGTGTCTGCCCTGCAGGACGAGCCAGGGTTGCCGCCTTACCTGATCTCAGTGAGGCTAGGGCACGTCAGGATAAGGAGATGCACTTCTTCAGCACAGCGATCAGTGAACATATTCGCACTCAGGTTCAGATGCCGGAGGCTGGAGTTTTTGGAGAGAGCAGAGCAGAGGCTCCCGCAGGATTCATCTGACAAACCAGTTCCCTGGAGGCTGCAGCAGAACATCGGACACATACTTTAGACAAAGGCTACAGCACAGCATTGACAGGGCTTCCTGCATTGTCTGGCTGCCTATGTCCATCTCCCCACTATCCTCACTTTACTGGTCCATGTCACTTTGCCTCCTTCTGCCTCGCTCCCCCTCTCTGCTAATCTCACCACATATGCAGAATCACACAGGTTTAACAAATCTAAAACTGGCACGGGGGCTGCATCCATATTCTTCACCATGCTAATTCCTAATCCCAATCCACTAGATGCATAGATTCTCAGACCAGAAGGGACCATTAAGATCATCTGGTTTGACCTCCTGCACAACTCAGCCCAGGAGTTTTCAAACTTTTTTCCTGGGGACCCAGTTGAAGAAAATTTTTGATGCCCGTGACCCAACGGAGCTGAGGATGAGGAGTTTGGGGTGTAGGAGGGGGCTCTGGGATGGTGCAGGGTATTGAGGGTCAGGGCTCTGGGCTGGGGATGCAGGCTCTGGGGTGGGGCCGGGGATGAGGGGTTTGGGGTGCAGGAGGGGCTCCAGGTTTGGGGGGGCTCAGGGCTAGAGCAGGGGGTTGGAGTGCGAGGGGGGTCAGGGCTCTGGGCTGGGGGTGCAGGCTCTAGGGTTGGGCCAAGGGTGAGGGGTTTGGGGTGCAGGAAGGGGTTCTGGGATTTGGGGGGGCCTCAGGGCTGGGGCAGGGGTTGGGGTGCGAAGGGGGTCAGGGCTCTGGGCTGGGGATGCAGGCTCTAGGGTTGGGCCAATGGTGAGGGGTTTGGGGTATAGGAGGGGGCTCTGGGATGGTGCAGGGTATTGGGGGTCAGGGCTCTGGGCTAGGGGTGCAGGCTCTAGGGTTGGGCCGAGGGCGAGCGGTTTGGGGTGCAGGAAGAGGTTCTGGGATTTGGGGGGGGCCTCAGGGCTGGGGCAGGAGTTGGGACACGGACTTACCTTAGGCAGCTCCTGGTCAGCGGCGCAGCAGGCGAGCTAAGGCATGCTTCCCGCCTGTCCTGGCCATGTGGACTGCTCTGTGCCTGAAGCGGCCAGCAGCAGGTCTGGCTCCAAGGCAGAAGTGCGTGGCTCTCACCTGCAGGCACTGCCCCCTCTCCCTAGATCCCATTGGCCATGCGGAGCTGGTGCTTGGGGCAGGGGCAGCACATGGAGCCCTGTACCCCCACCACCTAGAAGCCAGACCTGCTGCTGGCCATTTCCGGGGCACAGCGCGGTGTCAGAACAGGTAGGCACTAGCCTGCCTTAGCTGGGCAGCACCGTCGACGGGACTTTTAGCATCCTGGTCAGCGGTGATGACCACAGCGACCCAGTGCCTTACATGCCACGACCCAAACTTTGCAAAATGCTGACATAGCCCATAGAACTTCCCAGAAATAATTCTTCCTAGTGCCATAGTTTACCAGTGATCTGAGCCCGTAGAAACCCCTCCATTTCCACTCCCTGCTGTGCTCACGCCAGCATAAGATCAGAACAGCCCCAACCGCTCTTTTCTGGAAAGCATTTTGCTTCTGGACCCCAGGCATGATCGGATCTTGAGATCCTTCGGGCTGGGATTTCAGAGCAGTGCTGGCTGATCAAGGCAGGGCTGGCCATTCCTGCCAAGGATGTGAAGTGGGAGGAATGTTTCACCTCCCCTTTCCCTGGGCGGTTTGTTCCACAGGAGATGGGACCAGCATACCTTGTGAACCTGACAAGATTTTTTGTACCCTTGGGAATCCTTGTTTCTGTGTCACCCTCTCTGACACGATCTGAAATGATGCTTATGCCAGGAAAGGGGTGAAGGGCTTTGACAGACAAACACAGGTGTCTAGAGGGGAAGAGCAAACACCCTGGAAACCTTTGGTGCCCTAGAGCAGAAGCGTCACTGTCAGACTGATACTTACCCTAATTTCCAAATCTTGCACTCTGGGGACTCAAACACCCTTAACAGGTAAGAAAGGCCCATTGTCCGCAGTTTATTCTTCTTGAGTTCAAGACTCAGGAGGGTCCGGTTTTCTGCAAGGGCAGATGCCAGCTCTTCACAGCACTGTTCAGTGAACGCGTTCCTCCCTAGGCTAGAGAGCAGGCAGGGAGAGAAGGAGCAAAATGAATGAGAGAGAAAACCAGAAAAGGGTAAAGAGGAGAGTGAGAGAAACTGTCAAAGTCAGGAAGAGAGTGAGAACAAACAAGAGAACAGAACAACGTGCTGACAAATCAGAACGGAGGTAGGAAGGAAATGAGTGAGAGACACAATGGGAGAGAGGCCCAGAGAACAATCAGCCAGCCAGGAGAGAAGAGACTCGTCAGAACCAATGGCACACAGATGGGGATAGGATACAGAGGCCACATGCGCAGAGAGGGCAGGAGCCCCAGGGAAGAATGAGGCTGAAGTAGGAGACGGTTACGTTTCGCTTAACACGTGCCCTGCACTGCAGCACTACAGACTGCTACTGGGAGCCAAAGAGTTTACATGCTGGGATGTGATTCTACCTTTGGGACTCTAGCAGAGTGACCTGCTGAAATGCAAGCACACACCGCCCCAGGAGCGTGTAACATTGCACTTTAACGCACGTCACAGCCAGGGAGGAGGAGTGGGGGACAGGCCTGGTGAACTGGAGTCTGAGCTGCATGCAGCCAAGTAGGAGACCCAGGTTTAGTTCTCAAACTCATCCTGTGACTCCTTGGCCCTGCAGGGCCTGAGAGCCCTGTGGGAGCAGCACACCTGGCCCCAGGAGGTGGAGAGGGATAAAGCACAAACCACACTGAGGAGCCAGCCTGGCAGGGAGGAGACCCAGACAGGCCTCTGAGCTAGAAGGATCTCAAGGGGGATGGGTTACAGCTGGCAGAGTGAGCGGCCAAAGGATCACAAGTGACCACAAGCACTCAGGAGGAGCTGGATTTCACAGGTCCCTAGCATGGCCGTTGCTGGAACATTGGTTCCGTGTAACTCCAAGGGAAAAGAGCCATGTTCCAAATGACCACCACAACTTCCTGCACATCCTGGATTTTCCCTGGCCATCTCCCATCCCCCATCCATGTACTGAACAAAACAAAACAAAACAAAAACAGACAATCACCCAGGTCAAAATGGCGGAGCCCCAAGTTTATCTGCCATCCCCATGTACACAGGCTGCAAGCCCCATGACACTTCAGAACATGAAATACGTTTGAAAATGAGCGATACTGAATTACCTCAGAGTCTCTAGCCTACAGTTCTGGTGCTTTAGGGCCTTGCAAATATCCTTCATTGTAGGATCCTTCAGATCGTTATCCAGGAGGCTGGTGAGAAATGAAAGAACAAACCATTTCAGGCTGGATACGGAGACAAATCTGCCAAGGCTGTGGGTTTGGAAAGCTGGATGTGCTATGCAAATTATGCAATGGAGGATTTACATGTTTGTTCAATATGCATTACCTCATTTACATCAATTCCAGACCCATCAAATCCTTCCACAGCTCGCTCCTCCTCCTTCTCCAATCCATAAATCCTCCCTATGCCTCACAATCCTCTCTTTGAGCTTCCTCCCTGTCTCATGGCTCTCTCTGGTACCCCACTGGCATTTCCCCTGTTCGCCCTGGCTGGCTCCCACTCTCCTCGTGCGGGCTGCCCTGCCTCCGCTCACACTACACTGCGCTCAGAGGGGTGACTGCAGCGCGTGCTGACGTGATCCAGCAGGCTCAGATAACAGCAGCACAGACTGTGCACACGTAGCTCACGTTGCTGCGGCTTCACCGCTGTTGTCACTTGAGCTAGATCAAAGCTAGCTCAGCTGCAGTCACACCTCTGAGCACAGTGTAGACAGACCCTCGGCATGCTCTGAAACCTGCTCTGACTCCCACCGTGCCTAGCGCCTCCTCAAGTCCTCCATCCACACCCAGTGTCCCCCTCCCTGAGCTACCTCTGCCTAAAGCAGGGCCCCCAACATGCTCACAGCTACAGCCACAGGAACACCCTACAACACACGGTGACAGCACAGTGTCGCTCTAGCCATAACTCTGTGGCTGCAGGCAAGGTGGGGGCTGTGCACCTTAACCTTTGCTTGCACTGCAGCTACCGTGAGAGGACTTTTCATGCCACAGGCTCCCAAAGTGCAAGGCCTGATCCTGCCCACTCAAAGCTCCTGTGAATTCAGTGAGAGCGCTGGGCGCACAAGACAAACAGAACTGGGTCCCATGACACAGACTAGCACTGACATGCAACCTGCTCTGCAGTGACAGGCAGGAGCTGCAGCGCACTACACCTCAGTGAGGAAGAGGAATTTGTCTGTCTCAGGACACTGGGGCAAAAGCAACACGGAGACTCAGAAGACTGAAGACTCCAACAGAAGAGACTGGCCCAGATTTAAGGGACAAACCTGTATACTAAAGACTGCAGTACCCAGTGGGGTGAGAAAAACTGCTTAATCTAGATGTTGCCCAGTATAATAGCTCAGACACTCACAGCACGGGTTTTGCATCCCTGCCGATCCTGGCTAATAGCTATTGATGGACCTTGCTTCCAAGCACACACATCCAGTAACACCCTGGAACTCAGTGTCTCTCTTTGCTAAGCGGGTCCCCCTGGGATTTGAATCTCTGGTGCCTAGAGGCCCAAACTTGTCTTTTTCAGGAAACTCTCATTCCCACTAAGTGATAATAATACAGTAGCTTTTCTGCCCTAAGGATGCCATGGCACACGGACATGCCTTCTACCAACCCCCGCCCCCCCCCCACCACCACCAAAGAGAGAAACTTAATAAAAGCTCAAAAAATCTAAAAACAAAAACCCTTCTCCAAGCAGAGTTTTGACTCTGAAAATAAAGAAGAGCTGGAGCTTCATGACATCCAGACTAAGGACTTCACTATTGCTATAGATTTCACGCTGAAGGTGCTCACATACTGTGATGATGGGTGCCAGTATAAAATCCTGAGCTAGATAGACGGTTCCACTTGTGGGTCTGTGGACCCCCAGTGATCCATGGATCCCTTCCTTGGAGGTCTGCAGAATTAAGTATTTGGGAAGCAAGCCTTAGGGAGGTGAGATGTTTGGTCCATGAAATGACTTTTTTCTTGCAAAATGGGCCACAAGTGAAATAGACAGAGGCTGAGTATAACATGGACTTGGATCTTGTATGTTACAGAATGGTGTAATGTCCATAACTGTAACACTCTCGGGAATCACCAACTACCTGACAGCCCAAGTCCCTGATATTTTAAACTTTACACCTGACCTCTTTTCCTACCTCAGTTCTCTGACTTTGTGCAGCTCAGCTCTGAGTCGCTCCAGACCCTCGCTCTGGATGAAGCATGAATCTAGGGTTAGGTGCTGTATTTCTTCACAGCAACTCAGCACATAAGCAAGGACTGTGCAATCCACCGGCATGAGGTATAAGTCAGAGAAGTCCATGTGGGCAGCTTTACCCACCACATCACGCACAAGTTGGCTGTTCTGGGATTCAAAAAACAAATTGAATATGTTCATCAGCCTCCTCTTCCCCTCGGGCTCTTCTGGGCTTTGCAGCTCTTCATAGTTTATCTCACCGAGCCACCCAATAACCTTGCGAGTTGCCTCTGCAGAGAACTTCCCCACATATCTCTCCAGCGGCATCTTGGTTGCAGGATGGGAGAACCCAGCCAGGAAGCGAGAGAAGATCTCATAGTCACCTTCCTTACAGGACCTGGATTTAGCCACTGTGTCTCTGAACTTGTCCTCCTTGTAATCTAGGTAATGCACGAGGGCAGCAAAGAACTCCTGGATGGTGAGGTGAAGGAAGGAGTAGGTCACCTGGGAAGAGTCATTGGTTTGAGGGTTCTCCACCAAGAAGCCACTGAGGAATGGAGAAAACTCCACATTGAAATCCTGTAAATACTTCAGATCAAAGACTAGAATGTGGTTTGTGATGCCGTATTCAGCCAACCATCCGACACTTATCAATATATCTCGCATCCTCTGAGGTTCAGGCCGCTCCTGTGTATGACTGGCCATAATATGGGTGACGTAGCTGACAAAGAGCTGGGCCACTGTTTTGGGTGCAGACTGTGGTCTCCCTGCCTTGGTAGTGAAGCAGGGTTTCAGGGCCATGCATGTGATCCAGCAGTAAGACGGGTTGTAGCATAACGTGTACAGAACCTGACTGTCCCTCACATATGCGAAGGCCTCCCTGGAGACTCGCTCATCTCCAAAGAACATGGAAAAGTATCTTTCCCTTTCCTTGGAGAGGAAGCCCACGATACTGGCCACTCTATGGAAGACTCCAGCCTCCAAACTGCTCAACTTGCTGGGGCGGCTGGTCAGCAGCACAGAACATCCCTTCAGCAGAGTCTGTTTCAGCAGGCTGGTGACAATCACAGTAACTGGCTTCACATCCTCTGGATTCCTACACAGCTCCTGGGATCCACCTCTGTTTAATTTCAAATCAGTCTTGCTCTCATCCAAGCCATCAAAGATGAAGAGCAACTTCTCAGGGTCTTCCAGGACTCTAGGGAGCTTGTCCCGGAGGTGTGGATATGTTTGACAGAGCAGAGATTCTAGGCTCCTCTTCTCAATAATAGCGTTCAGGTCTCGGAACTTGAAGAAGAAAACAAAGGCAAATTTCTGGTAGTGCTTCCCTGTTGCCCAGTCAAAGATGAACTTCTGCACCAGGGTTGTCTTGCCCACGCCAGCTACTCCACTCACCATCACAGACAGGGGGAGACGGCGGGTTCGAAAGCACCAGCGGAAGAGCCGGTCAGGGGTGATGCGCTCCAGCTCACTCTTCATTCTCCTCTGGAGACGATATTCATTCAGCTCCCCAGCCGCGGCCAGAGCCTCATGCTCCTGGTGTGTCTGCTTCTTGAAGTGACAGTCTGAGACAACCTTCAGCTCCACATAGTGACTAGAGATGGAGGGAGGCTGAGGTCCCCGCGACGTCTCTGAGCTCCTGTTTTCCTTCATCATCCATGTCAGGTCACAGAGATTATCTTTGTGCTTTTTTTGGCAAACTGGAATGAAGAAATGTGTTGAGACAGACATAGCGCCCCCCCAGTCATATTTCTCTCTGTCTTTCCCATTTCGGACCTGCCCCGTTACTGCCCTTGACCAAGCAGATACCAAGCAGAGGCCTGATAGAGACACTTTTCTTCTCATTTATATTCTAACCAGATACCAAGCTGAGGCCTGGACAGATAAGTAATTGCTCTGATCTCACATCTTTGTCTTCCCTCTGCCCTTTCCTCTGCTGAGTCAGATCGTGAATACTTTCTGGTTTACCCTGGAGCTTGCACTGAGATCCAACAGGATCACATCAGGTTTCCTGTTCCAGCTTGTGTGATTCAATGCCAGCAAACCCAGCAACTCTGATAGGTCTAATTTTGACCACAGCTGGTTCCGTGTGCCTATAAAATAAGGATCCCTGGAAGTGCAGCTGCAGGTGTAACTGACAGAGAGCAGAGAAGCCCCGGCACTCATGCTGAGCTGCCCAGTGGATGCCACTGCAGTGCAATACACGCAGAGCCAGTTTGATCCCAGCTGTTCTGTGCTTGCACAAGAGGGAAAGGGTGTAAGAAGCCTTCCTACATCTACCCGAGCTGGACACAATTGTAATGGCACAATTATCCTGCTTCCTCCTCCTAGCACTTTCTGGGACACATGAGACCCCTAAAGGGGCTGAGGAGGAGGCAGGGCCATGGCCCTGTTCTGAGTGCCCTGGCTAGTGGAGATGACTGGGCTCACAGTGGGGGTAAGCTGCACACTCTATAGGAGTATTTCCTCGGACCACTGGGGAGTTGTGCCCCACTGAAGCTGACCCTGAGTTGAGAGGTTCTGTCCCAGCCCCAGTACAGATCAGTGCCTATAAGGCATGACTGAGCCCTTTATTGGCATGAACAGGGATGAAATTCCATCATGGTACCTTTCAGTTCAGCATCAAGAGTGTGCCCATTTTCATTCAGGAGATTTTCCTTTAACAGATTTTGACCTAGAAAGAGAGAGAGAGAAGGCCCAGACTATGCTATTCTGTGACATAGGTTATGGTTACAAATTTGGCCTTAATACCATCACATTTCATTGTTCTAGGCTCTTAGTTTTATCTCTTTATTTAACATCAGCAACACCACACTGAGTTTCCCTTTTATATTTATTACAACTGAATCTTGTTTCCTCTCTACTATGAGAGAGAGACCACAGGTACACTGGGCTCATCTCCACATGGCTGGTAAAACCAGCCCCCACCCTTCTGCAAACATGAAGCCATCCTTGTCTGAGTTCAGGACACAGTCCTCTGTCTCCTGACCAGCTATTTGCCGTTCTCTTTTCATGCTCATCACTGCACTGTAGGAGTTGCTCTCTGCCCAGCAATCTCTCTACAGGCCCCTTATCCAGCCAATAGGGGTCCCCTCTTCTGCACAGATCTTTCTTCCTCTCAGCTTGTGCCCAGCTCTGGTCACACTTGCTTTTCCCCAGCTCTCTGGCCACTTGTTCATATGATTCCTGTGAATTTCCCCCAACATAGCCCTCGGGGAGGCTAGCCCTCCCCAGCCCCACCTTTTCCGCATGAGGGTCCCCCCCAGTGGCTGGAACCCCAAGTCTCCCACCCTCCTGCACCAGCCAGCCGACCCAAGCCCCAGGCCAGTCCCAGCTGGTCCAGCACATTCAGCCCCAACCATTCCAGCTGGCTGGCCCGAGCCCCGGGCTGGGCCCAGCCACCCCAGCTCCAGCCCAGCCTCACTGGGATGGCCCCAGACGGTCCAGTCCGAGCAACCCAAGCCACATTGGTCAGCCGACCCGAGCACCAGGCCAGCCTCAGCCCCAGCCCCAAGTCAACCCCAGCCACCCCAAGCCAGCCCAAGTCATGCTGGCCAGCTGCCCCAGCCCCGAGTCGGCCTGGGCCATCCCCAACCACCCCAGCTGTGCTGGCCAGAGAATGAGAAATGTGACACATGCCCCGTCCTGAGACCCTGTGCCACCCGGCGGAAGAACGCTGAGCTTTTTATATGCGTCATGCAGGTTCCGGGGCGGCTGAGGGTTCGTCAGAAATCAGTAATCTCTCTGGAGTCCAAGGGGATGACTGATGAATCCAGGAAGCTGAATAGCAGATACTGCCTCCTCAGCCACCTCAGAGCCTGCATGGCACATAACAATAAGCAAAAACCTGCAACCCAGCATCCCGCGGTAGCTAGCTGCCTATTATACCCACGGCCTATGCCCCCCACTTCATGTGTCCCCCATTCTGTGTGATGGGTACATTACCATTCTGAATGATTTCCTCCAGCATCCCATGGAGATTGGGGTGAGCCCACCTGCTTTGCAGAGCAAACAGACACTCCCAGAGACCCAGCCCTGCGGCCTGGTTCATAGCCAAAATGTCATCTGCCAGCTTCTCTGCAGCGCTGGCTGAGTTGTGGTTCCTCTCCCAGTCACAGTAATCCTAAACCACAGCGGGATACCAGACAAGAAAGAGTCAGAAGCTGCCTGCCACGACAGGGTGGAATGGAGCTGCTAGAATGGAATCAGAAGAGTGACATAATGCCACACAGCTAAAGGCCACTTCTTAAAAGTGGCCAACCCAGTACCTGGCCCCTGGGTAGAAGGGCAGTGAAAGGTTCTGCAAGGGCAGTGTGGGCTGGTCGGGAAGTAAAAGTGGTGGCATTTTGTTGTTGTGGCAGAGATCTGGGTTCATGTCTGACTCCCCGTTGCATTTAGTCCCCAGATCAATGCAGATTGGGGGCTGTGCTGCATTTTCATTCCCAGAAGAGGTCAGGGGCAAATATCATTCCTAACAATGCCTTTTCCTTGCCAGCTCCAAGTGTAATTAAGAGTTATCTTTGTTCCCTGCACACCTGGATCTAGAGATGTCTGACGGGTGGATGCTGAGGGGCCTAGAACAGAGGGACAGGCTGAGCGCCCTCCAGAGTCCAAAATCTCAGTGGGGAACATTGGCACTTGCTCACTCCTGGAGGTATTTGAAAGCTGGAAAGTGCTGAATGATGCAGAGTCCCACCAGCCAGGGAACAGTCCAGAACAAGAGAGCTCAAAAAAGGCAATATGAAGTGTGTGCCTGGGGGGGGGGGGGGGGGTGTGTGATTAAAATTAACAATGAATTATAATAATGATGAACTAGGGGGCAGATCTCTGTCACTCAGCTTGGGTGCTCACTTCTACACTGTATTTACCTTTCCCATGGTTTCTGGTATCTGTTGTTATATCTCCCTGGAACTTATGACCAGCATTAGCCTCTTTCTGTCACCAGCAAGGGACCAGGTCTCCATGG
Source organism: Chelonoidis abingdonii (assembly GCF_003597395.2). Taxonomy (NCBI): domain Eukaryota; kingdom Metazoa; phylum Chordata; order Testudines; family Testudinidae; genus Chelonoidis; species Chelonoidis abingdonii. Next base: position 54,374,952 of record NC_133779.1, on the reverse strand, counting down.
GGAGAGCTCTAAGGTCCTAGAATGCCTGGGGCCTTTAGAATTCAGCTCCGGCAGCATTAGCCTGGCTTCTGCTGGTCAATGAGTGGTGCCGTCCGTACCTGGGCCTGCTGAGCAGTGATGATGCATCTGCTGGTGAGTTCCTGCAGCACAGTGAGAATGTCGTTCTCTATGACGTAGACCAAGTCAGGGCGGAAATGCTCGCTCAGCCTCTTTAGCTCCCCAGATGTATAATTATCCATGTGTTTTCTGAAGGCTACAATATTATCTGTGGAGAAGACCAGCACTTAGACAGTATGGCACTTATAGCTTGGGGTGAGCTCATATCACTCACTGATAACTGGCACCCTTATCTGAGACATCACAGCTACTCCAGATGCAGCCTCTGCCAGAAGGTTGCATTTTAAGGAATCGTATAGGAGCACAGCCATGAGGAAGTTCACAGCAACTGCAATACCAGCCTCTCCCTGCAGGAGGTGCTGTAGGGAATGAAGCAGGAGCAGGGCTGTTACAATGTCAGCACTGTTCTAGTCCCAGCCTCTCCCAGGGCAGGCTCTAGCTGCGGCACTGAGCTTTACTGCATGAGCAGTACTGCTTTGCTCATGAGGCGAGCAGCCCATAGATCACACTCACCTTCGCTCACGGCAGTCTGTTGGTTGGAAGCCATTCTATTCACTCTGCTCTTGCATTGCTGAGAAGTCTAGGGAGAGGGGAAAGTACATCACACAGAGGCAAGGAATGACACTTCCATCTCCAGGTTAACAGCTCGGCATGAAGGAGGCACAGCCATATCTACAGCTGGGTCATTTTGCACTTAAATCTGGAGGGGGAGAAGAATAGCTTAATGGTTTGAGCATTACCTGTTAAACCCAGCATTATGAGTTCAATCACTGAGGGGGCCACTTAGGGATCTAGAGCAAAAATCAGTACTCAGTCCTGCTAGTGAAGGCAGGGGGCTGGACTCAATGACCTTTCAAGGTCCCTTCTAGTTCTAAGAGATAGGTATATCTCCAATTATTATTAATTTAGCCTCTGTTTTGTATGAAAATGTGTATCTACTTCAGCTTTTCAGTTCCTAGCCTCAGAATAAAGCTTGGATTGTCTGAGGACTTTCAAGGAAATCTGTTAATTAGTTTCTGAGTTCTATTCAGTTTTTTAAAGGTTGCAGATAAGGCCTGGTTTTCTTTCAAATTAAGGCCCCTGCACATCACTCTGGCACACATTACAGTTTGCTGCCAGAAGGATGTAAAGAGGCAGTCAGGCCTCTATAGTTGTCGCAGACTGTGTGTCCACATGGGAGTTATACCAGTATAACAACAGTGGTGAAATTATGCAAGTAAATTTCCCCATGTAGACAAACCCTTTGAGCTCCTGATTATCTCCCACCTCTAGCTTAAATGCTACAGACTGTAGAAAGTCAGAAATGGGTACAGCCAACTTTGATAGTGTGCCGTCCACCCAACACAGGAGTGGATTTTTCTAGCCCACTAACATTTGTGTTGCATTGCAGAGGAAGGACCTAAAGGGAACAGCGGCTACTTCCACAAGAATAAGATCTTCATGAAATGCCCCTGATGAATGTGGAGTTCTTGTGCCATCTTGGCGCTTTCACAAAGATCTGCTTTTTCCTGGAAGTAGCCATTGCTGTGCTGAAGAGCTTTTCTTAATCCAACAACCTGGGGAAAACTGTCCGTTCTGTTTAATCTGCGCAGGCTGTCCTGACACAAACACAAGGAAATTAATAAGTTAAAACACCTAAATGGTAGTACCCTCTAGTCCTGTACCATAATAGTGGTTGTCATGGTTACAAGGCTAGCTCAACCTCTGTCCCCTTGCTGGTCTCTCTGGGAGCACTCACCTCAGGCCTTGCGCCACTTGATTATCACAGGCTGGAATTGTGGGAGGCTTCCACTCTTAGGTCAGGACTAGGTCAGGCTACCCCAGGTGCCAGTCATTATTATCAGCCAGGTAAAATTGGACTCTGGGCACCTGTGGTTCTTCCCTTCAGGAGTCTGTGACCAGTGATAATGACCAGCAGCCTCCTTAAGGCCAAATATTTGTATTGAGCATTGGGGACAAAGCATTAGAGAAAAGGATGTTAAAACAGACCACCTGAAGGCATGTCTACCTTACCCAAAGTACTACCATGCCATCATGGTGACTTGGCCAACAATGTTCTGCAGACACCCCCCAGTTTCCACGTCTAAGTGAATTTGCAACCTGGTTCCCCCAGGCTTCTGCAGTATTGGCTAGTTTGGCACAGGCCAAGCCAGTTCTGTAGGCTCAGTAGGAGATCGAGCCAGCTCTGACCTTGTTCCCTGACAATACTAAATGGAAGACCACAGATGACCATCTGCTCCTTCCTACCTGACCCCTCCCAAACAAGAACAAGCATTGCCATATTCATCACAGTGGTGCAGAGGCAGAAAAGCATCAGCCACCTCATTTTTACAAATAAACCATGGGGTTGGACAAGGTCCTTTCTAGCACAGCAGGGAATAGAACCTTGGTCTCTGAGATGGTAGATTCCAACCTCATCCACTTAACATGAATCTGTTAGATCTATGCTGTTTAGCACAGCTGTTCTAATTGATAGGCCATATTCCCCTCTCAGAGCGAGGCATAGAGCCTATGATTCCTGACCCCCAGTTTTGCCTGCTTTAACCACTAAATCACACTCCCATCTCAATTAAAATTAATGGTAGCTTAAGTACAAGTGATCATGACTTCATCACATTTGTACTATGCAAGCAGAATGAAGTCCTGAAGTCCAGACTTTAATGCTTTAAAGGAGCCAATTTCACAAAGCTGAAAACAATTATAAGCCAAATCAGCTGAGAGGAAGAATTTAATCAGAAAAATGTGAATGATCATTGGGAATTATTTAAGAACACCTTACTAGTTGCCCCAAAACCAAAATCCCATAACTGAGGAAGAAGGATGGGCTGACTAAACAAAGATCTGGTTTAGAGGGGAAGTGAAGGCAGCTATCAAAATAAAAAATAATATATAACAAGTGGAAAAAAGGGGAAGTTGACAGTAATGAATATTAATCAGAAGTTAGGAATTGTAGGAAAGTGATAAGGGAAGCAAAAGGACTCAAAGAAAACTCTCTGGCCAGCAGAATTAAGGACAATAAGAAGGATTTTTTTAAATATATTAGGAACAAAAAGAATCCTGACAATGATATTGTCCATTACTGGATGAAAAAGTTAGAATTAACAATAATAATGCAGAAAAGGCAGAAGTGTTCAATAAATATTTCTGTTCTGTACTTATGGAAAAAACAGATGATATAGTCTCATCACATAGTGATAACACTCTTTCTATTCAACTAGTATCTCTGGAGGATGTTAAACAGAAACTACTAAAGTTAGATATTTTTAAATCTGCAAGTCCAGGTAACTTGCAGCCAAGAGTTTCAAAACAGTTGGCTAAGGTCCTTGCTGGACCATTAATGTTGATTTTCAATAAGTCTTGGAGCACTGGGGAAGTTCCAGAAGACTAGAAGAAAGCTAATGTTGTGCCAATTTTTAAAAAGGGTAAATGGAATGGCCCTGGTAATTATAGGCCTGTCAGCATGACATCAATCCCCAGCAAGATAATGGAGCAGGTAATATGGGATTCAATTAATAAAGAATTTTAAAAGGCTAATGTAATAATGCAAGTCAACAAGGATTTATGGAAAGTAGATCCTGTCAAACTAACTTGACATCTTTTTTTGATGACATTATGAGTTTGGTTGATAACAGTAATAACGTTGATGCAATATACCTAACTTCTGTAAGGTGTTTGACTTGGCATCACACAACATTTTGATTAAAAACTAGAATGATATAAAATTAACATCACACAGTAAATGGATTAAAAGCTGGCTAACTGATAGGTCTCAAAATGTAACACTAAACAGGGGAAGGGATAGCTCAGTGGTTTGAGCATTGGCCTGCTTAAACCCATAGTTATGAGTTCAATCCTTGTGAGGGGCCATTTAGGGATCTGGGGCACAAATCTTTCCAGGTTGGTACATGGTCCTATTATGAAGGGAGGGGACTGAACTCCATGACCTTTCAAGGTCCCTTCCAGGTCTATAAAATAGGTATATATCTCCATAGATTATTATTAGGGGATCATCAAGTCAGTGTTTCCAGTAGGATCCCACAGGGATCAGTTCTTGGCCATACAATATTTCATATTTTTATCAATGACCTGAAAGAAACCATAAAATCATCCAGTTCTAGTATCCACAATTCAAGTAGGATGTTGATAAATTGGAAAGGGTTCAGAGAAAAGTCACAAGAATGATTAAAGGATTCAGAAACCTGCCTTACAGTGATAGACTCAAAGAGCTCAATGTATTTAGCATAACACAGAGAATGTTTATGGGAGATTGATCACAGTCTATAAGTGTCTACATGGGGGACAAATATTTAATAACAGACTCTTAGTCTAGCAGAGAAAGGTCTAGCACAGGGATTCTCAAACTTTCTTGCACCGCAACGCCATTCTGACAACAAAATTACTACATGACCCCAGGAGGGGGCACCCAAGTCTGACCTCGCCTGACCCACACTGCACCAGGCGGGTGGGCCAAAGCCAAAGCCCAAGCGCTTCAGCCCCAGGCAGGGGGCCTGTAACCTGAGTCGGTCTCAGGCCTCAGCACCAGGTGGCATGGCTCGGGCTTCGGCCCGGCCAGCGGGTCCCAACAAGGCTAACACTAGCTCCGGTTACCCCATTAAAATGGGGTCATGACCCACTTTGGGGTCCCAACCCACAGTTTGGGAACCTCTGGCTAACACAATCCGATGGCTGGAAGTTGAAGCTGGACAACTTCAGGCTGGATATAAGGTGTACATTTTTAAAAGTGAGGGTAATTAACCCCTGGAACGATTTACCCAAGGTCATGGTGGATTCTCCATCACTGGCCATTTTTAAATCAAGATTGGATGTTTTTCTCAAAGCTCTAGGAGGTCTCTGGCCTGTGTTATCCAGGAGGTCAGACTAGATGACAATGGTGCCCTCTGGCCTTGGAATCTATGCCTGAGTCCCAGAGTTTTACCACTGTTGTGTAACCCTCTGGCAAACTGTGAGTTGTTTTCCTGTCCAGTGACTACTAGGATAAACGCCTACTTTATGGCTCCCATCCCAAGGACTGGAGATCTCCCAGAGGGGCTGGAGGCCACAGAAAGCAAGCTACAAATGGCTTGCCAAGAGAAATAGCAACTGGCTGCAAGAGAAATAGCAGCTGGCCACCCAGGAGACAAGAGGCCTCCTGATCCTGATGCTCAGGGAGCGTGAGGGAGAAATAGACACTCTGAGCGCGGAGCCCTCGCCAATGCTGAGAGGAAGAGAGGGTTCCCCAGACTGGGCTGGTGACGGTCAGAATTGTGAGACTGGCATTCAGAACTGTGGAGAACCCTCTCCGATATATGTGCATTTAGATGGAGTGTGTTTGTGTAATGTACTGGGGGAATATTCTGTTTTGGTAAGGAGGGAAGTCAGTGTTGCCAACTCCACATAGCAGGAAGTCACCAGACAAACCCTGAAAAGTCCTTAGATGTAGCTGTCAAAAATGTCACTGAACAAAGTTTATAGAGAATTATATCCAGAGAATGCAACAGAGAATTATATATATATAAACACACACACACACCACACACACACACATACCCAGGCAAGTACAGTCACAAAATCATTCACAAGCATCTCAATAGTGTTAATAAAATCCATTCCATGCTTTTCTAAAGTATTCCTCCCTTCTTGTGTACTCAGGAACTGACCAGCTGCTTCAGGCCTTGGGAGAGAACACGACAAACCATCACAGCTTTGTGCATGGCAAACTGGAGAACTACCAATAAAAGGTCAACAAGGCAACCCGAGATCTCTTATATCGCCTAAACTAGCAGTCTGCGTGGCCTGATGGGGCTGGGGTCCAGGGGTGGCTCCAGGCCCCAGCACGCCAAGCACGTGCTTGGGGCGGCATGCCACGGGGGGCATTTTGCCGGTCACCAGGAGGGCAGCAGGCAGGCAGCCTTTGGTGGCATGCCTGCGGAGGGTCCGCTGGTCCCACAGCTTCGGTGGACCTCCTGCAGGTGTGCCTGCGGAGGGTCCACTGGTCTCACGGCTTCAGTGGAGCCACGGGACCAGCGGGAGGTCCACCAGAGCCGCGGGACCGGCGACCGGCAGAGCGGCCCCCGCGGCATGACGCCGTGCTTGGGGCGGTGAAATGTCTACAGCCGCCCCTGCTAGAGTCCCAGCACCCGGGAGAGCCTGCAGTGTTCTAAAATCATTGACAAGCAACTTGATAGTGTTATTAAAATTCATTCCATGGTCTTCTTACTACGTTCTGCTGCACACCGGCAGCAACTACACCAGGACACTGTCATCATCAGGAGGGCGCCCTCTGCTAATTGGGAAGGAAATTGCAGCCCTCTGCGTATTGAAAAGGGTGCTCTGTACACTGCAACCCAGGCAGGTTGGGGTTGGTTAATTTCAGCCGGCTCTTGCCAGCCTGCAGGCAGGTCCAGCTCCAGGGGTTTTGCCATCCCAAGCAGCCAAAAACAAAAATAAAAGCCGCAACTGCGATCTGCAGCAATTCAGCGGGAGGTCCTTCGCTCCCAGCGAGAGTGAGGGACCCTCTGCCGAATTGCCGCCGAATACCCGAACATGCCGCCCCACTGTGGAGTGGCCGCCCCAAGCACCTGCTTGCTAAGCTGGTGGCTGGAGCCAGCCCTGCCTGGATTTGAGCCAACAGTTTAGTGAAAGGGAGAACCCAGAGCCAGTGGGAGGAGGGCATTCGCTTGGCCTGAGTTCAGTGCCGCAGGGAGCAAAGAAAGTAGATTTGAAAATAAAAATCCACTAGCCAGACCCCTTCCGCCCACTTCCAGGGTTTCATTTCTGAAAACAGCTGGGCAGCTAACTCCAGGCCAAGCCAGGGAAAGGAGTAAAGGGGAACTGAAATCAAGCTAGCTCCACCTTTGATCCTGTAGAAAGGGCTTCGTTCCTGGAGGCACAGTGTCCCCTGCCCCATTGGGGCATATGGCCCTATCTCATCCCACCCCACCTTCCATCCGTGCGGCTCTCCTCGCTGGCTAACCTGCCTCCCCCAGCCAGCCTGCTGCATCAGCTGGGCTTTCCCTGCATGACAGGGTGTGCTACCTACTATGGAGCAGAAAAAAAAAACATTTGGATAAAAACAAGTCCTGGCTAATGCGCTGCTCTGTCCGAAGTGCTCCTGGCTTTAGCAAAGTATTTAATTAGCCTCCACGAACTTCTTTTCCTCACCTGCAGATTATAGTTATCTCGGCCCAAGAAGCCCTGGAATTCGATTCCTTCCAAGAACATGCTCAACTGAGACATAATGACATGGACTTGGTGTGCAGCAGAATGTAGAAAGAAGAGCACGGAATGGATTTTGTTAACACTATTGAGCTGCTTGTGAATGAATCTGTGACTATATATGTTGGTGATTTCTTTCTCTGAATGTCAGTGAAGTTGGCAGTGAAAGTCACTAGATTTGTCACTGATCATTTTGATACTTATTTTCTCACTAGGAAAACCAAAAAGGTCACTAAATCTAGTGACAAAGTAGATAAATTGGAAACACTACGGGGCTGTGCTGCCCACCCAATGCTCAGACCATGCCACCCGGCAGCCTGGCGCTTCGGGGCTGGGGGCACTGCAGCCACACCACCCGGCCACCCAACACTCCGGGGCTGGCTGGCTGGCTGGTGCACCGGGGTGGGGGCACTGCTGCCACACCACCTGACCACCTGGAGCTGGGGCCAGGGGCAGTAGTGGGGGTGCTCTAGTCTCCTGCGCGATAGGGGGGGCAGAAGGGGAAGAGGCCTTGGGCAGAAGGAGAAGGGCCAGGGACTCACCTCCCCCAACAGGCAAATCACAGGCCACCCATGACCTGAGGGGCCAGCCAGCTCCAGTTAAAAGCACCATTACACTCGAATGAAGGGTTTATGTGTGTGGACTGGGCTCAGATTAGGGGCAGCACTTGAGTTATAGCTCACGTGAACTCCGCACCACAGCCAAACCCTGAGACTGAGCACAGCAGGCGGAGATTTAGTCAGTGTGCAGAGAGGAGACGCAGCCTGCATCAGCCCCCAAAGCTGCAGGGCTTCTCTCTCAAGAAAGCAGCTTCATGCATGAGCACATGAACCAGCTCAACAGGCTGCAGCCTCTGACAGCGAAAACTGAGCTGATCACTCCCAGGGGTCATTGGATCAGCTGTGCAGAAACTGCAATCTTCCTGTTAGGAGAGCAAAGTCAGCCCTGGTACAAGCAGGCGACTTCAGCGGGCTCCAGCTGTTTATCACGGGGCTGGATGTAGGTCTGAGCCCCTGTGGAGAACCCTGAGGCACGTCCTGGGGAACAGGCTGCTTGGCTGAGCTCTTGCCAAGATCTCAGACCCCTCGTGGAATGGAAAAGCCGAAGACACGCACACACCAGGAGCTGCCTCCTCCCGCCCAGTCCCTCACTTTCATTTTCATTCTGCTTCATACCCAGAAAGCAGCAGTTTGGGGAGATTCTGCCTCTCTCCTCTGATCCCAGCACTCCCGCTTGGGCAGGGTGGTGGGAAGAGCCCTAGGAAATCCTGTCACTTACTTTACAGGCGCAGCACCATCTGCAGCAGATGCCTCTGGCCCTGCACCATCTGGGTTGCAGGTGTAGTGTATTAAAGTGCTCTCCAGACTCCTGTCCCCAGCAGGAAGGAAAGCCTGGAGGAAGAAAGCCCCGCCTCTATGCACACACACACTGCATGAGTCATGTGGAGTCAAACAGGGCTCCTAAAGCGAGGGTGCGGCTGCCAACCAGGCTGGAGGAGGCTGGGCTCAATGATATCTTTAGGGTGAAAGGACAAAGCCAACCCACTAGGACTGGAAAGATCCCATTGTGAACATGGTGGGATAGAGGGGACAGTGACACCTCCTGGACACCGCAACCTGGCCATCTCACTGCAGAACGAGTACAGCAGGGGCACCAACAGGGCAAGCTGCCCCACCGCACACACGCTGTCCCAAGAGGGGTCATCCTCTTTGATCCTTTCAGGCTGCTAATGCTGCCAGCCAAGGGAGATAACCACTTCCAGTCGCAGGGTGGATTGAGTCAAGTGGGTCCACTAGGAACTGGACTGAGAACCACAAACTCATTGCACTCAGGACGACTCAGAGACCCATTGTGTGGGCATCCCTAAGAGAAGGAGAACAGGTGTCAGAGGCTGCATTTATCAAACAGCCCAGAACTGCCATGTCCCCACTGCTAGCAGCAAGGAGAGGAGGTAGCAGCCAGATGGAAGCTGACAAGGGATTCCTTGGTGCACGGTGGTCACTTTCTGCTGGCATGGATGGAAATGCAAAGAAAATCTACAGAAAACCTACAGGCTTCCTCAGCCAGTGCAATTGACATAGCAGTGCTGCAGCCCTCCCACCCTGCAGGTGTCCCCAGGGTGGAGGCAGGAAGGTGGTGGTCAGGGTATCCCTGGGGGGCTCTTGCAGCCAGGTCACAAGCTAGGAAAGCTGGTAGTGCCGCTCTATTCTGTGCTGGGGGCCAGATGGACTCCTGGCAGCACCAGGAGACACAAGCCATCCCTCCTCTATCCCTGAGCAGAGCTCAGCACCTACCCAGGGGTTCATACATCCCTGCCTCCCAGATATGTGTAGGCACCTCGCATGCAATCTGCAAAAGCATTCAGCACCAGATCCACAAAGGCACCTAACGCCCATTGATTTCTATGGGAGTTAGGAATCTAAATACCTTCATCGTCCTGGGCCTCTCGGTTGACCTAACTCTCTGCTCCCAGGGAAATAGTAAAACTTCCATTGACTTAAACTGGAGCAGAGTCAAGCCAATACTGAGCACTTTTGGAAATCCCATCCCTTTGCGTATTCCCACAGGACTTCCCCGGATACCTCAATTGATTATGGGGCAGGTGCCCAGCTCCTCCTGTCAGCACTTTGGCCATAGCAAAGGTTCTCTGCCACCAGCATTTGCACTATTTCCTCACAAATCTCCACTGTTTGGGGTTTGTTTTATTTATTGAAGTAAGCGGAAAAAAAGTAGGTTTGTGCCCTTTTTTGCTTCTTTCTGGTGCCTGGAGAAGGCCTGTTGGGGTGAAGGGGGCAGCTCTGTCTGGTGTTTACCATGGAATGCCCAAAATATCAAATCTGAGCTTCCCTGGTTTTGCTGGAGGACTCCCTGGAGGACCCAGAAATGTGTGTTGGGAGCTTTCATAGAAGAAGTGTTGACCCTTTAGGACTCTGCCAACTGTTCATCAGGTGTTTGTGTCCGGGCTCTGGGAAGCTGTGCTGACGCCCACAATGCAATGATCCAACAGCGGATGAAAGGAGCCCTGTGCAGGGATACGGCATAGGTGTTCCCCTGCTAAACGATCTGCAGTGATTTGCACCATTACAAGGGCATATGGAGCAACCAACATATACATACAACTGAAGTGCCTGTGTAACGCACACATCTTCTGGGTGTGGCATTCTGTCCCAGCCAGTGGTTTCGCCAGGAACTGAAATTGGGGGGAGGGTTCGAATTTACACAGGGGTGTCAGGACCGATGAGATATATAAAACAGATATGAATAAAGTAAATGTTTTGTTCAGATAATGCAAATTTAACATAAGGATAATGTTAGTTATATCAAAACACATAACAGATCTAGATTTCTAAAAACATATAAAAAAATTAAAAATGTATTTAATTTACATTGACTTCTGAAAAGTTTTGAAAAGTATTGACTTTAGTCTATAAGGTGCCACAGGACTCTTTTTTGAAAAGTAACCCTTATGAGATAAGAGGGAAGTTCTCTCATGGATCAGTAACTGGTTAAAAGATGAGAAACAAAGGGTAGGAATAAATGATCAGTTTTCAGAATGGAAAGAGAGAAATAGTGGTATCCTGAGGAGTCGATACTGGGACCAGTATTGTTCAACATACTCATAAATGATCTGGAAAAATGGGTAAACAGTGAGGTGACAAAATTTGCAGATGATACAAAACTATTCAAGCTAGTTAGTTCCCAGGGCAGACAGCGAAATGCAACAAAGGGATCTGGGTGACTTGGGCAAACAAAAATGACAGGATGAATCAATGTGATAATGCAAAGTAATGCACATTTGGAAATACCATCTGCCTTACTCAAATGAATGAGTCTGAATTAGTTTACACTCAAGAAGACCGTGGGTTTGTGGATCGTTTCTCTGAACATCCACTCAATGTGCAGCGGCAGTCTTGCTTCCAATATTCTTGGTTGCTTTTTAAAAGACAGAAGGACTACACATTTATTTGAGCATAAGGCTTTTGTGGGGCTCAGCCCCTTCATCAGTGTAGCCCACAAAAAGCTTTTGCTCAAATAAATGTTAGTCCTACGGGTGCTAACCAGTCTCCTGTTTCTTTTTGCAGATAGACTAACACAGCTGCTACTCTGAACCTTTGCTTTTTAGAAAGGGATGAAAATAAGACAGATTCTATTGCCTCTATATAATCCATGGTACGTGCACACTTTGATACTGTTGTGCGATCTGGTCTCCCATCCCAAAAAGATATATGGAAATCAAAGGTCACTAGAGTGGAACTAAAATGATTCGGCGGTATGCAAAGGAGGCAGAAAATAAAATGAAGCTCGGCAATTTTCAGCTATGAAAAGAGACGACAAGGGGGGTATTGATGAGTCTATAAATCTTGACTGGCGTGAGAAAGTGATAAGGAATTGTTCTTTAATCCTCACCAAATACACACAATAACTAGCAGTGGCGGCCACATGAAATATAACTTCAGCAGCGGAGGTTTTTAAAAATACAAAGAGAAGTTTGACACTCTTCACATTAAACTAAAGTCTAATCGTGGGAACTCGTTTAGCCAGGCGGCTGCGGTGAGCACACAACTATACATGGAATTAACAAAAGAGCTAGATAACATCTGCGAGAATAGAGTCCATCAGTGGCTATTTAGCCAGATATGGAGCGAAGATGCAACACCTGCTCTGGGTGTCCTACCTACACTGTTCTCGCCAGAGAGACTGGAATGGGCAACAGGGGCATGGTCACTGAGTTACCTGTTCTGTTCACTTCGCCTCTGAGCACTCTGCCTGACTACTGTTGAGACAGACAGGATTCGCTGGGTCCTAGTATGGCCATCTGTATGATTCCCAGTATGCCCTCTCTTATGTAACCTAATAATTATCATATAAATGTTTATTTCAGAAGCCCAACATATGCCTCTCAAGACTAGCATACAATGGGCGGTGAGGAATACAAGCTTGGAAATCTATGTCATTTTAAAATCTATAGGCCTAACTAGGACGATAAAAGTTCTGCATTCATCACAAATTAAGCTCTCTGCGAGCAAAGTTCCTAATAGTGTCAATCAAACAATCATTGTTTATTTAATGTGCCCTCCTTTTCCCTCGCCGGGCACCCCATCGCGCCTCGGTGTCTTTGGCTCAGCTGGACTACGGTAGTTCATGAGGTGCTTTCACGTAGAGTTCAGCCCCAGGTGGGGGCACGAAGGCACGTGCTCGGTTCCTACACAGCTGCATCCATGTTCGCGGTCTGGGCATGGCTGTCTCGTTGTAGTTCCCAAGCCCACTCGGTCACTGCCACGCCACTTGGCCGGCCGTTTCGCACATGGTGCGCTGATGTGACTAGTCGCGCAGGTTGAGCTCAGCATCGCGGTACCTGTCATGTGAGCCTCTGTGAGTTGGTCCTTTGAGGTTCCACCCAGCATCCAGGGGGATATTCAGCTGAGCTGCTGTCAGTGGGTGAACCCTGAGCTGCTAGGTGCAGTCCGGGCGTGTCGTCGTACTAAAACGACCGTACCACAGGGACACTACATGTACCCAAGGCAGACTAGGCACTTAGATCTGATATCAGTGATCTTCAGCTAACAGAACAAACAGAGTAATCATGGAGCCTAATCAGCTCTGTCTTTAACACAGTGGAGGAAGGTCCCCACCTCTCTTTTTTGATGCCCTTCAATTTCAGAAGGCTTAAGTACAGTTCTACTGCCTTTACTCATACAATAGACATCCCACATTCATATCCACCCCACCCCGCAATCAGTTGGATTTGTAACCCCACTCCAGCCAAAATCTATCCTTGGGCACACAGTCTGTTGCTGGATACCTAGGTAGATTAGGTGTGATGTAAATCTAATCTGTCCTGAAGCCTTTCCCCCCAGTCCCGCTCATCACTAAGCTGTCCAGGGAAGCAGCAAGCTCCTTTTTTGCACCTTAGGACTAACAGACGTTTTGGGCGTGCTTCGTTGGGGAATACCCATTCGTCAGACGCAGGTAGTGTCGGGAGAACTCATTTGCTTTTGCTTAAATCTCATTTGAAAGTTAGGTTGGGCCAACATCACTGAATGAATGCACTGATATGTCATAAAAAAACAACGCTGTATTAGGAGCTAGTTATGGTTCATACTTTTCAATCTTGATACTTTCAGACAACATATTTCATCTACACTGTATTATGCTTTTAAGTGTGTATATGTTTCCAATTTCAATTCAAATTTCCAACCACACTAATGGGTCATTTCAGAGACAGCCTGTTTAGTCCCGTACCGCAAAAAGAACAGGCGTCTTGTGGCACCTTAGAGACAACAAATGTAATTTAGAGCATAAGCTTTCGGGGCCCTCACTGGATGCATAGAATGGCACTTAAGTGGAGATCATATACATACAGAGAACGATGAAAAGGTGGGTGTCCAACCAACTCAAAAGGGCTAATTAATTAAGATGCGATATTGTCAGCAGAGAAAAAAATCTTTTGTAGTTATAATTCAAGATAGCCATTTAAGATAGTTGACAAGAAGGTGTGAGGCACTTAACATGGGAAGATCGATTCAATGTGTGTAATGGGCTCAGACATTCCCAGTCTCTGTTTAAGCCTAATTGCTGTATCTAGTTTGCCATATAATTCAAGTTCAGCAGTTCTAGTTGGAGTCTGTTTTGAAGCTTTTCTGGTTGCAAAATTGCACCTCAAATCTGTTACTGAATGGCCAGAGAGGTTGAAAGAGTTCTTCGACTGGTTGTTGAATGTTATGATTCCTGGGGAATATCAGATTTGTGTTATTATCTTTGCGTGAAGACTGTCCGATTTTGGCCAATGTACATGGCAAGGGCAAATTGCTGGCACATGATGGCATATACACATTAGCTGCACAGGGAACAGTCGCTGATAGGCGTGGCTGATGTATTAGATCCTATTTGGTTCACTTGAAATAGATATGGACAGAGTGGCATCTGGCTTTGTTGCAAGGATAGGTTCCTGGGTTCTGTTTTTGTTGTGTGGTGTGTGGTTGCTGGGTGAATATTGTTCAGGTTGGGGAGTGTCTGTAAGCAAGGACAGGCCTGTCTCCCAAGATCTGGAGAGTGAGGATCATCTTTCAGGATAGTTGTAGATCTTTGATGATGCATGGTGAGGTTGTTGGAGGATAAGGTAGCTTAGTGGCATTCTGTTATTTTCTGTGTTGGGCCTGTCTTGTAATAGGTGACTTCTGGGCACTCTTCTGGCTCTGTCAATCTGTTTTTTCACTCAGCAGATGGTATTGTAGTGAGAATGCTGATAGAGATCTTGTAGGGTTTGTCTCTGTCTGGGGTTGGAGCAAATGCGGTTGTATCTTAGAGCTTGGCTGTAGACCATGGTAGTGGTAGTTGTCCTGATGGAGCTGAAGGCATGTAAGTAAGTATAGCGGTCAGTGGTTTCTGGTATAGGGTGGTGTTTATGTGACCATCACTTTTTAGCACAGTAGTGTCAAGGAAATGGACCACTTGTGTGGATTGGTCTAGGCGAGGTTGATGATGGGATGGAATTGTTGAAATCATGGTGGATTCCTAAAGGCTTCTTTTCCATGGTCGATGATGAAAATGTCATCAGTAGCACAAAGTGGTAGGGGCATTGGGGATGAGAGCTAAGAAAGCATTGTTCTAACTCAGCCATAAAAATGTTGCCTACTATGGGGCCATGCGGGTACCAGCAGTGCCACTGACTTGAGGTATATTTGTCCCCAAATGTGAAATAGTTGTGGGTGAAGGACAAAGTCACAAAGTTCAGCCACCAGTTGGGGCATGTAACTAGTTCACAACTGGGGGGGGGGGGGGGGAATTCAGGAGGGAGGGAAATCACTGGTCCCAGCTAGTGGCACTGAGACCACTTAAAGAGAGAATTAAATGAGTCTGCACTACAGCCTTAGCTAACAGCCAGGTGGTTTTTAGCTCATGCTATAGAGGCTCTTGCACTAAGCTCCAAAGGTCCCAGATTTGATCCTGCCTGCCTGCCAACGCTACACCTGCAACTGTAATAACACGGCTGCAGTGACACAGGCTGCACTGAGCCAAGTGATAACCTAGGAAGTTCAGCTTCAGACATCAGAACTCCTGGAAGCCAGTCCTGCTGCTCTGGAACATGCCCTGCAGTCCCGCACAGCTGGGACTGGGGAGGCAGAAATCCAGCAGCTGTGATTAGCCCAAATTAGCCACAGGGTGTCAGTCTTGCTCTGCATCGGAAAATGCTGCTCTCCTGCAGTGTATGTCCTGCCCCTTGCCCCTCTCCTGCTGCTGTTTGGCTTGTGGGGGCAGCTGCTGCAGGGCTTGATTCCAGCCCTTCTCTGATGGGTGCTGCCAGCTGGCCATGACACCAGCCACACAAGGTGTAATGAGCACAGGGCAGGTGCTGTGCGCCCCTGGTAGCAGCCTAGCAGGTTCCCCGGCCTGAGCCTGTGCTTTTGCCCACCTACAGGGCCACGATTTCAGAAACAGAGGAACAGACAGACTGTCGCTGTTAACCCAGCCGGTGCAGTGGGATGGCTGCAGGGCTCAGCAGCAGGCATGCAATTCTCTGCCACAGGCCCCAGCGGGCGTAGGCTCAGGCCTGGGCCAGCTGCTGTTTGCGGGCCAGACTTAGGGTGAGCAGATAACTAGTGTGAAGAAGCAGGGCGGGGGTGGGGTGTGAACAGGCACCTATGCCAGCCGAAGCCCCGAATATGGGCACTGTCCCTCCAAAGGGCCATCTGGTCGCCCTGCCAGTAGCACTAAGGAGCTCAGCGCAGCGGCTTTAATGACCCCGCTCCCCCCGCACACCCCCACGGCAGCCCCCGCCTGCGCGCGACGTCCCCGGGGAGAAGCAGCCCCGCCCCCGCGGCTCAAGGCGGGATCGGGCGGCCCCGGGAGGCGGAGTCAGCCAGTCAGACGAGTGGGCGGGGTCTCGCGGGGGCTGACGCCGCGGGGCCATAGGGAGGGCTCAGCTCTCGGACAGTTGCGCGAGACTTTGTGAGATTGGGGGAAGGGAAGCAGGGCGCCGTTTCCCCATTGGTTGGTGTCTGCCCCGCGTGGTTGCTAGGAGACAGGTGTAAACAGAGCGGAAAGCTGCCGGAGGCGGCATGGCAACGAACTACACAGCGGGGCAGGTGAGGGCCGGGGGGCGGGCACCTCCCTGGGACCCCCAATGACCCCGGCCCTACCCCACCCCCCGCCGGCCCCACCGACCCCTCCCGCTCCCCGCGGTCCCCCAATGACCCCAGCCCTTCCCCCACCGACCCCTGTCCCCCTCGCTGACCCCTCTTTCCCTTTACGATCCCCCAGCAACCCCTGCCCCCGCCCACCGACCCGGTCCTACACCCCCCCAGCGGGTCCCACCGACCCGGGCGCTACCCCCGCACCACGGTCCCCACCGACCCCTGTCCCCACTCACAGGCCCCACCAACCCGTCCTACCCCCCATGGTACTGCCCACCTCCCATGGGCCCCCCAGAGAACGCCCCCCAGTCCTGCCCCCCAGCCCTACCTCTCCCAAACCATCCCCCACAGGCACCACCTTGGGGCCCCGAACCCCGTAGTCCAACCCCTCTAGGTCCCCCTGACACTCCCTTGGGTCCCCCACCAACACCCCCCCAGCCCAACCTCTCCCCCAAACCTTCATGAGACAGATCCCTACATCGAACCCCTCCCCTGAGAAACATTCTCCTCCCGAGACTGCGTCCCACACAGCCCCACCCAACACCTTCAGCTTTTGCCCCCTCAGGCTGCCTCTTTGATAGCATGTCAGCCTGGGCCCCGCCACCACAGCTGTGGGAGGCTCATGGCCAGGAATTTGGAATCATACCCACCCCCTTTACAACAGAGGAAACTGAGGCTCAGTGGGAGGGAACTTGTCTAAGATCGCAGTGCAGGTGTATCTAGGGTCCCTGGCTCCAAGCTAACCCATGTCTCGCTCCCAGCTGGAATTCCTTCCCCCAGGCCAGGCTGCCTGGCCTCAGGGCCGTGCTGGAAGGTCATGATCTTGGTGTTTCTGGGTTGCTTCACAGGGCCCAGGGGTAGCTTGCATGCATCCCAAGCAGAAATAGGGTTTTGTGAGCCCTCCTCATCACTGCCCCCTGCTGTTAAGGGCACAAGGGTGTCAGTGTAACAGGATGGGCTGGAGAGATCTCTGACAGGGGAGGTGGTAAGTTTGGGGAATGGGCCATCCCAGACTATTTAAGCATGCCCTGAGTATCTGCAGTGGGCGTAGGGTGACTAGATGTCCTGATTTTATAGAGACAGTTCTGATATTTGGGGGGGAGGGTTATATGGGATCCTATTACCCCCCACCCCCATCCCAATTTTTCACACTTGCTATCTGGTCACCCTAAGTGGGCAGTGGAGCTCTCTGGCTCTGCTGCCTGTTTAATGGCCTGCCCCCTCTCTCTTTTGCAGTATGAGGATGCCTTCCTTGCACAGAATTTGCAAAACTGGACACTGCCCAAGCTCTACAAGGAGGTAGGATGCCTCTGCCGTCACCCTGCATTGCCTGCGCTCCCCTTTCATGGGACGTGTCCCAGAGCTCTCTGCAGGCCTCACTGTGCTGCATCTGTACCTCACCTGTGCAGGAAGGGTGGCTGCACCATCTCACAACACAGCATGCACCCAGGAACCTTAGCCCAACGGCTTCCTCTGCTGTTCTTCCTGGCTGCTCCCAGTCAGGAGCTGTTAGCGTCTAACATGAGTTGGAACCCAGTGGAGGGACGTGGCAATAAGATAGTGTCAATGGAGCCAGACCCTGCCTCCTACTTGCCTCTGTGCTGGGATCAGACCAGGGTGGGCCAGGGGGGCAGTTTGGGGACCTACAAGTTTGGATCAAACGCAGCTGGGAAGCCGTTTGCCCAGGGCCCGATGCTGACAGCCAGGCTGATGGACTCCTGCTGCCCTCCCTCATAGCCCAGCCCGAGTGTCTGTGTCCATCTATTTCTGTTCTATCTCCACATTGGCAGTTTAACCTGTTTTCCTTCTGCCCTCAGCACCCCTCTGCCCGGGAAGGCTACACCCAATTTATAGCCAATGACCGAGGACACCTGCTCCCCGCTGTGCCTCGTTCAAAGGTGAGTGGGCTGCTTTGGCTCCTGTTTGCTAAGCAGTTTTCAGGGTTTGGAGGTGGGAGCCCAGTAAGTGGGCAAGTAACTATCTGCCTTGTCTCTGGTGGCCATCACCATGGTATCTAAGCCCTGCCAGGTACATCAGACCTGCACTGTGAAGGCTATAGGGAACTAAACTGAGCAGCAGTGTCCAAGCCCTGGGTGATCAGATGGTGATGACTCTTCTCAACTCACCTCCGGTTGTTGAATCACATTGAGAAGTTAACCCTGAAGGCCCCTGCCCATTAGCACTTAGTGATAGTGCTGGCCCAGGGAGGGGTGTGATCACCAACAAGAGGGGATATGCCCATGAGCCCCCACCAGAGAGGGTGCTGCATTTTGCTTTCCTGGCCTGGGTTTGAGGGAGTTCTGTGTTGGGAAGGTATTTTCTAACCACGAGTTGGGAAACCAGCTGGCTTTATACAGCATCCATCATTTCCAGGGCACTCAACTCACTGTGCAGGGCCTTCTCCTAGTAACATTAGCTCTGCCTGGTGAGGTGAAAGCCCAGCCTGTGCCTCCCTTAGAGAGGGTGCAGCTAGCCAGGGCCAGCATTTAGTCAGCCCAGGAAGCTGGTGCGGAGCAGCCAGGGGCAGCAGCTGGATTCCTGGGTTGTTCCGCCCCCTCCCTCCCCCTTAGAACTAGAGCTAGGGAAGCTACAATTGCGTGTGAAGCTGGTTGTTGCTGGCTGGGTTTCCCTTGGGGGCAGGAAGCTTTGGGTAGTGGGGGCTCACTGCCAGCTGGCAGGGTTCATCCCCCTTCAGACATGGCTGTAGCAAGTCTTTGATAGCAGTGCAGACAGGGCTGCTCTCTCTCTGAGAGAAGTTCTCAGCGCTCTGACACCCAAGACCAAAGCAGTCTCCCCCCTGCCCTGCAGGCTTCCCCCTGGGGCACATTTATGGGAACCTGGGAGATGCCACTGAAGATTCCCCCAGCCAAACTGAACCTGACCTCCCGCTCAGCTGCCGCAGCCTCGCACCTCACCGACTGGATCCACAAGTCCACTGCACTGACTAGCGCCTGCAACGGCCTCCGCCCGCAGATCACCGGCAAGGTAGGGAGCCCTGTGAGCAGGGGCCGCACCTTCCTACAGGGAGTAGACGGCATGTTTGCTGAGGCTTGGCTTGAACCCTTGCAGAGCAGAGTGGGGGAGGCCAGCCGGGGGGGCCTCCTCAGTGGGCACTAGGAAATGGCACATGTAACTGTTGGCACTAATCTGTGCCACCCTGACTGACATGAGGGTGTCTGGATCTCTGGGCCGGGCGAGTGAGCAGAGAGTAGCTGTGCCCCAAAATACCAAGGCCAGAGTTTATGAAGCCAGCTGGAGGTGTCCCAAGGGCAGATTTCAGGCACATTCTCCTAGCCTCTTGTCCATCCTTTCAGAGCGTATTTAATCTCTTTAACGTGACAGCCTATGCCACGCAGGGAGGGGCTGACTCAGCTGCATGGCAAAGGCAACTCGATAGGCTGCCACACATCCCCATCAGCAACCCCCACTCTCAACTCAAACCCTAATCTCTATACTCTGCATAGCAGAGGCTAAAGCTGGGCGTTCCTTCTCATCTCACATGGTAATAAGCTCTGGAAACTGACAGCCCATGGTATTCGGGGAGGTGCTGGAGGTTTTTCTCTGCGGGCTTCCGGGGCTGCATCGGCCAGTGTGAGGGGGCTGCTAGGTTCACTATAGCATTGGTTGTGCACTCTGCCATGGCAGCTTGGGGTGCGTGCTCATGCAGTGCTGCAGCTGTGCCAGCAGGGGGAGCTCACAAACCACAGCTCTCACTACTGCCACTCTCCAGGTATTTCTGCATTCTGCCCAGAATGCAGAAATGCCCCTGCCCCAGCTGCTCCTCATACTGCTGAGTGACATCTCTTTTCTTACCGGACAAGCTCACTCTTGCAGAGAAGTCCATGCCCCAAGCAGGTAGGGACCTTTGACCTCTGCTCACATTGCCCTCCCAAGAGAGGGGCTGGGAACCCATAGACCTATGGTGGATGTAGGTCATGTTGGGCACACTACCTAGGGCAGGAAGGAGGGGCTCCTGGTAAGAAGTAGGCAGATCAGGCCTAACAAGTTTTCCCAGTGGCCAGAAGCCCTTGAACTCACAGGACACTGGCCAGCCCATTTCTAAAGGGTTAACTTTGCAGCACTGACAGGAAGGCCTTCAATGCCACTAGGGTCCATGATGGGAGCAGATAGGCCCTGAGTGGTGCTTGAGTGGCACCAGCTCATCCTCAGGTGTCAGTGGAACCAGCCGCTGCAGCAGCACTGCAGAAGGGAAGGGGTTACATCCAGCCTGGGGATGGATCTACTAGGAATGCTGAGACCCAGGCAGGAGAAGAACTGCAGCATACCCTCCCTGCATGGGGGCCCAGGTGCAGAGCCCAACTGGCAGTAAAGAGCTTGTCTATAGTGCCAGCTCTGCCTTTCACATTCCTCTCCCCCTCTGGCTTTGCTGTGCTCCTCCATGGCACTGATGGCCTCTGTGCAGCATCCCAGCAGGGTTCAAACCACCATTGCGCTTCTTCCTCCCTAAACAGCCTCGAGAGCCTGAATCACACACGCAGCCCACAAAGGAGCTTTCCAGTAAGAACAGCCGGGCATCTAACAGAGGCTCCCAGGGCCCCAAGTCCTCAGCCAAAATGCCCCCTGAAGACGAGGCTTATCACAAAGGATCCACCCCCCGCAACGTCCCACTGTCACGCCAGCCTGGCTGCATGGATGTTCGAATCAAACGAGCTACCTCCCAAGAGATCTCAGGTTCGCGCAAGCCAGGCTCAAAGGAGGCTTGGCACAGAGGAAGCATATCATCTGAGGTCCCATTGTCACGCCAGCCTGGCTGCATGGATGTTCGAATCAAAGAGATCCCAGCTTCCAACCGCCCTCCTTCAAGGGAAGCTAATCCCAGGCGAGCCATCTCCGCTGAAGTCCCAGCTGCAAGTCGACCTGGGTCAATGGAGGCTAAAGCCAAAGGAGTCAGCTCACCTGAGCTCATGGTTTCATGCTGTCCTGGGTCAATGGAGGCCAATCCCAGGGGAGCCATCTCACTTGAGGCCTTGGCATCAGGCCGCCCCAGTTCAAAGGCTAGCGAAGCAGCTGAGATCCAGAAGAGGATGTCAAGGAGGGCAGCAGAGGGGAACAAGAGCATGTCACCCAAGATGGAAGGGTCAGCAAGACCCCAGTCCTGCCCTGAAGAAAGATTTGAGCAAACATTCAACTGAGGTCAAAGCAAATTCTATGCCCAAGATACAAATGCTAATGAGACCAAGGACAAACATCTTGCTCAGCATTTCAAGTCTTTTGGCCCTTTACTCTCTTCAGTTTCAGTCACCTCCATCCCCAGGCTGGAGGTGTTTCCTTTCCCTCCATCTAGTTGTAAATCTCAACTTTTAATCCTGTTTGTGAGCTAGTTTCTTTGCGAGTAGGAACTTCCCTCCGGATAAGAGAGAGCCCAACTGACCCAGTAGTGACACAATTGGCTTCCCAGCCTGTTGAGCCCCAAGGTCAGGGCTCTCGGACCAAGATGCTGCCTCACAGGGACATTCAGCGATATGCACAAATTGCTTTTCAACCTGCATGTTGGAACAAAACCAGCCAGGGCTGATGCCCAGGTTGGCAAGAGGCTGGTTGGTTCTGAAGGATCCCAAGTGATGCTGATGATTTGACAGTACCATGTGGCCAGTGTGTGTGTTCATGGTAATCAACACAAAAATAAAACTAAAACAAAAACAGTCTCCCATCAGTTTTCATTTACTAGCGTTAGCATCAGTGGTGGGCCATGGGCTGGCACTCACCATCCATTCCTACAAGCATTAGCACGGTGGGCCAGCACACAGCCTCCACTCCCACAAGCATTAATGCCAAGGGCCTTGAGCCGGCACTCACCCTCCACTGCCTGCCACCCACCCACCATGGCTCCTGACAGCCTGCTCGGTGCTGCAGCATCAGATCATGCTAGAACACAGTATGCTGGGCCTCTTGCTCTCCATGGGTCACGTCTGTGTTCTAATTGCAGCAGGGGCGGCAATCGTCTCCATTTCAGGCTGATTAGATGCAGCCCTGGGGCTCCTGGTGAAATGCCCTTGCAGCCCTCAGCCACTCATGGACTAACCGAGTTTGATATGTTGAGCGCTTTCCTGCAGGGCTGGCTCTTCTTCTAGCACACCTAAGAGCTTCACTCACTCCAGGAACAACAGGCAATGGGGGCAGTGTAGAGTCGTGGAGCAAACACAAAGCCAGTCCCCAGGGCGGCTCAGTGCAGTTCTGACTCCGTCCCAAGGGGATGCAGGCTGCAATGCCTCAGTATTGCATCATCTGTAGCATCACATTTTCAGGCTGGCTCTTCTCTTCGCAGCATGGGGGAGGGGGAGCCAGGCCTGGCGCACTCAGCACTGGCAGAAGAATCATCTTTGCGAAGCCCGGGGGATGCTTTCACTGCACTGGAGGTCCCCTGTGCTTGTCTAAAATCCAGTGATGAGCAGTTGGCAGGGAGGAGGGGGCTGGCAGGGGCTAGCAGGGGCTAGGGAACCCAACACCTCTCAGCAGCTGGTTTGAACCCAGCCCAGGATCCGAGTGAGCCAGAGAGGGGATGCAGTGCACAGAACAGCTATCAGATTGTGTGAGCAGGGGACATTCTGCAATTCCTAACGGGCATCATTGAGCTCCCTAACGGCGGACACAAAAGGCCACAGCTTGAATGGAGATAGAGGCTGGGTGGAGCTCTCCAGGGCAAGGTCTGTAGGCCAAGGGAAGCAGGCCCTGCAGCACTTTATTAGCATCAATTTGCATTAAAAGAAAAATAACTTAAGAAAAGTCAGGCTGGAGGGCAACAGGCCTCAGCTGTAACATGCATCACCTGGCCAAGGCCCTCAGTGCCCCGATCCTGACTGGCCACCACCTACAGCTAGCACACACTCCCAGCTAGACAATGCCACCACCGGGGCCCAGCATTAGGCTCCTCCATGCTCATCCTGCCCTCCCACTCTGACTCACCTCCCTTTGCTGCTCCCAGCCTGAAGAAGTTGGATCAGCAGCAGCTGAGGAACATGGGTGGACAAGGGCACACAGACTGGATCCTCCCAATCCCAACCTGGCATGCCTTCCATCAAATAGAAGCCACGCCCAGTGCCTCCTAGCAAGCACAGAATAACCCCCAGGAAGTTAACCAGTTGGCCAGTGACAGCCACCCCTCTCTCTTAAGATGAGACGCAAGCCTAGGTTCAGATTTTACAAGGCAGATTTCAAATGGAGAGAGAAATTGTAGACAAAACATCAGAAAGGGCATGATGGGAACATGGCTGCCCCACTTTCTGCAACTGTAAAACCAGTGCCTGCCTCTGCTGCTCCTCCCCGAGTTACCAGGGTCCTGGGCTGCCCTGATTCCCCAGAACTCAGAGCATGGTTTCCCATCTCCCTGTCTGTATTGAAGCTAGCTTGGTGCCAGGAGCATTTGTGAGAGGGTAATTAGGCATGGCAAAGTCCAAACTTAACAGTTGGCATGTGTCAAATAACTGAATAGAAATCAAGAGGACTCCAATTGAAAGTCATTTTGGCAACTGCAGCATGTAATTGGTTTAAGAGCTAAAATACAACAATTTTCACTCTTTGGGAGAAGGTAACTCCTGCTGAGTGGCCATCAGTGGATAGCTGAAGAATAGTGATCTACAAAGGGGGTGGGATTAAGTCTGTGTCCCCCCCAACACACACACACTTTCTGATGGGGAGGGGAGGGCTGGAGGTTTTTTTAAGATATTTGTCCCCACTTGATTTTTTTAATTTGGAGATTCAGGTCTTCTCTGGGCTTGGAGACCTCTGTGGTGATTGAAGAACCAGTGAGGATGACATCCATCACAGAAGCCAGCAGTGAAAGCTGAACACCTGGCAGGGGGAAGGGTTTATTCAGACTGTTACACTCCTGTGTTTGCTTTTGCTGTTTAGTGTTTTGCAATTTGTAATTCTAAACTGGGAATCATCAAGCAGATGTTTCCAGTGGGATCCCACAGGGACGGGTTCTCCGCCCTATGCTATTTAACATGTGTTTCAATAACCTTGAAGAAAACATAAAATCATCACTGAAACTTTGCAGATGATACCACTCCCCAATTTTTGTAAGTAATGAAGATGACAGGTCACTGACACAGCAATCTGGATATTTGGTAAACCGGGCAGAAGCAAACAATATGCATTTTAACATGACTAAATGTAAACATATACATCTAAGAACAATGAATGTCAGTCATACATGCACAACGGGGGACTCTTTTCCTGGGAAGCACTGACTGTGAAAAAGACTGACGGATCATGGTGGATAATCAGCTCAATCTCTGGATGCATAAGCTGGAATCTCAAGTAGAAGTAGAGGGGTTATTTTACCTCTGGACTTGGCACTGATACGACTGCTGCTGGAATCCTGTGTCCAGTTCTGAAGTCCAGAATTCAAGGACGATATTGATAAATTGGGGAGGGTTTGGAAAGCCATAAGAATGATTAAAGGATTAGAAAACATGCCTTACAGTGATGGACTCAAGGTGGTCAATCTACTTAGTTTAATAAAAAGATGGTTGATCAAAGTCTGTAAGTATCTACATGGGGAACAAATATTTAATAATGAGCTCTTCAGTGTATCAGAGAAAAGTATAACATGATCTCAGGCATGGAAGTTGAAGCTAGAAAAATTCAGACTGAAAATAAAGTGTAAATATTTAACTATGAGAGTAAACAAACACTGGAACAATTTACCAAGGGTAAGGGTGGATTCCCCCTTGTGACAATTTTTAGATCAAGTTTGGGCATTTTTCTAAAAGCTCTGCTCTACAAATTATTTTGAGGCGTCTCTCTCCTGTGTTATCCCAGGGGTCAGACAAGATGATCACAGTCGTCCTTTCTGGCCTTGGAATTTATGAATCTAATGTCAGTGACTAACCCTTTGGATAAAGGAAGCCTTTGCCACAGCCTCCACCCCTTCTCGTTTCACTAGGGCTTTTAGTGCTCCCTTCATAGATATCCTGAGACCCCCGGACAGACATCCCCCAGCAAAACCAGGACAAGAAGACTGGACGCTGCTAATATTTCTAAAAGCAAAAAACCCTTTCAGCCCCTGCCAGGCCTCCTGATCCAGCACAGACACGGTGCCCTCACCCCATCTTGCATAAATGCTTTTCAGGGAACTTTAAGCAAACACTCCTCTGTCCATGGTCACCACTTGCACCAGGCCCTGACCCTACCACTGGGGCTTCCAGATCAGTCCATGCTTCTGTTTGGTCACTACTCACTGGCTCACTTGGGGTGGGGAAATTACCAGTGAAAGACTAAAACTGGTAGCCACCAAAAGGCAGCGCTGTTTGCTGGCTCCATGACTTTGGAAGGGAAAGGGGATCATCTCTCTGCCTCCTCTGGGAGAGGTGCCCATGCACCACTGCCTCTCTGGGTCTGCACCTTCACTAACAATTACAGGGCACCCCCCACACACTGCTCTGCCACCAGCACAGGTTCGAGTGGTTATAGCTACAGGCATCTTAACCCCATGACAACCCAGTGGTAAATGCATCTGCAGGTAGTGCACACTAGGGCCTAGCGCTGTCAGGGGAATTATAACCTCACTGTTACTCTCCGAGGCCAAACCCTCACTAGGCATTGGACACCAAAGCACCCAGAGCTGAAGCACTGTGTGAGAGAAACCTTGTGCTGCTATTGCTGGTCCTAGAGCCACTCTGGAGACAGCGGAATTCATGTTTCAGAACAGTCCAGGCTGGCTCCACAGCATCAATAGGAGGGGGAGGAAAACCCCTCCTGCAGACAGTAGAGTCAACAGCTCCAACTGCTCCACAGAGGAGGCAGAGCCCCTAAATAGGAAGGGGCCATTTTTACAGTCACTTGTTAGAGCAGAACCAAGTCTCCAAGTGTAAATGCAACTACTGGAGTACATTGGGTTTTAGCACAAATCGAGCACAGACTGGGTCTGAAATGCCACCACACTGAGCCGGGAGCATTTCACATCAGTGTAAATGACCATGGGGTGCAGGCCCACAGTGTCAGGCTTCTCAACTGCATACCCAAGGGGTAGCCAGTCACTATGGGCTCCATAACATGAGATCAGAGGGCCCCGACTCCCATGTCATACCACACAGCTCTGCACTGCTTCTCTGAAGAGAACACGACATTCTCCATTCACTCAGGGTAAATTCTCCATGTGTCTCTGTTCAGATTTCAGATGTTTCATTAGAGTCTATCAAAAAGCCAAAATGGCAGTTCATTTGAAAATCTGTAACAAGAACTCAGCTGCGAGCATGCAGTGTGAAAGAGCAAGCCTGCTTTACTGGGGAGGGTGGGTCTGTTACAAACACATGGGCCGGAGTAACAGTACACAGCAGGGGGAGACCGTGGCATTGGCAGTCATCCAAAAGGTTCAAAGAACAGATTTTCAGAGGGGAAAAAAAGAAAAGATTTGATTGAAGACTCAAAAAATATATGGGTGCTTATCCTTGATCTGCTGGAAGTGTTGTGAGCTGCTGCACAGAACAACATACCCAGCTCCCAAGCACTACAGGTTGCCCCTCTCCCCACTGTAAAGCTCACAGGATGCTGACTGCAGCAGAAAGCCAGATTCCAGCAGTTAGGCATTGTACCCAGGACAGCATCAAATTCCTTATTCCTCTTACTAGCATCACGGGCACTGGCGTCGGCGGCTCAGTCTGTGCTTGCCCTAGAACCAGCGCCAGCATCAATGGGGACAGTTGTCTTTTACGTGAGCCTACACACAGACGCTAGGCTAGAGGCACTCGCGTCTCCTCCCCCAACCCCACTCAGACCCAGTGAGGGGGCACACAATGCCAGTATTGTCTCAAGCTTCAGGGCAGAGCAGAAAGCAAGTGAACCAGAGTTAGTCTGAGAACAGCAATGAATTAAGGAAGGCAGCTCCTTAGCATGCTCTAGGTGGATTGGAATCAACTGCTAATCAGCTGTCAGTTACCAGCTGCTTGTGGCTACCTAGAGTCTTGAACATCCTGGACTGGGACTCCTGCCTGTGGCATTCTGGAAGGGTGTTCTGGGAACCTGCTGGCCTAGGATAGCTGAAGACAGCACATCACTCAGGACTAGTAATAAGCAAACTCTGATTAGTCACATGTTTTACAAAGAGGGGAAAGCACCATCTTTCCCCAACAATTCAGTTATCTAGGAGTCTCTAGTCCCTCCTGCCCTCCCCACACACACACACATACTGAGCTCTGTCTGGACCAGATCACCAGATGAATCAAATCCTTATAGGAGAAGGGAGGGCTTCAGGAGGGAGATGCCTTCACATGGCTGCGAGTCCAGCAGAGGAAAGCAGCGTCAAGACCAGGACCAGGACTCCAGACTGGTAGACTTGGGGAATCTTAAATCCTTTTCCCATGTCCCACATCTAGAGAAAGAGAACAGAGACAGAGACACACTCAGCAAGGAATCAGGGCGTCCCACTGGGACACTCACAGTCTGCAACTGAACCCCAGGCATGCCAGGCCTCCAGAGCCCAGGGCCATCAGTGCATTGCAGAAAATAGGCAAAGAACAGCCCCTCTGGCTATGGAGCTGTTGAGATCCCACTTGGAGCAGTGTATTCTGAGGACCTGACTGCAAATGGGAGGGAGTGCAGAGAACTGCCCAAGTGAGGGAGGGACAGTTGGACCTATCACAGGTTCTGTAGGAGTCTCTAGGGCGAGGGGTGCAGGCTGTGCGCAGGGGCAGTGAGAGCCCCAGCACTTAGATTGGACAGAGCACTAGAGAGGCTGCTGCTGCCAGGGATGATCCTGGGAATGGCCTAGATGACCCAACAGAAATGAGCAATCTTTGCTAATGCCCTGTAGAGTTAGCTACAGTGACTCCCGTTCATCGCACAGACGACAAACCCTGTCCCAGCGAAGCTGGTTCCATCTGGTTTCTAACTGGCTATCAGTAAGGCTGGGAGTTTGTCACAGAGGTCACGGATTCCGTGACTTTCCATGACCTTCATGACTTCTGCAGCCCCTGCACCAGTCGCATCAGCCGCTGCTGGGGCAGTCTCAGGCCACCGCCCTCCTGCAGCAGCGGAAGAGTTTGGGTGTGGGACAAGGCAGGGGGCTGGGGCACGGAACAGGCTCTGGGCGGTGCTTACCTGGGGAGCTCCCCAGAAGCAGCGATATCCCCCCTGCTCAGCTGCTAGGTGGAGGTGTGGCCAGGCAGCTCTGCACATAGCCTCCGCCCAGAGCACTGGCTTTACAGTTCCCATGGCTGGAAACCGTGGCCAATGGGAGCTGCAGGGACTGCAGAGGCAGCACACAGGCTGCCTGACCATACCTCCACTTGGCAGCTGAGCTGGGGGGGCGGGCAGGGCAGAGCCAGGTAGGGAGCCCCCCCCCACCAGCAGGTGTCCTGGGCCATGCACTGCCACCTGCACTCCCCCAGCCCCCACTGGGCCCCTGGGCAGCCCCCTCCCCATGCAAGTTTTAGTCACGGGTATTTTTAGTAAAAGTCATGGACAGGTCACAGACTGTGAATTTTTGTTTACTGCCCCAACCTGTTTGTGACTTTAAAATACTCCTGACTGAAACTTAGCCTTTGCCATCCATAATGCACTGAGGTGGCAGGCAGCAACAGACAAGGCAGGCAGTCTTGGCTGTTCCCAGTTCTGCCACTGACTACCTGTTTGACTTTGTGCCAGTTCCTTAGGCCTAAACTTTCTAAGTATCCATTGGTGCTGGGTGACCAACCTGAGACAATGTCCTGGTTTTCAAAGGTGCGAGGCAGCCTCAGCTCTAAACAAAAATCTAATGGAGGCACCACTGGAAAATCAGGTCCCAGATGTCTCAGAGTGGGCACCCATAGTTAGTCCACACTCCAGATAACCACTGGATGTAATGGTCACTCTGTGCCTCAGCTCTCCCTCTGTCCATGGGAACTTACTGATCCCACTCAGTATTACACCAAGGAGCTCCTCAGGAGAGCCAAAATCAGTCACAGGAGGTATCTCCCCTTCTCCAGTGGGGAATCTTACCAGAGAGCAGCACTGCACCTAACCTGGGCACCCATGCAGTCATCCCCATCCCCTCAAAGACAGGGAACGCAGCATTCAGGAGTCATTTTCCTCACAGTTTGAATTTCTCTCCGACTGTGCCTCTGTATATGGGGTCTGAGTCAATCACTATGGTGTCAGACATGGACCTAGTTGGTCATTCAGTCTGCTGCTAGCCCTGACCAATGTAGGACTGCTCCATGTCACATACAGGTGCTACCAGGTGATCAGAATACGTACCAGTGCACTAAAAATCTAAGTTAAGGATGGAGAGAGCTGGGAATTTCAGCCTACGCTGGCAGTGCCTTTGGTTTACGTGGCTAATGCTGTGATAATAGGTCTGATTTTGGACACCTAACTGAATTTAGGCCTAAGCACAACAGTGACCAGCTCTCCAGCAGTGGAGCGACCGGAGCGAATGCACACACACATCACCACCACCATAGCACTGCAGTTTGTTCAAGGAAATGAAACACCTAACAATGTAAGCATTAACCGTTCCGTGCCCCACATTTCTGCGATGCAGCCATCCGCCTGGCCAGCTGTCAGCACTGCTGGTTATTTTAACATAGATTTGGAGGCAGTTGCATTGCCTTTTTAATGTAAATACGCAGTTACAGTCTTTCAACTCGCATTTGACTCACAAGGCCCTAATGAGAGGACTGTTAAGACTTTTTCTATTTGCTTCACAGCAACTCCGTGAGCAAACAGGGCTCAGCCAGCTGGATCAATGCTGGAACCCTGGGCCAGGCCTCACGTTCGCAGATCTGATCTGGAATTCTTGGTGGGCTGCAAAATGAACAATGTTTGCAGCAGTGCCAGCCATACCAGGGTCAACCAGTCACCCCAGCTGAGGGATTTACAAAGCCCCCTCACCTCACTTCTCAGGGTGCCACTGATCCCTACAGGGACAACTCTGCCAGGTGCATGATGGGTTTCTTTCATCACAAACATCTGGTAATACCAGAAGCAAGATACAAACTCTGGGGATCAATACTTTATTAGAGAAACAATACTTATGCCACCAAGATGACAACACAGCGGGCACCCAACGTGTGCAGCGCAAATCCATGTTTCAAGGGCAGCACCCCTGAGCCACACTACCCCTAAAGCAGAAGGGATCAGTTCACACAGAGCCAGCTGCCCCTGCAATTTTGATTTTATAAAAGTAAATGCATTTGAAGTTACAGAAACACAAGACATCATTATCTGCAGCAAACGCAGCACATCTTGTTCCCACACTGGGGAGCCAATATTCTCTTCAGCTGTTTTTTAAATCCACAAAGTTCTCCTACGCTGAGATACTGTCTCCCAAGTTTCAGCCCAGGCAAATATTAAGGGCTAGTTTCTATAAAGGGACTATGGTAGACCACAGACAGATGTAATATAATATTAATATATAACATAACATGGCTATTGTGAGCTGATATTAACACTGAAAAACAGTCATTTTGGAAGGTCTCACATTATCACAGGACAATGACATTACAAGCTGGGGATATTAAACAAGAGGTTACACTTTCAAAAGTGCCAAAGTGACAAGTCACGTTGGAAGATTAGACTTAGGCACTTCTGAAAGTATTACCCCAGATGCCCACCCAACTCCCTGCACCTTAGACAGACACATACATGCAGCTCCATCAAGGCTACTCACAAGGTGTCGGATTCCATTCCAGGTGTGATACGTGAGGGGGAAAGCCAAAGCAAACTTAGCAGAGTAGATAAGAGCAGGCCCCAGGCTAAGCGATTTCACAAATGCCAGGTAATAGGGGAACTGTTCTGGGAGAATCAAGGCCGCCAGGCCAAAGAGAGAGACTCCTGGAAAAGAAAAAACCCACAAGTCAAATCAGCTGCAATGTTAGCCAGCAGCTTACTCAGCAGGAAAGAGAGAGCCCTGCAAGATAATCAGCACTCCCCAGCTGGAAGCCAGGGGCTCCTGCTCCCGGGGCCTGAAAAGCCAATGTAAACAAAATGAGCCAGCTTCTTCTCCCATTCTCCTGGTTCCTCTGCATCAATATAGCACAGCTCTCACAGGGAGCGGCCTTCAATTCTGCACGTCATAGTGAGGAAACGGAAGGAGAGTTACTTTTAGGTGATTAGTGCAGGAGAGGTCACTTTTTGTTCTGACACACTTATGCCTTTAAGAACAATTCCAGTCACAGTCTCAGCTTGGCTAAATAAACAAATAGCAACAGAATAGAAGGTGTGAGGTCACTTTGTTACCACAGTGTTACCCCCTGAAGTCAATGAGGCTATTAAGTACCTTACTGTTGGCCTCAGTCCAGCAAACACTGAAGTATGGGAGTATCTAGAATCATGCGAGTAGCCCTCAGTGACTATTCCTGAGAGTACAGTGACACACACTCAAGCCTTTGCAGAATCAAGGCCTCAGTGCATAAGCCAAACTACCTGGGAATGCAAGTTTCAGAGGATCCCCTCAATGTCTGAAATGTAAAAGAGAAGCTCCACCAGAAAGTCCCCTAGAGTCCAGAAGAGTAAGAAAGAATATCTACTCGCCAATCACTAACCAAACAGACAGTTTAGGAGCCAAGCCCCGCAGCCCAATGGCACGTGCAGACATCAGTGAAGAGGCTGGCACACAAAAAGAGACGGCTTGACATAAGTGAGCATGCTAGCTGGAGAAGTGGTGGCAGCCTCTCTGTCATTTCTAGGCCAAGAGGCTTTTTACAGATGGTGCTGCCAAAAGAATGGGAGTGATCAAAGAGAGAAGAGTTAGCTGAGCCGTGATTAACCCTCCGGTCAGTGGAGCCCGATTGCTCTCCTCTGGTACATGGACTTAAGCAGCTCTATCCGCAGCGGTGCCAGCGCCTTCAAGCCAACTAGCTGCTTCCCAGCTCAGCCACTTGTGGTTTCAATGGCCTCTGTGTTTGCCTTGAGACAGTGCAGGAAACAAGTGCTCATGTAATTGCTGGCCTGGCCAGTGAAAGCAGAGCTCCCTGCTCTGTTCCATTTTGTTGGCTGCACAGCTGTCTAGTGAGACAGTGCAGCCAGTGCGGGGTTACCCTTTGGATTCTAAAGGTCTGGGGAGGAGGCCTCTTGCTGTTCCCATGGCAGAGGTCAACAAAGGGCTTGTTTTGTGAGTAATAAATCCTCTTTTACAGGCAATGGCAACTTTGTGAGCTTGAACAACAACTAGCACAAAGGTTGCTGACCCCTCAGAAGTGGTGTGCCAAGTCTTCATTTATTCACTCTATTTTAAGGTTTTGCGTGCCAGTAATACATTTTAACATTTTTAGAAGGTCTCTTTCTATAAGTCTGTAATATAGAACTAAACTATTGTTGTATGTAAAGTAAATAAGGTTTTTTAAATGTTAAAGAAGCTTCATTTAAAATTAAAACAAAACACAGAACCTGCCAGACTGGTGGCCAGGACTCGGGCAATGAGAGTGCCACTGAAAATCAGCTTGCCATAGGTTGCCTACCCCTGAACTAGCAGGTTCAATAGCACGCTGGCTGCTGGCCAAGCCCCCCTGCACAGAAAAGCAGGCATTTCCCAGCCCTCTGGGGAATGAGTAGCTTTGGGCTGGGGAGAATGACCAACAGGACCACAAGGCTTGGACCACGTTGACAAACCACCTCTCTGCCTGGCACAGTGGGTGTCACTCTTCCTAGTATGGTATTACAGACAAGGGCACATGGGCTAACTCAAAGGGCATTAGGGAATAAACCTGCTGGGCTCCTAAGATCCAGCAAGGAGATAAATTGCGCTGATGTAACAGAGTGATCTGCAGCAAGCACCCACGTTGGGTTAAAACACTGCTGTGCTCATTGTAGTTCATTTCTGTAACAGAATTCAAATGCTGCTGACATTTGGCACCTGGCTGGACCTTCAGCTTTTCTACCGTGTGACAATAATGCCTAGCTGCACAGATTAGCAATTCTGGGGTTTAACTGAGTGAAAGTCAAGAGGGAGGCAGGAAGCACGTGGTCAGTTCAAGCCTTAAGGCCAACCTACACTAGACCCCCTTCAAACAAGCAACTCTGTCTAATGAGTCCATCTGGAAACAGCACCAAGGTTTCTAGCACCATTTTTATCCAATCTTTAGTTAAATTCCCCCACTGGCAGAAGCAGAAGTTTTCCGGTCCTGAGACACAAGCTTTGCTGTGCATTTCATTTCAGATTCCACCTACCTTGAGGAAAGCAAGTGGGGGGAGGGGGAAATCACCTCTCCTCAAAGACATTCCCCACATTCCAGGTCCAGCTTTAGGAGTTGATGGAGAGGGAGGGCTGGTGAAGTTATTCTTAGCAGCGACTCAGGCCTGGTCTACACTACGCGTTTAAAATCGATTTAAAGAGCCTTAAATCGATTTAACGCTGCACCCGTCCACACTACAAAGCCCTTTATATCGATATAAAGGGCTCTTTAAATCGATTTCTGTACTCCTCCCCGACGAGAGGAGTAGCGCTAAATTCGATATTAACACATCGGATTACGGTTAGTGTGGACGGAAATCGACGTTATTGGCCTCCGGGCGGTATCCCACAGTGCACCACTGACCGCTCTGGACAGCAATCTGAACTCGGATGCAGCGGGCAGGTAAACAGGAAAAGCCCCGCGAACTTTTGAATTACATTTCCTGTTTGCCCAGCGTGGAGCTCTGATCAGCACGGGTGGCGATGCAGTCTCAAATCCAAAAAGAGCTCCAGCATGGACCGTACGGGAGATACTAGATCTGATCGCTGTATGGGGAGACAAATCTGTTGTATCAGAGCTCCGTTACACAAGACGAAATGCCAAAGCGTTTGAAAAAAATCTCCAGGCTACACAGTGCTGCGTGACAAGCGTAACGGGAAGCCAGAGACTCAAATGGACGCTCATGGATGGAGGGGGTACTGAGGACTCCAGCTATCCCACAGTCCACAGCAGTCTCTGAAAAGTATTTGCATTCTTGGCTGAGCTCCCAATGTCTGTAGGTTCAAACACAGTGTCTGGCGTGGTTCAGGGAATAGCTCCTCAGTTTCTTTCCCCCCCCCCCCCACCACGTGAAAGAAAAGGGAAAGAAATCATTTCTTGACTACTTTCAATGTCACCCTATGTGTACTGAATGCTGCTGGTAGACGCGATGCTGCAGCAGTGAAGAGCAGTATCCGCTCCTCTCCCTCTCCCCCTCCCCGGTGGTAGACGGTGCAATAGGACTAGTAACCGTCCTCATGAATATCTAACATGTTGACATCGAGGCCAACATTGCTGGTTACTCCCAGTAGATAGGACAGAACGGCTAATAACCAGCTTCATCATAGCAACTGGGGGCTTCAGCCCCCTCCCTTTCCTGTGTAAAGAAAAGATTCTGTACTGCCTGGACTGTCATAGCAGCAGCATGCTGGGCTCCTCTCCCCCACACCGCTTAATGTCCTGCCCGGACTATCATCGCGCCGGGAGGCTGCCTCCCCCTCATTTTATGTCACTAAACACTCAGTGTTTCTTATTCCTGCATTCTTTATTACTTCATGACACAAATGGGCAGGACACTGCCACGGTATCCCAGGAAGGTTGGGGGAGGAGGGAAGCAACGGGTGGGGTTGTTGCAGGGGCACCCCCTGTGAATACTGACACGGAGCAGCTGTGCTCTCTGATACACTGGTCCTCTAATACACTTGCCCCTTATTCTAGGCAGGACTGACTCTATTTTTAGAAACCATAAGGGAGGGATTGACTCGGGGAGTCAATCCCAATTTTGCTTTTGCGTTGCGCCCCCGGCCGATTTCAGCCAGGGGCACTCATGATAGCAGCGGACAGTACAGAGGGGGAGAGATAACCATCATTTCATTGCCAGTTTACTCCGGCAGTAGACGGTACAGAATGACTGGTAACCATCTCTGCTATCATGCAAAAGCAAGTGAATGCTGCTGTGTAGCGCTGGAGTATCGCCTCTCTCTCCGTGGCATCCAGTACACATACGGTGCCGGAAAAAAAAAAAACTGAACGGGCTCCATGGTTGCCGTGCTATGGCGTCTGCCAGGGCAATCCAGGGAAAAACGGCGCGAAAGGATTGTCAGCTGATGTTTTCCCGGAGGAAGGAATGACTGACGACATTTACCCAGAACCACCCGCGACAATAATGATTCAACCCAGAATTCCAAGGGGCGGTGGAGACTGCGGGAACTATGGGATAGCTACGGAAGAGCTACCCACAATGCAACGCTTCAGAAATCGACGTTAGCCTCGGACCATGGACGCACAACGCCGAATTACTGTGCCTAGTGTGGCCGCATGAAATCGAATTTATAATATCAGTTTTATAAAACCGATTTTAGCTAATTCGATATTATCCCGTAGTGTAGACGTGGCCTCACTCTCTCCCTTTCCTTCCTGATCATTTTGCTCTAACAGCAGCACAACACAAAAACCTGAGTTAAATTTGGTACAGAGTCACAACTGGGGGGCTGTGAAGGCAGCACAGGGTCTAAAACCCACCCCCCTCCCTAGGCTTCAGAGTCTGAGCTGCAGCATCTACACAGCTCTTTTTAGCAAGGCAGCCCAAGCCCCACAAACCTGAGTCTGTCGACTTGAGCTCTGAGACTTGCTGCCATGGGCTGTGTAGACAAATCCCGTGCGGCTGGAGCACAGGAGAGCAGAGCTCCAGCCATAGCTCTGCACTGGCTCTTGTAACTTGGGCCTATGGCTACATTTTCAAGTGGCCTCTCCCTTTGGGCGCCCAACTTCCAAACCCTGGGGCCAAATCCTCAGAGGTGCTGAGCACCCACAGCTCCCATTGACTTCAACTGTGGTTGCAGGTCCTCATGGCTTTCCAAAAGTTGGAAATCAGGCACCTAAAGGGAAGGTCCAGTTTGGAAAACATAGGCCTTGGCCTCAGCGCCTGTTCCCACCTGTATTGCTGCCTGGCTCTTGGGTCACAAGAGGAAGAACACTAAGGGTGAAGCGCGTTCTGCTCAGACACCCCTCGCAGCCCTCCCCCTACAAACACAGCTCCACCTCTTCCCAGCAGGCTGAGCAGTAGCACAAACACTTTAAAGACCCAGATTCTTTACACAGCCAGAGAAGAGGGAAGGGCCTTAGGAGAATGAGGGTCAGAAAGACTGTTAAGGTTTCAACATTAGTGTTTTGGTTAAATGGTACAAGATCAAATTATCTGTTTGGACATGGTTTAGCCGCTCCAATCCTGGTGCCACCTACTCCCCCACCCAGTGTGCACTATCAGTGTCTCTGTAGGGGGTTCTCTGTGTCTGTATGAGACGACACCAGTGAGATCTTGATCCATGACTAAGGTTCCTAGGCACTACAGTAATAAATACCTGCAGAAAGCTTAGAAAACCCATTTGAATCTGAACTTGCTCTTTCGATTCATACCTGATGAGTGGCTTCCCCACATTGGGGTTCTTGCTTGGGGCAGCAGCCCTTTAACAGGAAGCCACGCCAAAGCAAAAGCGAACCCCACTTTGCATTTATAAACGGCACCCCACGTGAGAGCCAGTCCCCACCAAACAAAAATGAAGCCCTGGGAGGGTAAGTGACTTGCTGTGTGATTTCAAGCAAGGGAGTGGCAGATTTCAGACCAGAATGCAGGTTTTCTGACTCCCAGGCTCTAACCAATAGAAAATGCTGCCTCCTTGACTTTCCCAGGAAGGGCACCACTTACATATGGCACACGTGCAGGGCACCGGGTCTGACAAAGTACAGGACTCTGGACATTAGTGCACAGAGCCCTGCACAGATACACTTTATATCTGCGGATATAAAGTGGATATCCGATGAGCTACAGGGCCAGTGACCAGGCCCTGTACCGCAGCAGTGAAAGCAGCAGCATGTCAGGCCACCACTTGCAGGAGTTGGCACCCAGCCTGGACAGCTCTGAGGATCAGACTGTACCACCCCAGCCCTGCCCACTGCTCACCAGCAGCTATCCCTCATCCCACTAGTGTGGAAGCCTGCTTCCAGACAGGAGACACACACTGCTGTGTGGACGGGACACAAGCGTGCAAGCCACTTGCATACACTAGGGACCAGGACAGCTGCCAGTGAGCTTGGTGCCCACCCCAATGATCAGGGTTGTGGGCGGTACACCCACACCAGAGGAGCTACCTGGGCTGGGTACTGGCTCCTGGGAGCAATGGCCCAACATGCTGCTGCTTTCGCCACTGCGGTTCCTGGGCCAGTCTCTGGCCATGGCCCTGCTGGTCTCACTCATTATCACTAGAGCCCTGCAGCTCCATAGATATCCACTTTGTATCCATGGATATAAATTGCGTATCCACGCAGGGCTCTACCAGTGTATGTGGCAAGACACAGCTTGCAGAAGGAAAAGGATGAGATTAGGAGCAATGGGTATTTATTTGGTCAGTCAGTACAGCCCATTACAGATCCCAGCTGTAGCAACTACAGTAGAGACATTCCAACTCCTTGCCTTGAGGACAACAACAGACGAGGTAATCAACAGAATGAAAGGCAAGTTGTCTCAGGATTAGTGACTGCAAATGGAAGCTCTCTATACTGATGCTGACCAAGGCCCGTCTACTCCCGAAGGTACCTGAGGCAGAGAATCACACACCTGCACTCATTGCAACACCAGTGCCACGGTGGCCGATGGACATCATCATAGGCAGAGACCACCTGCAAAACAACAGACCTTGTCAGAAAGATGAGCCATTCATGGAGTGTGGGGGATATGCAAACAGAACATCTGGGGTGTCTGAAGCATGCTAGAGGTGAGATAGTCTAGGGAGAAGCCTGAGGTAATGTGAGGGTGAAGGACAGGCTGGAAGCTTTCCAGACAAACTGGGAACTCACATAAACTTGTTGAGAAGGGGCGCAGAGGCATGACCAATCTATTCCCAGATCGCTCTGTGCTGCTGGCTGTGTATTTCTGCACTCAGAATTATTCAAGGAATCTAGCCAGAAGGAAAATGGGCAGGGAATTTGCAGGGGTGGCTCAGGAATGACAAATCCCACTGGCAGGAATCCTGGGAGGGAGAAAGCCCATGTTTGCTGGGAGGATGGGGGGGAGAGTGCAAGGCTGCTGCTGATTCAGAGGGGTAAGGCAGGATTCAGACTCCCAGACACACATACAGAAATGAGAAAAATCCCAACACAACAGGAAATTCACCACAAGAGTGTCTTGCCCACATGCTCAGGGTTTAGCTGATCGCCATATTTGGGGTCGGGAAGGAATTTTCCTCCAGGGCGGATTGGCAGGGGCCCTGGAGGTTTTTCGCCTTCCTCTGCAGCGTGGGAAAGTGCGCACAAGACAGACAGGCGCCAGTTTTTGTTACCTACACAACATGTTGCGAGGCCTGTCTTTCTCCTTTTTGGTAAGGTTGTTGAGGAGGGTGGTGTGACGTGGATATATTTATGGCAGTCCGTTGTTAAGTTTGTAATTTGAAGTTGTGGGCTTGGTGCCCAGACCACTGAGATGGCAACCTCTAATGGATTTAATAACTTAATAAATAGTACCGATGAGCTGGGAATGGCAGGAGTGAATTCATGTCAGAAGCCTGCTTCCCTGCATCTCCATTCTTTCTTATGGCCTCACTGCAATCTTCCCTGGGCTTCATCAGCCTGATGTCTGTTATCTGCCCTTTGGTTCTTTTTCTAAGTGCTGTCTTGCAGGGCAGCTGTGAGCTGGCTCCATTTCAGACTGATGCCCATATTCAGGTAGTTTCCTGTTTCAGATAAAACTGGCAAGAGCAAAAGCTGCTCAGTGGGGGGCATTGTGTGTGTGGCTGGTTTGACTTGTGCGTTGGAGCTGGATGGTTGTCTCTCATAGGATGTACAGTTATGCAAGTGAATGCCCCTCTGGTGTTGCCTGTGGACCTGGAACAGCCCTGCTCAGACAGTGATGTTCTGCAGGCACAGGGTAATCGGAGTCACTTAATTATTTGCTCTTCCTTTTACTCTCTGACTTCCTACCTCTCCTTTTGTTCGCATGGTCCCCATGGAACAACAGCAAAGGAGGAGATGGCTCAATTTTGGGAAAAATACCCGTCGAACCGTCCCATGTCCCCTCCATATCACCATCTACAAGTAAGAACCAGAGGTGTCTGCCATCTCTGTGGGGTTACATCCCAGAGTCTGGCGAGACTAACCTCTGCATCCTCCCTTCATGTGGAAGAATCCGATGATCCCTTAGTCGTCAGGGAGCACCTGCTTTGTGGTTGAGGCAGGAAGTGGGAGACCTGGCTTGTATTTCTAGCTCTGTCATAGACATTCGAGACTTTGAGCGACAGAGTGTTACTTCCCACCTGTGACAGTTTCTTCATCTCTGCAATGGCAATAATAAACTGACCCACCTCAAGGGGTTGTGAGCCCTAGTTAATGTCTTCAGAGCCCTCTAATGTCTGTGATGAAGGCACTAGCTGGATCAAAGGATTATTTCCCCAAAACCGGGGCCAAAGGTGTTAGGGTGACCTGAGGCACAGGAAGGGATCATGAGGCCACTAGAGACACCTCTCCAGTATTTCTGCTTGGCTGTTTCCATGATCTCATAGACGTGTAGGTCAGAAGGGACCAATATGATCATCTAGTCTGACCTCTGCAGCAAGCGGCCACAGAACCCTACCCATCCACTTTATAACAACCCCTAACCATGACGAGTTTATGAAGTCTCAAATTGTGGTTTAGACCTCAAGCTGCAGAGAATCCACCAGAAGTGA
Source organism: Chelonoidis abingdonii (assembly GCF_003597395.2). Taxonomy (NCBI): domain Eukaryota; kingdom Metazoa; phylum Chordata; order Testudines; family Testudinidae; genus Chelonoidis; species Chelonoidis abingdonii. Next base: position 54,334,899 of record NC_133779.1, on the reverse strand, counting down.
ACCATGCCCCAC